>NC_027755.1:14449066-14472403 GCF_000695525.1 Brassica oleracea var. oleracea
GCTGTGATTTGACGAGGTCATATATATGCTTTCATACCTCTCATGCGGTTGTAACTCAATATGAGTAGTAGACTCAACCTTGAAATACCAAACGCTGTCCTCAAAAAGAAAAATTCACGACTAGATCGAAAATATGTACAAATTTTTCTGCAAGGAGGAATTATTTTCCTTTTTGGCAACAAAAAATATTTTCCTTATTGAAATAGACTTTGTTTGAAAAAGGAATTTCACGATAAGTACATAAAACCAAAAAGAATAAGTATATGGACATTTTATATTTATATGCAGGGCTTTTTGCAAAATTGACCTAGAACTCAAAGTCAAACACAAAACTAAACTCTTTTTTTTTTTTGAAATTAGTTTTGTCCTATTCAGCCCACAAGTTCATATAATTAACGAAAATACCATCAATTTTTTTTTTTTCGAAAATGATGTTTTTACTCTCTCACCCTCATCATCTTCAAGTAGTTACAAGATTGTCATTGTCATCAATACCCCAACCACCATGAACAACCAATTTGAATCTCGTAATGCTCCCAAAATCGATTTACCCTTCTTCTTTCTCCATTCTTATGAACTAAACACAACATCTCTCTCACTTTCTCTCCACGTTCAGCTAAAAAAACCCAAGATTTTGATTCTACATTTTTTATGGTTCATAGAGTCATAGAAGTTAACGATTCTGGGTGGGTCACTTTCGTTTGAGATTTCGTGTGCTTGGAGAAGCCTTATGTGTGTTAAGGATGTTATTTCACCAATTTAAGGTATGAAATCGAGTTTTTTTTCCAGATCTGTTCGTCCCAGGAAGTCGTCTGGTCAATGCAGAGGTTATTTTTGCAATTGACTTTGAAATCTGTTTTTTGAGACGACTGAAATATAAGTCGTTTGCTTTTGTTTGGTTACAAAAAAATCTCTAAAGAACCTAGACGACTTACATTTCAGTCGTCATAGGCTAGTTTTGCATTTGACGGGATTATTTCAGAAGTTTGACTTTCCTGGACGACTTACATTTCAGTAGTCTGGTGAAAAATTGAAATATCAATATTTTATTTAAACTTGACGACTTACAATTAAGTCGTCATATGTTAGTTTTGCAATTGAAAAATAATACTTCAATATTTAATTATCTATAGACGACTTACATGTAAGAACCGAATGCTGAGGCAAAAAAAGTTTTATGATATGTTTTGAGGCAGATTATAATCTGTCTTCAAACTCATGAGTCGAGATGCTAATGAGAGTTGCGAAAGACCTTCTTTACATCCATTATATATGGGATGTTTTGCAGCATCTAGTATATCATAAAACTTTTTTGCCTCAACATTCGGTTCTTCTTCCATATGAGGAAAAGCTTATGCGGTTGTTGGGTTTGCCTTATCACAAAATTGATGTTTGTCGAGATAATTGCATGCTGTTTTGGAAGGATGATGCAAAAGAGGAGATGTGCAAATTCTGTAGGAAAGATAGATTTCGACCTATTCAGAAGCCTGGGCAGAAAAATATTGCATATCAACAAATGTTTTATTTGCCGATAGCTGATAGACTACAAAGACTATTTCAATCAGGTAAAACAGCGAAATATATGAGATGGCATGCATAACACACATCAAATTCTGGAGAGATGTGTCATCCCTCAGGTGGAGAAGCATGAAAACATTTTAATAAGGTATTTCCTACTTTTGCTGCTGAACCAAGAAACGTTTACCTTGGCTTATGCACAGACGGATTCAGTCCATTTGGTATGTCTGGACATAACTATTCTCTGTGGCCTGCTATCATGACTCCTTATAATCTACCACCAGAGATGTGCATGAAACAAGAACTTATGTTTCTAACGATTCTTGTTCCTGGTCCAAATCATCCGAAGAGAAGTCTGGATATTTTTCTTCAATCGTTGATAGAAGAGTTGAAGGATTTGTGGATTAATGGCATTCAAACATATGATATTTCTACCAAGCAAAATTTTCAGTTACGGGCAGTACTTATGTGGACAATTAGTGACTTTCCAGCTTATGGTATGCTTTCTGGGTGGACAACTCATGGTCGACTGGCATGTCCGTATTGTATGGATCAGACAGATGCATTTCAGCTGAAAAATTGTAGAAAAACAAGTTGGTTTGATTGCCATCGACGTTTTTTACTGATCATAGCTATAGGAGGAACAAGAAGAACCTCAAAAGAGGAAGGGTTGTTGTTGATGGTCCACCTGAAATACTTACAGGTGAGGAAATCTGGAATGAAGTCAGTCAGTTGCCAAAAACAGTTGGTTGCGGAGGAAACCATGGGAAATTAAAAGGATACAGTGAAACTCACAATTGGCATAAGCAGAGTATATTTTGGGAGCTACCATATTGGAAAGACCATAAACTTCGTCATAATCTTGACGTGATGCATATCGAAAAAACTTTTTCGATAACATCATCAATACTTTGTTGAATGTGCAAGGGAAGACGAAAGATAAGATCCAATCATGACTTGATTTGGCAGAGTATTGTAATCGCAAAGAGCTGCATTTAACAGCTGATGGAAAGGCATCAATCCCCATTTCTAGACTGCAAAGCGATGTGAAAACAACTTTTGTAAAATGGCTTGAAAAAGATGTGAAATTCTCTGATGGATATGCATCAATTCTATCCAAATGTGTTGATTTATCAAGTGGAAAATTAACAGGAATGAAAATTCATAATTTTCATGTTCTAATGTGTTGATTTATCAAGTGGAAAATTAACAGGAATGAAAAGTCATGATTGTCACATTTTAATGCAACGGCTACTTCCAGTTGCATTTGCCGAGCTGATGGATAAATCTGTTCATGAAGCACTATCAAGTAAGTATTTCTCTTTGCAATTTTTAAATTACTACTAGAAAAGTTGAAGGTTCTATCGTTGAACAATATGTCAATGAAGAAATTTCTGCTTTTGGTACTTATTACTTTGAGCCACATATCAAGACAAAAGGCCGAAGAGAAAATCGACACTATGATGGATGTAGTCAAATTGATACAAACCAGAACGATGAAGTGCCAGAAATTTTTCATCAGCAAGGAAGAGGAAGTGGTAAAGAGAAAGAAATATGGATTCAAGATAAAGACTACATTATCGCGCAAACATATGTTCTACTGAATTGCGAACAAGTAGTGTCATTTGAAAGGTAAATATAATTAATAAATACATATATTAATTTATATTTACATAAACTTTAATAATATAATACATTTTTAAGTTTTATGAATTTTTTTTGTAGGTTATTTGATGAGAGTATAAACACTTCATATCCTGGAATAAGTGAAAATGATCTAAATCAGATTAAAGAAAAAAAATTTGCAAAGTGGTTAGAAAAACATGTAAGAATTTATGAAAATTCATTACATTTTTTTATAATTAAAATTTTTATTAATTTATTATTTTGTCAATACATATCAGGTGGAGGATAATAAGATAAATATTCCGTGGTTATAAGCACTTGCACATGGTCCTATGACAAAAGTTACTTGTTGGCCAATATACTTTGGTCGGGGATATATATTTCACACAAATGATCATGAAAAAAGATAAAACCAACGCTAATTATGGGGTTTGTGACACATCATCTCATGGATCAAGCGGAGAACCTGATTTTTATGGAGTATTACAAGAGATCTATGAGCTCTGTTATCCCGGACCGGTTCATCTAAAAATTGTGCTATTTAAATGTGATTGGTATGATTCAACCGTTGGAAAAGGTATACGAGTGAACAAATCTGGGATTATTGATGTTCATACTGGAACGCGTCATGAAAAATATTATCCTTTTATGTTAGCTTCACAAACAGATCAAGTATGTTATGTTTTGTATCCACGAGTAACGCATAAGAAAGATCATCATTGGAAAGCAGCTATCGTGATTCAACAACGGGGAAAAATATTGATGAGTCAAAATTTGGATTCCACTGCAATGCAACATAGTGATGATAATTCGGTTGTTTCTACTGATCTACTACATGTCGAAACATTAATCAATCTACATGGTCAAACTGAAAATCTTCAAGATGTTGAAGAAGAAGCGGGACTAAGATCAGATGAGGATGAAAATAATGATTATGAGTTAACAGATGAAGAATCTCACTAATTTGGTGTTATAGCTTTATATTTTATATGATCGACAAGGTTTTATGGCATTGGTTTTGGAACTAAATTTAAACTATTTTAATTATTTAATCATTCATGTCTCCTCTTTTAAGTTACTCTGATTAAATTAATTTTCTTTTATATGATGGACATGTTTTATATCACCGAAACGTCAGCTTGCATTATTCATCTACTTTTTTTTCTTTCGATTACGGAACGGTCGATTACGGAACGGAGAAGAAATGAAGAAGCAATCCAAATGTCGACCAAAACAGAGACTAATAGAGGCATGCGGCAGCTTCAGTCTTCTTTGATTGAGATTGCTCTTGTGGGTCTTCACGCTTTCATTGGCAAGGTGAAGAGATAAAACCATTGTTTCCTATTTTGATTTCGAACTATCTGTGAATGTGTTGTTGTTTTGAGCAACAGGTTGGTGAAGTTGAGTTTTGATCCTAGAGCCAATGATAACAATATAGCTTTTGAAGGCGTAACAATGTGAACAATGAAGGCATGCGTTTTGATCCTGGAGCCAGAACTGCTTTAACTTTTGTCACTTTGACTAGTGAAGATAAACGTGAGTTCATGTCAATCTTGGTTTGGTTGATTTGTTTGTAGAAATGTTAGGGCAGAACAGTACTCGGGTCTCTTAGTTATCTTGGAAGAAATAATATTAGAGTGAAGTTTGATCTCAAATTGAGAAGCTTTTCTCCCTTGTCTTGTGAATTCCTAGCTAACTGTATATATTACAATTCATGGCCTAGCTTGTCTCTTCTGCTGTTGTTATCTTAGCTTTTGTCAGTTGGTGGTGACTATCTTAGGTTTATGGAGTAAATGTGCAGCTGAAATTTACATGTCACTGATTGTGTTGTTGCTCTTTCTGAGAGTGTTTGCCTTCAGCTTCCCTGATAAGCGAAGTCTATAAGTTTCTTGATCAGATAGTTTGTGCCATTACTTCTTTGCTTTTGTTATATCCTGTTTCCTATTTGTTTTTTCCATTCTTGCTTTTTTATTTTGTTTGCTTTAGACATGTGTGCACTATTAAAAGAGAATGAGTGCTGGTTGCTCATACCACGTGTTTTTAACAGGAACATGTAAATGCTGGGATTTCACCTGCGAAGCGGGAGGGGGGGGGGATCTTATACTAATCAAGGTGATGATCTCTCCCATGGGAAAAGACTCGAAGAAGTTATATTGTGTCTGTTGCAGATTCTGAAGGACTTGCTTTCATCTTTGGCCAGGTCAAAACCGTTGAATAGACTAGCAAGGTATACTTGTTTTTTTTTTTGTTTTGTCTATCTTTTTCTTAATGGCGTCTTAATTTCTTATGGCGCTTTTCAAGTTATGAAGATATTTAGATTTTTACTTTAGAGCGGCAAAACCTAAAAATTAAGTGGAAACCGGGAAAAATCCTTTAAAAAGTGGTAAGAATATTCAGAAATATCGTAATATTTAACTAGTATATAAAGGAAGTAATATTAGTTACCTCTTCTCAGGTTAAAACCTAAGAACCTAAACTACATCTTAGTCTGAATCAAAGCCGTCAAGGTCTCAGATCTCTTTCACTTTTTTCTGCAGTTAATCGTTTGCTCTTGTTTATTGTTTGTTATGTCATGATCTAATACTTTTGAGCTGCATCTTTTTCTATGTTTTCTTTTGTACTATTATAGATGCGTCCACCAATGATGTTAGGCGGTCGCTTGTTTGGAAGATCATCTCTTCAATCTGTTGGTCTCCAAAGGGAATGCCCAACCACGTGAACAAAGGGAAGATTTGTACCTGTTGAGCGAGATTCGCGAATGCTTCATCCATCTAGAAAGAATGGAGCTAAATAGTATTATGATATATTCTGAATTACTCTTCTCTGATTTACAAAGTATATATATAACAAACTCAACTGTATCTGTACAGGTTCAAGAACAACACTGAAATATCAACACGTGTAAGGAAAATCATTGAAGGATGTTTTAAAGGACCATGGTACAGTTGGAGAAAAGTACCTCAGTTTTACAAGGATGCTTGGTATTCAACGTTTAAGGTGTGTTTCTATATATTTTTAACATCAAATACATATTTCCTTTCTTCCACATCTAAGAGTTCTATATTTCATGAACGTTTCATTCATATCCTGTTTTTTTGTTTGTTTTTAATAACTCTAACCACATTGTTTTGATTGTAGACTAAGTATGAGTGGAATGTGGCCATCGAAGATCTAGTGAAAGCTAACTTTGATGAACTAGCTGCCACTCGCCTCAAAGGAATGGTGAGCCTTGCAAAATCCAAAGGAGTGAAACCTGATTGGATTCTTTCAGAATATTGGAGAGTAATGTCAGATTACTGGAAGACACCAAAAGCCAAAGAAAAAAGTGAGAAAGCTCGACTGGCTCGTATGTTTAACCGTGATGGTTTGGGTCAACACGGCCACAGATCAGGCTCACGTTCCTATGCTAAAGTTCAAGATAATCTGGTAGTGTACATATTATTTTACTTCAAAAGAATTTACTTTTACTTTTAAAATGAGTTTACAGCTTATGTTAATATTTTAGGTGGCAAACAACGAAGACTCTTGTGATGAAGAAAACCCACCAGAAATCTGATGGAACATATGGTGATGAAAAAGCACGCTTAGTTGCAGAAAAATATGATGCATATGTGCAAGAAAGATTGTCACTGGTTGAGCCTTCTAATGGAGAGGTTTTGACAGATCCTCTTACTGTCGAGGAAAGAAATGAAATCTATGTGAATGTAGTTTTCTATCATATTTCAAATTTGTTTTTTTCCTGATTTTTCTTTATGTTTGGAGATACAATTGATTCTTTGCATAGCTTTGCTTAATTAAAGTTGTCTGCGCATTTTAATTGTATATGTGTTTATGTAACTGTTATATGTTTGGTAGGTTTCTGGAATATCAAAACAAGGTCGGGTATTTGGACTTGGATCACTTCAATGTGGAGTTTATATGCCACTAGATGGTTCTACTGTTTCACCACAAGCTGTTGAAGATGATAGTACTTTAACTCACCGAGTCAAAGAGCTGGAGTTAGACTTGCAAAAAAGTAATGAAGAAAAGGTTCAGTTTCAGAATAGGACTGAAGCAATGGAGAAAATATTGATGTCTGCTTTTGGTGAAAATGTGTTGACTCGAACAGATACTACTACCACAGCCGTATGAAGTTGTTTCTCAGTTTGGTGTTTTAGCTTGGTGTTTCTAGTTTGGTATTCATTTGGTTTTCTTTTGGTTTTCGTTAGTTTACTAAGAAGTTTCAGTTTACTTAGTAAACGAATTGTTGTTTTATGCTTACGTTTAATATTTAAATAAAATCCAAGCAGTTTTATGAGAAATTTATTTACATAATATTATTTGCAAATTTGATATTTGATTTCAGTTTTTATTTATAATTTCTGTTGTGCCAATAATTTAATAATAAATTATAAAAAAATATGTGACAGATTTTAAATAAAGAAAATTTTCGTTATAAAATTGTAATCAATTCAAACTGAGATGTTACTATTTTATGGCCATAGTTTGTGACGTTTAGTTACTTTGCTTTCGTGATAAAAAGTGACAAATTAATAACAAAATGAGTGTTACAAAATACAACAATTTTGTAACACATTTATAGTATGTATTTAAGACGGATAAATATCTTTTCTTTAGTCATTGGTTATTACGTTCACTACAAGAAAAATGGGTTTCGATAGCAGTAGAGGATAGCGTTTTTTGTCTTTCTGCTATGGTTGATATACCCGTTAGTTTTAGATAGCGTTTGTATATTTGAAAACGTTATGATAGAATAGTATAATTGGAAACGTTATCATAGCTTATGTTTGATAGCAAAATAATTAAAACGCTATGTTTGGTCTTTTAAATCTCTTAACCCTAAACAAGTTTTTAAACTCTAAACTCTAAGTATAAACCTTAAAACTCTTATATTCTCATACTATAACTTCAATTCTTGAATTTGAACTCAAATTTGTTCTTTTTAATTTTAATATATAACTTCCAAACACACAAACCTTAATTCCTCGATCAAACTCTATACCCTAAATCCTAACATCAAACATATATAAACATAGCTCGTAAATTGAATCAAGTCTAAATCATAAACATATAAACTCTAAAGCACAAAACATATAATTTGTATAATAATTTCAAAATCATAACACATAGCTCTTAAATTTTTGTTAAAAAATACTTAATATAACTCTAATTATTCAAACCCTATTATGAAATTTTTTTAAATCATAAATCTACAAAATCCAAATCAAATTTATATTTCAAATGTTAAATTATAATATCTAATCTTTAATTTTAGGAAAATTCTAAAAGAATTAAAAAGACATGTAAATACATTAAACTTTAATTTAAACTCTAAATCATAAATCAAACTCCAACCTTTTAATATACACAAACCTTAAAAAAAAAAAAATAATGTGTACTGAAGAAAAACAAAAGGTTGTCGAAGAGAAGGTAAAAAATAAAGAAGGCTTTTCTATTGGCCAATTCATGAATCACGTGGATTGCAATACAAACCCTTAGATTAGTTTATCTAACGATCACAACTCATTTGTGCTTCTTCTCTCTCTCTCTCTCTCTCTCTCTCTCATACCTCTTTCCCTTCCCCTTCCCCTTCGAGTTTTAATCTTCTATTCTTCTCAACTATTATTTCTTGAAGTTTGGATATTGAGTTTGATTTAGTAATCCGCCTTCGACTCGGCTTCTGGTGCCTTCAACACCTCCTATGGCGCGTTCAATTCCAGACTCTGCTGCTGCGTTTGTCACTCAAGATTCATCTCGTTTACTCTATCAAAATTTAATCTCAAACCTCTCTCTCGTCTCTTGTGTTTCCATTTTTTTCAATTATCCAGATTTAAAAAAAAGTAACGAGAATGTTGGGACAGGTGGGGAGAGCTTTCTCAGAGATGAAAACGGCAACGAATCTCAAGCACCACCGTCTTCAATGCCAACATATTGCGATGCTCCTCTGCCTGATGACGAAGCCCAGAGACGAGCCGTTTTTGATTGGGTTGAGGTGAAGCTCTCCGAATCTGCCGCTCAAGACTCTAACTCCACCGCGTCTCTGAAGAAGAGGAGAGAGGATGAAATAGAAGAGGAGAGAAGATGAAGAAGACCAACACCGGATCTGACAAAGCTTTGGTGTGGAGATGGCAGAGGAAGCTAGTGGTGGTGGTTGAGGTGGAGCCGAGCAAGAAGAAGAAGAGGAAGAGAGGCGGAGTAGGAGAGAAATCAAGAGACACGACGGCTTAGTAGGTTTAGGTTTAGTTGTTTGGTTTAGTTTGGTTAACTTTGATGTACCGGTTTTACATTTGTAACAATTTCGATATATAAATTTTTTTAATTTTTTTTTAAATTTTTAATAAGGTAAATAATAACACAAAAACAAAGCTATTAAAAAATATTTAATTGCATATATAAAACCGCTATAGTATATTGTAATATGATAGCAGTGCAAAAAACCGATATCTATTGTGTCTGACCTACTATGACGGGCGATGATACATCGCTTCATAAACCGCTATCGTATCGTTAGATAGCGTTTTTCGTCCGCTAATAAAAGCCATTTTTCTTGTAGTGGTTTTGTGACTCATTTTTTGATAATAGGCTACAAAATTAAGACTTTAAATTAGTTATGAATAGTGACAGTTCGGGACAAAATATAATGTCAAAATTGGTGACGGTAAAAGGACTATTATGTCGTCTATATTAGTGACACTTTGTGACAATAGATCCGTCACTACAGGTGACATAGTTGTCACATTAAACAGTCACAAATTAAGTCAGTTTGAGACAATTTGATAAGTAAGAAATTGTAACGATTCTGTTACCAATATACAACGTAACTATGTGTGACGATTTGTTACAAAAAAATTAGTCGCAAGAAATTGTGACATTTTTGTTACTCCAGAACATTTGTGACACACGTATTGTAACCATTAATAATTGGTAACAAAAACGTAACAATGATGATATTGTTACAAATTCTTTTTTATTGTGACGGAAAAATTCGTCACAATACCCTTATTTTCTTGTAGTGGATGAGCAGGCTTGCTCAAGCATCAGGAAATTCGGCACAAAGGAAGGATTATAGACTTGGACCAAACAGGTGGAGTTTTGTGAGGTTTGGTCAAGCCCATCGGACTTGTTCATCGGTTGGGCCGACTTGCACAAGTCACGCACGAACAATCTATGGACCTAATCGAAAAAGTCCATTAGGTCAAATGCTGACAATACAAAGAATAAGAGATCACAACATGGATCTCTAAGCAGAAGCCAAGTCTCTGGGAGGCAGGAGCCTCAAGCATCCAGAGAGTGCTTCCATGGCGTCTCTTGAAGAGATAGAGTAAGCTAGATATAGATATGTATTCTAAACTTAGCTCTTAGCCATGTACTTCTCTTTTATTATCTCTTGTATACTCTTTAGGGTTTGTATACCCATGACAGGGAGAGAGAGTAATGATCTTGTAAACCACATAGGAGGTGTTTTCCGATACTTCATAGTGGATGTTGTGGATCTTGGATCCACCCCAGATGTAGCGGAGCGGCCGTGAACTGTGTGAAAAATTCTTGAGTCATGAACAAGGATTGAATCAATGGGAAAGATCAAGGGACCTGGGATTAGGAGCGAAAGATACCATAGCTTCGAATTCTCCAACAAAAACTTGTTAGAGCTGCGATTGAACTCTACATTGGATCTTTTATCTTTCTAAAACTTGCATACCACTAACCTAACTTTGTATGATTAATAATAATATAAAGTATATGAATTGATTAAGTTAGTAGTATTAGTTTTAATATATTTTTGTTGAACTGGACAACTTTTAAAACATAATTTTATACATGATTCAGATTTTTAAAGTGTTTTAAAAACTAAAACAAATAAAAAGGGTGATAAATTAATAACATTTGAATCACTTCGAATAGTTTGTCGACGGTAAGAAAAAAAAAGAACGAATAGAAAGCACATTTGTAACTTAGGTAAAATAGTTTGATGACACTTTGAATAGTCATTGCCAGAAACGACCAAGCGAATCTATGATCTATCCGTAAAACACCATCTACCTGGGATAGAAGATACCGTTGCTACTAAGGGTAGTCGTGCAATGATTTCTATTATTTTCACATCGTGAGGGTCCACTAGTATGATTTTGACTTAATGGAATGCTTTTTTATTATTAGTAAAGTGCCACCCATCACAATCTAATGTCTGATTCCGACTTAATGAAATGCTTTCTGTTATTTTCACATCGTGAGGGTCCACTAGTGTCCGAAGTACCTGTAAATTATATGTCCTCGATGTTGCATTGATGAGAGAATCCACTGTAAGATCCGGGAAAAGATTATGTTAATTTTTGTTTGCTGGTCTCGGACGAGTGGATAGGAGCCAAAGATCGTTCCATACTGAGATAGATGATCATATTCCCACCCTATTGATTAGTCATTTGCTAACCAGAGATATAGCAGAGACAATACTACGCTAGCCATAGGCCGACAAGTATGATCTAATTGGTTCCAGGTGTGATGCATTCTAGAAATACCTTCCTTTGAACACACGAGAGAATAATGTATTCGGTTTTTCTATCAACCTCCAAAATGGCTTCCATAGTATAGCTGTATTAAAATCCATGAGGTCTTTAAACCCTAAACCTCCTACTTTCCTAGGACTACAAAGTTTATTCTATGATTTCCAGTGCATACCCCTAGTATTTTCCCTGGACTCGTTAGTTTTTTTGTTACCGTTTTTGGAATCCGAAAACAAGACATTACATGGTTTGGCAAAGCCGTCACCATAGATTTGATAATCACTTATTTTCCGCCCTTTGTAAAAATCTTGAAAGTCTATCTATTTACTCGATTATTTGTGATCTTGAATAAAACCAAAAACTTGTATTTTTGATCCTCCCGGATTTTCAGGGATACCCAAATATGATTCCATTCTGCCTATATTTTGTATTCCTAAAATGTCTCTCAATTCCTATCTGATGGTTTCGTAAATCTTGTGACCGAATCGAATTGAAGATTTTTCAAAGTTTATATGCTGACCCGATACCGCTTTGTATTCCTTTAAAATCATGAGTATAGTCTGGCACTCCTACTTTTATGCTCTACACAAAAAAAAAGACTATCGTCTACAAAGATGAGTGATTGAAGGGCAGGTCCTTGCAACCTTTATGTGTGTCAATTGTTTCTCTCCCTCAACCATTTTAATATTCGCTACCAGTGTTTCAGTGCACACAATAAATAAATAAATAAATAAGGAGATAAGGGATTCCTTTGCTTTAGTCCCCTCATTGGGATTATGTGTCCCTTTGGTTGACAATGTAATAAAACTATGTACTGTACCGAGGAAATACACTCCATCATCAGTTGGGTCCAGTGATGATCAAACTCCATCTTTGGAGTAGTTCTTGAAGAAAAATTCATTCGACTCTATCATAAATTTTACTCATATCCATTTTTTATAGCCATAAATTTGTCATGGCATGATTTGTGAGTCCTCAATCCATGAAACATCTCCTGAACGATAAGGATATTAACATAAACCAATCTTCTAGGGACAAAAGTCGATTACGTTTCTGAAATAGGGGAAGGAAGACAAGCCTTTAATCTATGACATATTACCTTAGAGATAATCTTGTATCCTACATTACATAAGTTGACAGATCAGAGTTCAGTCATCATTGTTGGCCTCTCATTTTTAGGGATTTTGTAATATTTAACCTTTTATTTTATCCGGTTTCCCGAGATAAAAAAATTATCAATCATACCCATAAGGTATAATTCGTTACATTACTTTGAAACTCAATCATTTAATATTTTAGATTTTAATAAAATTTTGTTATTTATGTTGAAAACAAATCATAACTAATAATTTAAATAATCTTCCAATAAAAAAAGTACAGATTTATTTCAAAATATGCGTATAAGCAAAAGAAAAACCACCAATCATGATGAATTATGATATTGAATATTGGTGGAGAGTTATATATATTTATTAATATTCAGTGGCTTAGACTATACTATAAAGCAGAATAAAAATTAATTTTAAGAAAGATATATATTTACATAAAAGTTGTGATAAATGGACTTTTAACCAAACACAAACCCGTGATTTTCAAATTTTATAATTTTGTCTTCTGATGTGGAAAACAAACATAAAAGTACCAGTTTAGAAAAACTTAAATAAGTACAACTTTATTTCGAAATATGTGCGTAAGAAAAATCATAATAGCAATCATCTTTTCCAACGAGATTACAGCAATGATTTTATATTTTTTTAATACAAAAAGCAAGGATTTTTATTTACTTTCGCTTTAGTGGAGAGGTGTGTATATTAATTAATTATCTTAAGTTTGACCATAAAATAAAAGAGGATTTTAAAATAAATTCTAGGGGAAATATATATATATATATATATTAACATAATAATTGTGGTAAAAGAACTTTTAAAAAATGATGACACTGAGTGCCAGTGGCGGAGCCAGACAAAAATTTCACTGGAGGCAATATAAGATTTACACTTAATTTATAGGGGCAATAGTAAAAATTTTACCATAAAAACCATAGAAATTTTGAATTATCAATGAAAATGCACAAAAATAAATATTTCATAGGGGGCAGCTGCCCCCCTTCCCCTCTATCTCTCTCCGCCACCGCTGAGTGGTGTTGGTAAATAAGCAGAATCAGAAAATCCAAATCGAATCCAATGTAAATACTGAATGAATTTTGTTTTAAAGTATTTTAGGTTACGAGTTAATCCAAACCCAAATGGTCCAAACACCTAAAAAATAAAAATGCCAGAAAGAGCTTATACCAAAGTCAGTCTCAATTTCTAATTAGATTTGAATCCGCACGTCCGTGCGGATATACTTATGTTTTTAAAATAATATTTAAAATATAAAATCAGTTATAAAGATATATATATATATTTATCATCAAATTTTATGTATGTACTATTATTTTGAAAATGTAATATATGTCGAAATTTGCTTTTGATTAAATTGTACAAATCATATATTAATGTAATATTTTGTTTATTTGTTTAAAAATACAACATCATATTAATAGTTTAATTTTAAACATTAGTTTTATATGAATTAATAAAAAATTTATTAAATTTTTTTGTTTAGAAATTTTTATTCTCGAAATATTTGTATGTGACTAAATTAAGTTATTTTATATTATATTTCAAAAGTATATTTTATTTAATATATTATTGTTTATGTTTTTATTTTTACTACAAAAATCAAACATAAAATGTTATAACATCAAAAATATTATTTATTTTGTTTTATATAAAAACTTAATTTGATAATATTAAAAAGAATATATATATATATATATATATATATATATATATATATATATAACATGGTCTAGATTATATATGATAAACAATCAAGAGATAATTAATAAAAATATATTTGTCCTTTCTTAGGAATGTTATTGTTAAGATGTATATTTTTTTGTTAAGAAAATATTAGTAAAGTTTCTAATGAATGGTCTAACATAGACTTTTGTATGGTAGATAAAAAAAGGATCATAAATTAATAGATTGGATATGTATCCAAAACACATTAAGATATTATTGAGTACCCAAAATAATTATATATTATATAAATAATTAACTTAAATACTTAATCTAATATATATTAATGGTTTTTTGTTTGACAATTGCTTTCAATTATGAATAAGTTTGTTTTTGAAGTTTAAACTATGTTTTTATACAAAATAATATAGATATTTTCATTTGATACAAATAATACTACTTAATAACTAAAACAAAACAAAAAATATATATCCCACATGTTTCTATGTTATAAAAAGTGATTTGCAATATTAAAATTTATAAGATAATATGTATAAAATTATTAAGTGATAACTATATATCATACTAGGTCACTACAAGAAAATAGGTAGATTGAATCAATTAGTTTAAACATTTGCATTAGTTAGAAGTGATACAAGTGTATTTTACATCATTTATTAAAATGACTCTAAAAGTGGCAATGTAAATAATTTTCATACATTTAAACAGAAATGATGTTCATATTAGAATATTTACATCATTTATTATAGTTGATATTAATATGTGTCACTTAAAAAACTTGGTGTTAACCATTGAATCATTTAATATAAATGATGAAATTATTTATGATATAAAATATATATATATATATATATATTTACAATAACTGTTATAATTAATGTTGATATTTTTATCAGTTACAATATGTGATGCTAAAGTTAATGTGAATTTAAAAATTTTAATGTAATTTTAAAAGTATTTAATTAATAATTAATTTATTAATAATCCTATAATTTTGTTCAATAATTAATTATTTTCTTATTAATTAATATTTATATCACAAATCTTTTTAATATCTAGTAAGATTTTCATAACAGAAATAAAATTAAAAATATTTTTAGTTAATATGTATTAATACATCAAAATAAAATATGAATTTTCATTTCCAAAAATAAAATAAAAAATACAGATCAAACTCAATCAACATAGCTTTCAATTGAGTATATATTCTTGTTTTGTTTCACGTTCTTCATTCATGTGAGTATATTTCTTCCACTTGAAGAATAAAGATCATAAGTTTCCCAATATGTCATTTGAATATCAACACTCATCACACTTGAATACATTTCCAATCTATAAAAAGTAAAAGAAAATAAAAAAAAATAACTCTTTTAGAACAGCCATTTAACAGTATAGATCTCATAAAATTTTGAAGTACCTTTTTTGTTGAGATGAGTTGAATATATGAGAAGAAGAGTTAAGGAGTTGAAGACATATGAAGAGGAAGATGTGAATTGAGTGTTGGACGAGTTTGGGTTGTACAAGCCGTACACGCCGTACTGGCCGTACACTCCGGGTCGACCAAACTCGTCCATGGTAGAACTATGTTACCCGGGTAACTCGTTTAGGAGATTGAAGAGTTACTTGAGCCTTGGAGTTGATTAGGACCGTTGAGGAAGAATGATAAGGTATGGCTTTCCAGCATGGCACAGGCTGGAAAGCGTAAAGCATCTTTAGAAAGATGCTAGATACTTCACACATGTCTCATTGGCCGGATTCAAACCAAGGCTCTTCCACCTTTTGATTTCACATGCTTACCTTATCTTGCTGTTTCGAAAACCCAAAGCTCTCCTTACTATATATTGTAACTCAAGATCATTAATAAAAGATTAGATAGTTCTAAACCATTATTCTCTCTACACATTTCACCATGATTCTCCATTAGTCTCTTAATCTCTTATTCTATCTCAATCTTCTCTAATCTCTTCTTTTTTCTCATCTAAACTCAGATTATTCATTACAATACTCAAAAGTAATATGGTATCAGAGCCAGGTTGATTTCAATCTGAGTTCTTGGTGGTTTCTCTTAAAGATTCAAGCTTGAAACTTTAAGAGATCAACTGAGTGTGTTTGAAGTTTTCTTTGAAGAATCGACATCAAGGGAGCTTCAGTTAGTACTTGGGAGATCTTATCTGGTTCTTTGGAGGTTCTTTGAAGATACAATACATGATACAAGGCGTCTGAAGCTGGTGGTGTTGTTCTCTAGTCTCAAGATTCAATAGTTTACAAGTTTGTGAGGTGAAACGGTTCAAGATGGAAAGTGGTACGAAGATGAAGGTTGATGTGACTTTCAAGGGAAGTAACTACCTAGTTTGGTCTAGGATGGTGAAGACTGCTGTGGGAAGCAAGGGCTTATGGAAGCACATCACATCTGATGAGGCTCCAAAGCTTATTATCTAAGGAGGAGACAAGGAGACTGTCTCTGAGAATGAGGCTGAGAGGATATGATGGTGATGTCTGTCATTCATGCCTCATTGGAGCCGCCCATTTTGGATGCTTACAGCTACTGTGAGACAGCCAAGGAGCTGTGGGACACACTGAAGAAGGTGTATGGAAACACCTCTAATCTGAGCCGTGTCTTTGAAGTGAAGAAGGCCATCAACGGGTTATCTAAAGAAGACATGGAGTATACCAAGCATTTGGGAAGGTTCCGGTCCTTTTGGTCTGAGTTGGAGATGCTGAGGCTAAGCACAATTGATACGGAACTTCTAAATGAAAGGCGTGAGCAAGACAAGGTCTTTGGGCTCTTGTTAACGTTGAATCCAAGATACAATGGCTTAATCAAGCACATGCTGAGGTCCGAGAGGCTTCCTGATCTAGAGGATGCATGTGCTCAGATACAAAAGGAGCAGGGCTCTATTGGCTTGTTTGGAGGCAAGGGAGACTTGTCTCTTGCAAATGCTGCGTAATCTGATTATGAGGAGACTCCACAAGCCAACAAAGCAGCTCACAACAAGTATGAGGAGAGGAAGTTCAATGGGAATTGTGATCATTGCAAGAAGCATGGGCATAAGAAGAACCAGTGCTGGATACTTCATCCTCATCTAAAGACGGCCAAGTTCATGAAGGAAAGGAAGGCAAGAGCTCACATGTCTGAAGGAACAAGTGGAGCCGGGCCATCTAACCGAGGAGCTGAGGGAGAAGGCCGTGAAGGTGATGGCAAGGCATTGGTGACTTACTCAGGAGCTCCTAGCATCCGTGGCAATGATCATGACTTCATCAGGAGATCCGAGATGGATACCCTCATCAAAATGCTCAAGGATAATGATAACATTCATGGGTATTATTTTGGTGTATCTATGATTGCTAAAACCATATAAATATCTCCTAATGTTGCTGATATTTCTAGGATTGATAGAACTAGGAGTAATGAGAACTGAGTACACCTTTGCTAGAAATGCTAAGATGGATCATAAGTTCAATGCATAACCAATTAGCCTTTGTCATAATGCTAGCAACATATCTAATCCATTAATTGTTGATTCTGGTGCATCTCATCATATGATTAATGATACTAATCTCATTAAAAATATAGAACCAACTAATGGACATGTTATGATTCCAAATGGGGATAAAATAACTATTAGAGGAATAGGAAACTTGAAATTGTTTGATAAGAACACTAGAGCTTTCTATTTACCTGAATTTACTTCAAATTTGCTATCTGTTAAGAAATGCACAGCTGATTTAAATTGCAATGTCATATTCAGTCCTAATGATGTTAAGTTTCAGGATATTGAGAGCAGCTAGTTAATAGGAAAAGGAATTACCAAAGGAGAATTGCATTTGCTTGAAGAACTTGACCATGTTTCCAATTACAATTGCTCATTTACCTCTGCTTCTAGTTTAAATAAAAATGCATTGTGGCATACTAGATTAGGACATCCTCATGGAAGGGCTTTGGACTTGATGTTACCAGGTGTTATGTTTGAAAATAAGGATTGTAAAGCTTGCATTTTAGGCAAGCATTGTAAAACTGTGTTTCCAAAGTCATCTAGTGTTTATGATAATTGCTTTGACCTAATTCATACTGATGTTTGGACTGCTCCTTGCATATCTAGAGATAATCATAAATACTTTGTCACATTCATTGATGAAAAATCTAAATACACCTGGTTAACTTAAATCTCATCAAAAGATAGGGTGATAGATGCATTTAAGAACTTTCAAGCTTATGTAACTAACCATTATCATGCCAAGATTAAAATTTTGAGATCAGATAATGGAGGAGAGTACACAAGCTATGCTTTCAAGAGCCATCTAGATCACCATGGAATCCTACATCAGACAAGCTGTCCCTATACACCCCAACAAAATGGCGTGGCCGAGAGGAAGAACATGCACTTGATGGAGGTTGCTATGCTAGATCACTGATGTTCCAAGCCAATGTCCCAAAGAGATTCTGGAGTGATGCTGTAGCCACTGCTTGCTATCTAATCAACTGAATTCCTACAAAGGTGTTGAAGGATCAAGCACTATTTGAAGTTCTAAACAGGCACACGCCATCATTGGATTACCTGAGAGTATTTGGATGCTTATGCTATGTTCTGGTACCAGGAGAGTTGAGAAACAAGTTAGAAACAAGGAGCACCAAGGCAATGTTCATTGGCTACTCAACAACTCAAAAGTGATACAAGTGCTATGATCCATATACTAGAAGAGTCCTTATCTCTAGAGATGTGAAGTTCATAGAAGCAAGAGGATATTATGAAGAGAAGAATCAAGAGGAGCTGAAGGATTTGACATCAGATAAGGTCGGGTCCTTGAGAATGATTTTGGAAGGTCTAGGAATCAAGATGAACCAGGATCAGAATGTGGGTGGTGGGAGCCAACAAGAGAGCTCCACAGCACCTATTGGAGCTGATCAAACACCTCACCTTGATCATGAAGGGGGAAGTGAGCCTGAAACTCAAGAAAATGGCCAAGATGGCGCCGGCTTGAGTGAAGAAGGGGAAGAGAGTAACTCAGGCTCTCATGATCAAGGTAATCAATGCCAAGGAGATGTAGAAACTCAGGCTGAAGTACAAGAACCAACTATCCAAGAAGAAGTTGTTCAAGATCAACCAGTATTGAGAAGAAGTACAAGGCTGAGGAAGGATCCTTCTAGCCGGGTAAACACGAGAGTGTACTACAATGCCCATGCTGTGGAGCATCCTTCTCAGGCTGTGTGCTCCTTTGCTCAATACCCTGAAGAGCATTGTGCCTTTATGGTGAACTTGGATGAGAGTTATATTCCAAGAAGCTATGAAGAGTCAATGTTGGATAAAGAATAGAAGGAATCAGTGGGAGCTGAGGCAGGAGCTATGATAAAGAATGATACATGGTATGAGAGTGAGCTACCTAAGGGAAAGAAGGCTGTGTCTAGTAGATGGATCTTCACAATCAAGTACAAGGTTGATGGGCTGATTGATAGGAAGAAGTCAAGGCTTGTTACAAGAGGCTTCACCCAAACTTATGGAGAGGGTTACATAGAGACATTTGCACCAGTAGCTAAGCTGTATACAATCCAAATAATACTAAGCTTGGCTGTGAATCTTGGATGGGGCTTATGGCAAATGGATGTGAAGAATGCCTTTCTACAAGGAGAGCTTGAGGATGAAGTCTATATGCATCCTCCACCTGGCTTGGAACATTTGGTGAAGAAGGGAAATGTGTTGAGATTGAAGAAAGCCATTTACGGATTGAAGCAATCACCAACAGCTTGGTACAACAAGCTGAGCACCACCCTAAATGGCCGAGGCTTCAAGAAGTCTGAACTAGATCACACCCTCTTCACTCTCACCACTCCCTCAGGTATGATTACACTCCTTGTGTATGTTGATGATATCATTATCACGGGAAGTGATAAGGAAGGCATCAAAGCAACCAAGGAGTTTCTTAAATCCATGTTTGAGATTAAAGACTTGGGAGAAATGAAATATTTCCTTGAGATTGAGATATGTAGATCCAAGGAAGGTTTGTTCATGTCCCAAAGGAAGTATACACTTGATCTTTTGAAAGGTGCAGGTGCTTATGGCGGCAAGACAGCAAGGATGCCTATGGAGGATGGTTACAAAGGACCAAGAGAGGGGGAGATTGAAGATAGCAAACCATTCCAGGATCCTAAACTCTATAGAAAACTAGTTGGCAAATTGATTTATCTTACCATCACAAGGCCTGATATTTGTTTTGCTGTGAATCAAGTGAGCTAACACGTGAAGGTACCTAAGGAGCACCATTGGCGCATGGTGGAGAGAATCTTGATGTATCTGAACGGCTCACCTGATCAAGGAGTGTGGATGGGCTGCAATGGAAGCACATAGGTTGTTAGGTACTGCGATGCTGATTGGGCTGGTGATAGAGCTGACAGAAGATCAACAACCGGCTATTACACATTCATTGGAGGCAACTTGGTGACTTGGAAGAGCAAGAAGCAAAAGGTGGTGTCTTGTTCAAGTGCAGAAGCTGAGTACAGAGCCATGCTGAAGCTTACAAACGAGCTAGTGTGGATCAAGGACATCTTGAAGCATTTGGAGATTGATCAAGCCACACCAATGACCATGCATTGTGATAACCAAGACGCCATCCACATTGCCTCTAACTCGGTGTTCCATGAGAGAACAAAGCATATTGAAGTTGATTGCCACAAGGTGAGGCAGATGATTGTCCTAGGAGTCATCTCGCCATGCTACACTAGGAGTGAAGATCAGTTGGCTAATGTGTTCACTAAGGCATCAAGACAAAAGACTATGGAGTCCATTCACATCAGATTGGGACTCATAGATCTTGGGAAAAGAAGGAGCTGATCCTCTTATTCATGAGGTCTTTACTCTTTTTTCCTCATCAAGGTTTTGTCCCAATAGGTTTTCTTTGGTGAGGTTTTTAATGAGGAAAATCTCATGGATGTCCAAGCTTAGACTTTCACAAAGCTAAGCTTGAGGGGGAGTATTGAGATGAGTTGAATATATGAGAAGAAGAGTTAAGGAGATGAAGACATATGAAGAGGAAGATGTGAATTGAGTGTTGGACGAGTTTGGGTCGTACAAGCCGTACATGCCGTACTGGCAGTACATGCCGTACTGGCCGTACACTCCGGGTCGACCAAACTCGCCCATGGTAAAACTATGTTACCTGGGTAACTCGTTTAGGAGATGGAAGAGTTATTTGAGCCTTGGAGTTGATTAGGACCGTTGAGGAAGCATGATAAGGTGTTGCTTTACAGGCTGGCACAGGCTGGAAAGCGTAAAGCATCTTTAGAAAGATGCTAGATACTTCACACATGTGGGAAAGCTCATTGGCCGGATTCAAACCAAGGCTCCTCCACCTTTTGACTTCACATGCTTACCTTATCTTGTTGTTTCGAAAACACTAAGCTCTCCTTACTATATATTGTAACTCAAGATCATTAATAAAAGATTAGATAGTTCTACACAATTATTCTCTCTACACATTTCACCATGATTCTCCATTAGTCTCTTAATCTCTTATTCTATTTCAATCTTCTCTAATCTCTTCTTTATTCTCGTCTAAATTCAGATTATTCATTACAATACTCAAAAGTAATATTTTTCTGTTCTCCAAACATCTAGAAGATATATTTTTTCCGGTGATTAGTAGCGCACGGTGTCTACATATCATCGTACGTTATATAAAAAAAGCTCAAGTTTGCAACAATGATAGTTTTTCCATATTTTAAATTGTTGTCGTTTAACATGAGTTTGGGTTCTTTTAATCATTGTCTCAAACAAGTCCGAGTTACAGAGTTGCGTCGTGTGTCTGTTCGTAATCTATTTTTTCACCGGTTAACTCATCATGTCCCCATCTTAAATCGCTTGATCATAAATTTTCCTGATTTGTAGCCCCTCTGTAAACCCTATATATATTATTTCATCTTTGATGAATCCAATCTGCATCTCCACAAAACTCATTGATTCCTGTTAATTTTAATCATCTTCTAGAAAATGTTTCTCTATGCCTCTCCAGTTCCTCAAACCGGCGTCCCGGCGTCCGTCACTCAACCTTCGAGTTTCTCTGTCTTGGTCGTAGTAGTCACAGCATAGCCTCTGGCTTCCTCCGCTTCTGGGATTCCCTGAGCTTCAAGAAAGACATGGAGTTTGTGGGAATCACGGTTTTCTTCCTTGATGAAAAAGTAAGTTAATCTTCGATCTATCACACTTATTTAACATAATTGTTTAATTGATTTCCTGATTCTTGTTGAATAATATTATTTACAGATTTCGTGATTCGTTGGATTACTCCCGTCGGACGTGCTAATCATTACATGCCATCTTTGAAAGCAGATTTCATTTTGAAAGTCGATCGTTTTGAGGTTGCTAGGTGCTCAAGCATGTACAAGATAATTGATCATCCATTCCTCATTCGTTTCATCTCACTAACCATTATTGATGAAGTCATCACGGGTGCTTCTGAGATCAGTCTCAAGTCAAGATTAGACTGTTCGACAATTTCCAAGTGATTGCGAACACAAACCTAGAACTCCCAAGTATATTATCATATTGCATATGGGTTTATATTATGTTTCGATATCATAACTGATATTTAAACTCGCAGATGTGGTTCGGCAAATCCGTTCTGTCTAGGGCTCTGACCTCACCAAAGAAACAACTCGAGTCGTTATCCGTCTCCTCATTGATCCGTAAGAAACAATCAACACATAATTCCCTTTACATTACTGTCTATGTTGTGCTAATATCAATAATCAAAAATATTTCATACCCAAGATTTGTGGTCGTCTATTTATTTTCCTTACTTATCAATCTAATTTTACACAAATCTTTATTTTACAGCTTAAGAGAAACCACAATAACCCAAACAATCAAAACACCAAAAACTAGAATCCCAAAAAA
>NC_027755.1:14472425-14482194 GCF_000695525.1 Brassica oleracea var. oleracea
ATATACCAAACCAATCAACTCAACTAAAACTCAACGACACATACATTGAGCCAGCTAAACAAATACAAACTACACGGCCAACTATTTAACAATTTACAAACTTACTTTTGCAGATGCTTACGAAGAAGACGAAGACGACAACCAAGATCAGTGAAATTACCTAAAAAAAGCAGAGTAAGTTACAAACTCTGATAAACACAACTAACAATGATTTTTGTTTACATATTACTCATCAAATAAAAGAGAAACAAACACGACCACACCAGGAGATACAAGAGACAATCCCAACAGGCACAAAGGCGGCAACAACATCTCCACCTGCTCACTCCTCTTGTCTTATGAAAATAGCTTACATGCTCAATGTCAACAGGCTAATGCTATTGTCTTCTTATGAGAAATACATATATTCGCTTAAAACACATTAAGGCCAAATACTAATTGTCATTCATTTTATAGTTATTTCTACAAGTCTTCATATATTTGTTTTAAATGTCCGGTAAAAGCAACAAGTTTAAAAATAAAAAAACATATAACCAACATAATAAGAATAAAAAAAAATATTACTTAATACACACAACTTACATAACTAAGCTGGAGAAAAAATATCCAACAACCTTAATATAATTTATGTAATCTCAACAGTACAAATAACAAATTAAAAAGACAAACAAACAATAAATTTCAGTGACACAGCAAATAACATGACCACGAACTATATCAATCACATTACTAACACAGTTTAATCCTTCATGAGTGGAGAACAGTGCATACACAGTTCATCATCACAACTCTAACTCTATAACAATAAAAAACTTGAAAAACAATGATCAACCTAAAATGCAAAATTCACAACTACAATAACCCTAACAAATATTGAGATGAAACAAGAACTCTGTCCACGATTCCGCGCTTGCATTTTAGTTTTTTATTGTATAGTGGACAAAAGCTCTCTCTATACAGTCTTTTGTGCCTTTTTCAGAAAACCGAAAACAAAAAAAAAATGTTAGGAACAATTATGGAGACATCCAAATAAATGCGTTTCCAAAATAGAAAAAGCTGTATGATAATGTTATTGCAGAAGTACTGCATGTGTAACTAAACTGTCATTTTCCTATTATTTCATTCAAAACCAAATTCATTATAAAATATTGTTTCGAAATTACTATTATAGCCTCATTTGTTCATCATTATAGAAAAAACAAGATGATTCCTCAATATCAATCACCTATCTTTACAAAATCTTTAAGACAAAAATAAGTGTAGAAACAAAATGGAAGAAAATAAGAGAAACTTATTAGATGAAGAAGCTAAAGCTTCGCTAGACATATGGAGATATCTCTTTGGGTTTGCAGATATGGCTGCTGCGAAGTGTGCAATTGATCTTAAAGTACCAGAAGCCCTTGAAAACCATCCTTCCTCCCGGCCGATGACCCTAGCTGAACTCTCTTCCGCCACCTCCGCCTCTCCGTCACACCTCCACCGTATAATGAGGTTTCTTGTGTACCAGGGAGTCTTCAAAGAAGTCTCCACAAAAGATGGTCTTGCCACAGGCTACACTAACACGCCACTCTCACGCCGTATGATGATAACTAAACGTGACGGCAAGTCGCTGGCTCCTTTGCTTCTCCTCGAGACAAGTCCAGAGATGCTCGCTCCATGGTTGAAATTGAGCTCAGTTGTCTCTTCGCCGGTTAACGGTCCGGTTCCGCCTTTTGATGCGGTGCATGGTAAGGACTTGTGGTCGTTCGCAAAGGACCATCCGCGCCACAGCGAACTACTCAATGAAGCCATGGCTTGTGATGCAAGGCGTGTGGTGCCACGTGTAGCCGGTGCCTGTCAGGGTTTATTTGACGGCGTGGCTACGGTGGTGGACGTTGGAGGCGGTACCGGAGAGACGATTGGGATATTGGTTAAGGAGTTTCCTGGTAAGGAGTTGTGGTCGTTCGCAAAGGACAATCCGCGCCACAGTGAACTGATTAATGAGGCCATGGCTTGTGAAGCAAGGCGCGTGGTGCCACTTGTAGCCGGAGCTTGTCACGGCTTATTTGACGGCGTGGCTATGGTGGTGGATGTAGGAGGCGGCACCGGAGACACGATGGCGATATTAGTTAAGGAGTTTCCTTGGATCAAAGGAATTAACTTTGATCTTCCTCATGTTGTTGAAGTTGTTCAAGCAATGGATAATGTTGACAATGTTGGAGGAGATATGTTTGATTCTATTCCTTCATGCGACGCTGTTTTCATCAAGGTTAGATTCATTTCCATATGTTTTTAATTCATTTGATTAATTATTAGTATTCACTAAAATCATTTGTAGTGATTCTAAAAACTTACATTTTGGTGTTTGAAATCAAACTTTTACAGAAAACAGAAAAAGATATGAAAAATGGTTATTTTCTTGACCAAAACTGAAATTAAATGAATAAATGTTAAAATAAACATTCTTTATTTTCTTGTTTTATAAAATAAACATTAGAATTCCCTTAGATACCATAAGTTTGATACCAATTTTCAAAAGTAAACACAATAAAAAATACTCTAACATTTATAAATGATTTAGGAAGGCTAATTTAGTCTTTTTAATCACAAACTTAAGATAATTATGAAAATAGTTAGCCTTTAAAAAAAAATTTGAAAAGTGGTATAAAATTTGTGGTAAAATTACAACTCTCCCATTTATTTTTGTTAAAAAATTATTCCCTGAAAACTATAAAAAGAAATAAGATAAAGGATGTAGAAACTTTATCAAGTAAAAAAGTTTGGAATATTTACCAGAAGCTCTCCTGACACTTATCAATTTTTAATCAACTTATTCTACATAGATAAAATTTAATAAAATTTATTAAAATATTGATAGTATTTAGTTTATATATTCATTCGAGAAACTTTATTGGTGGATGTGTTTTTAGGACATCTATATTTGAATTTTCTCAAGTTAATTTTTAAAAGTTTAAAAGCAAATTATATTAATGTTTATCTAGAACATTTTTCAAAAGCTTAAGAAATATATACTTAAGTATTTTAGATGAATCAGTTTTATAAGCTTTCAAAAAAACAATTTTAGTTAAATATTAAAATATAAATTTCCATAGATTCAACTTAACAAGCATCTAAAAATAATGTTGTTCAAAAATAATCGTCCAAAGCATGTTTTCCATAAATTTTAAAGAGTTTTAATGGATTTTAGTATTTAAAAACAGTTTTTATGGGTTTACTATTTTTCTTTATTTATATCAAAAGTAAGTTAGATACTCACATAAAAATTACCACTCAAAACGACATTTCTGGGTACTTTATTTTTAATTCTAAAATAGAGATTAGAGTAAATTTGTTTTTGTGGTACTTTATTTTTTACTCTATAATTTTTTATTTTTTTGTTCATCACTTTATTTTTTCCTCTAAAGTAGAATACTATTGGAAGATAATTCAATTTTTTTTTTATAAATTACTATATTTTAAAAGAAAAAATAGAGTAAACTATTGGAAATTGTCTAAAAACTCTAAGAACTTATTTATCACAGAAACATAGAAAAGGATAAATAGATTAAGAAAAAAAAATTAACATCGTGATCACGCACGCATATATCCAGATTCTTAAATTCAACTGTCTCAATTCGTCTACATAGATACGGAGTCTCATGTTTGGTTATTAGTGTCTTAATCGAATCTGTTTACGTTTATGACAAAAAAAAATGATATGCAAAATGGAAAACCATTTCTAAAAAATCCGGAAATTCGTCGATTTTATATTTGACAAAAAAAGGATTGGAAGTCAAACTCAAACGACCAAAAGAACAAAAAAACATGTATCATGATTTTCAGATATGCTACATGATCTGGCATCAATCTCTAATGAATCAATTGATAGTTACGACTTCCACCCACCAAAAACTTTTCTAGATACTCCGAATGGGCAAAAGACGCATCATTTTTATGTTTATCATAAAACCAAATTGACGAACTTCACAACTTTTTCGCCAATTAAATATATTTAGCTTTGTAATACTATATGTCATTTTTTAAACTATACCATATGTCATGCGATGATCTTTTATGAACTTGGCTCTTTTATACTTTTGCATTTTACTCTTTTACAAACGTTTTAATTTAGCAAACACTGTTGTATATAAGAGCTATCTTTTTTTGTCAGAGTTGCGTAAGAACTATCAAAGAACACTAAATTAGAAAACAATAAACACTTTTTTTTTTTGACAAACCATTGTTTTGGTTTATAAGAATACCGTGAACTTGTATATTAAAAGTCTTATATCATTCATTACCTTCATAAGAACACAAACATGTGGTATGTTCGAACTTTAAATCATTTTTTAGTCAATGTGGCCGAAAGCAAAACATAAAATATCAGCTTAAAGAATTTATCAGTATAAATTTTACTTAGAAATATATGTTCGTATGCAAAACAAAATCGTCAATCACATTTGAGAATAAGATTACTAAATGGATAATTATTATTATTAATACAATATATCTTGCCTTAGTAGAGAAGCAGGTATATCTAATTACCTATTAACTAATTTTCTCGAGCTTGGACATTACTATAAAACCAGGTATTAACTAACTTGACAGAAAATATATATTTATCATTTTAATCATGATAAATGAACTTTTATATAAATAAAATTTGTGATAAATGATGGCAGTGGGTGTTACACGATTGGGGAGACAAAGACTGCATAAAAATATTGAAGAATTGTAAAAAAGCGCTCCCACCAAAGACTGGAAAAGTGTTAATAGTGGAATCCGTGGTCGGAGAAAAGAAAAAAACGATGATAATGGAAGAAAGAGATGAGAAATTAGAGTATGTGAAATTGGCGCTTGATATGGTGATGATGGTTCACACAAGCACAGGCAAAGAAAGGACTTTAAAAGAGTGGGACTTTGTCATTAAAGAAGCTGGTTTTGCTCGCTATGAGGTTAGGGACATCGATGATGTTCAGAGTGTTATCATTGCGTATCGCTCTTAGAAGATGGAGATAAAGGGTCAAATGGAAGCTGAGGAAGAGCTCGAAATAAAAAAAAAGCATTTGAGAAATCTCAAGGTGTATTTGTGTAATTTGGCAGTAGTGTGCCATTGTGTTTGTGTGAAAACGTTTTTTTCTGCAAGATTGTTTCATGGTTTGTTTTACCAGTCGTGTTGTGTTAATGTATTGTATTGTGTATTTTCACATATTTTTTCTATATGTCTAGTTGATTGTTGGTGGCATATAGTCTACTGAAGTGATTTCTCTCTCTAGAATCTTCGAGAAAGGGAAAACTTATTTTTTTTGTTATTCAGGACATGTAACGACTCCCACCCACAACCAATCTTTATCTAGGTACTCCCAAGTCCTAAGTCGCAAAAAATACATCTTTTTATATGTAATAGTAAAACCAAATTGACGAAATTTACATATTTTTGCCGATTCAATATATATAGATTTATGCATACATCAGATCATATGATACTAATTGTTTTCGTGTACCATGTGCATAATAAAGTTTTTAATTTAAATTATATTTAAAAATCAAAATTTATCATTATTTTAAATTTCATTATTTTATCAATATTTTAATATAAATTTATATTTAAGCTAACATACAATCAAGATAAAATAAATAATTTTGATTATTTTAAATTATATATAAGAATAAATATATATTTATTAAAATTATAATCTTAGAAATTTTTTTATCTACTTCATTCAAATTAAATATTAAATCAACTTGTATAAAATTAATTAAAAAAAAGTTGATAAACAGATGTATAATTATGAAAAAATTACAATTAAACAATATTTCTAAAACATGTAGTTATATAAAAGAAGCTAAAATATTACGATTAAAAATTTATAACATTTTACAAAATTTTAAAAAAAATTGAAAACTTTTTTAGTAATACAATTGCATAATTATAAAAAATATAAATAAATAATATTTTAAAAATTTTAAAATTTTATTATGTTTCTATTATTATATTATTTAATTTTATATTTGAATAGATCTATACTATTATTTGCGTTGTGATTTTTCGCAACAGAACTCTCACGTTAAAAGTTAGGGTGGTTATATTCGTTTATACCCTTAATGAATAAAAATATTAATTAGCCAAAAAGAAAAACAAATTCGATTTTTATAAGATAAGTGATTAAAATTAATAATAATAAGAATTATCAAAAAATTAAAAATACATTTTAAAATAAAAATAAATCTTATATATATTGTGTTGTTATCCGAAAATATCTTTTAATCAAAAATATAAAAATTAAGAAACAGAAAACACATAACTAAATAGTAATCAAGTAAATAAAATTCTTATTATATAATTGAAAAGATAATATTGAGTGATTTTTAAGATTTATTTATTAATAAGGAATATAATATACAAAGAAATTTTCGAAAAATTTATAACACGTAAGAATTTTCAAATGAAAACATAAATAATACTTTATCATTATAATTTCTTGCATATATTAATAAATAGTTATAAAATGTTTATGCCCGGATATGCTGGCGGCGAAACACCTATATATTTTTATTTTTGAAGTGATTTTCACATTCGAGCTTTCACGGTAAAAGTTAGAGCGGTTAAGTCAATGTTATCCTTAGTGAATTTTTATATATAATTTATTATATAATTAAAAATGAATCTAATCTATTAATTTAGGATTGTTATAAATCAAGTGATTAATGTCCATAACCGGCACAGTCCATAACCGGCCCAAATCCTAGAAGAAAGAGACATAGCCGAAACCCTAGAGAGAGGAGATAGAGGTGGCCGCATGCCTTAGAGGAGAGAGAGAGGCGGCCACAAGCTTTAGAGAAAAAGAAACTCTATTTCCTTTTCCTTGTATATGCAATCTCTCCATTTATGTATTTAGTAGTTATTATAAATCTAGTTGGATTATGATTTGTACTCTTTCCTTTTATCTCTATCATGTAACCCTTATATAAGGGATGTCTTATTCATTAATGAAATACACAGAACTATTCAGTCTTCAATCTTCTAATTACAACACGTTATCAGCACGATTGTTCTCTGCAATCTAAGCTAAAATCGCCAATCCCTTAAACCTAAACTGCCGGCGACTTTAACCTAATCCCGACGAACCCTAATTCGTCCTAGCTCGCGTTCCAGCTCGTCAGCAACCGATCAGCTCCATCCCTAAGGTGTTCCTGATCCTAGACGACCTCAGCTTCCGTTCGCATCACAGCCAGCTCGTGTTCCCGATCAACCAGCTCGCAATCCCGATCAGCCGCTTGCAAACCCGATAGGAAGCAGCTCGCGAACCCGATAGGTAGCAGACGCGTCCCGTACCGTTCAGCTCGCATCCAACGACAGCCAGCTCGCGTCCGTCCGTGTGCAGCTCGAGGTTCATCCGTTCTCTTTGGTGGTCCGGTTTCAACCCTACAAACAAAGGTATACCGATTAATCTAAGAACATAATGATCAAACCCTAAAACCATAATCCATTATTATGGAAATCCAATGCTCTTGATAAACCCTAAAAATTGGTATAACCTAAAACTGATCATCTTATAATCACTAGCTTGCATATTATCTATTTCGGTTTGGTTCGGTTCGGTACGGTTCGGTTTTGCTATATTGAACAGCCCTACTTGAAATCGATTCCATTAGAACATGTTGATTGATTGTTCTGATCTGAATTATGAAAACCCTAAATCTTGGAATCGAAAACCCTAAAACCCTAAAGCTTGAAATCGATTTTAAATTGTTCTTGCTTGATTGAATGATTGATGATCTGAGTTTTAAGATTAATAGATTGATTGAATCTCGAAACTAAAATCTTAGGGCCTTGAAACCCTTAACCTTATGTTGATAAAATCGGCCACTTAAATGTTTAAAATCCTAAATCTCGTTTTTAAATTCCTAAAGGCATTGAAACCTTAAATCTCATATTGCTTAAAATTTGATTGATTGATTTGAGGTTTAGGATTGATTACATATTGCATGAGAGTTAGGTTGCTAGATTACTCTGATTCTGAAACCCTAAAATCTAGCCGCATATTACCAACCTTGAAATTGGTAAACCCTAATTGATATGCAACTGAATGATATAAGATTGAATGCATCTAAATTGATTATCTTTGTTTGCATTATATTCTGTTGTGGCCGTGTGATTTTGCTATGAACCATACCAAACGGCTGTGTGGCCTAACCATTCCGATGCATTGTTCATACTTGCGGCCTTGTTCCCTTGATAGATCACATTGTTTGCATCATGTGATTGAAAGCCGTGTGGCTTAATGCATCATAGCTTGGTCGTGTGGCCTAGAGAGACACCATATCTGAATGGTCGTATGACCTTGCTTGCATATCTCATTAACCGATCTCTAGGATCGTTGTATCACATTACATGGCCGTGTGGCCTAAGCATCACATATAGACCTAGCATTCTCGACTTGTTTCGCACCATGATCGAGTAGTAAAGTGTTTTGGTCGAGAGACCTATGAAATCATATGCATTGATTATTTTGAATTGGTTGCATCCTAAATCATGAATTGATTGATAATATGGTTTCAGATGCCGAGATTTGAGCCTTTGGATTATGCCATTCTAAATCCCTCTGGAGAAAATTATATAGAATGGGCAATGAACACTTCAGTTGTCCTGAAATCAAGAGGACTCGGAAGGAGTATCATTCATGGTGATTATGCAACTAGAAGTGAAAAGTTAAGAGCCATAACAATTATGCGCCATCATCTCACTGAGGATCTGAGAAATCAGTATATATATATATTGAGAATCCTCGTGACTTTTGGACAGAATTAAAGTCCAGATACACAATGGTATTATTACCAAAGGTCAGGCATGAATGGATGAGTCTCAGATTCCAAGACTTTGAGTCTGTGGCCGAGTATCACTTCGCTTTGTCCGGAGTCGTTTACAAACTGAGACTATGTGATGAAGTGGTAACAGATGAGGATTTACTCTTCAAGACATACTCCACATTCCAACCAGGAAACCTGTTGTCAAAACATATCTATATAGAAAGAGGTTTCACCACCTATAATGACCTAATCTCTTGCCTCACGGTAATTGAGAATGATAAGTTGCTAAAGAGAAGCAGTGAGATGAGATATCCTGAAGCAAATAAGACTGGTATGGATCAGGATGAATCCAAGGCAGCCGTGTCCAATGTAACTGATGGTGTGGCCGGCATGTCTATTGACTAAAGAAAGATCTCGACATGCTAATTTTGTTTTAAGTCTTTGATTTTTTTTTTGCTTTAAACCTAATTGTCATTCACGATTTTATATATAATAATAGAATTGATTTGAGTTCATTACTATTATATCTTTGCCTGATCTTAGTTGATAATGTGAATGATTGATAAAAAAATTGCCTAAAAGGCATTATGGTACGGTATAGTAGCCTAGTAAGAAATCTATGGCTAAGGCATTGCCTAAAGGGCATTATATACACCCAAGAATGTATGACCCATTGAGTTAATATGGTCACACTCGAAATACTATTTTATATTGGATTTCTTATTGCTTTTGCCGTCAAATCGTAGAAACAATGGGCAAAAGGAAACAAGTTCCTTCAGATTTAAGAAAGAAAGAAAATGCCTAAGACCCTTTTAAGAAAGTGGTCAAGACTATACCTATGTAATCTACTGATCAAAACTATGCTACAGATCAGTATGATAAGAGGCAAGAGCCGTGGTGATCATACTGATATATCCCACGAAAATTATACACTTTATGGCAAGACCGGATTAGCCATCCTAGTCTAAACTTGATGCAA
>NC_027755.1:14482930-14483526 GCF_000695525.1 Brassica oleracea var. oleracea
CAGACATATGTGTCGTCTAAGATGGAACCTCAGAAGAGGATTGGGAATATATGTTGGATAAGAGTATGACTTTCTCCCACGACTTCTAAGAGACCTTGAGACAAATATGGGTGATCAGAAAGTGACCAGGTACACGGATTGTATGATCAATGAATCCGACTATCCAACATTAAAAGGAGAAAGCTATAAGCTGGTAAAGAGTAAAGAATGATAAGAAACAGAATGGTATTAACCATCATTGTCTTGGCAAAGATCCTCGGATTAGAATTATAGACGTCCAAGGAAAGAAAAGATTATACATAGCTAGCTAACCGAGATGCCAGACACTGAGCCGGAAAGAAAAGAAAAGAATGACTAAGTCATAACCAGCTTAGCACCAAACGAAATCTGATGTCCTAGAAAGAGACACAGTCAAGTTGCTACAGAGTCTATACAAGATAGACCAAAGTGTTCCATAAGATAAGGAACCTCGGAAAGAAAAAGAGAAAGGTGCATAGAATACAAATCCGAGGTCATAAGGAAACCAGACCAGACATTGAGAAAAGGCTGCGCAGCTAAACATCTAAGGTACCCAACCATGTAGTTTGGTACACCAA
>NC_027755.1:14483742-14485459 GCF_000695525.1 Brassica oleracea var. oleracea
ATACAGAAACGCCATCTGATATAAACCAGTGAAATAGATGGGTCTTGTGAGGGAAAAGAAACCGTGAGATATGGTACATGATCACGAGGTCTAAAGGTGTTCATGTTTCCTACTAACAACATTCGATCATAGCTTGCTACACAAGGATACTCACAGAGAACATGGAACATATTATATACATATTATAAGGAGATAAACTCCTATGTGGTGGATGCTGCTACACAATTTCGAAATTGACAAAGGTCTGGTCATAAGAAAGAAATTAGATTGACATATAAAGATGTAGTAAGTAGCATATGGATCACTGGATAAAAGACATCATTGTTCCTAAGCTGTTCATGGACTGAAACAAAGCAGCTGCATATAATATGTAATACTAGTAAAAGAGTTCTAGAAGAACGATCAAATTCAATCCATATGTAAACTAATAAAGAAATTCGAATTCCTTGTGTTTATACTAAACCAACCTAAAGAGAGGTTAAAAGGTTTATACAGATCTGTGACACTAGCATGGACTGACTAGATTGTAGTACGGGCTAGTGGAAAAGAAAGATCAGCCCAAAGAAAGGTAATTTGGATTGCCTCAGCTTGCTACCTCGGATAGCATGTTCTCCGGATAGACCAATCCAACATCAGATCCCTTAGATAAGGATCCGGCATAGCAGAACAGTCTGCTGCTGATGTGAGGCTGAGAGGAGACATTTAATCTATCCTTCTCGATCGGATACATATAGGTTGCAGTCCATAAGAATGTGTGATCGAAGTCCATGAATTAATGTATATTCAGTGTGTGATATGATCCACAGCAGAGAGGTCATGGGACGCCATCAAAATATGGATAAAGGACTTCAATGTCTGATATATATGGCATTACCGAATGCAAGAGAGATTGATAACCGAGGTCCACAAATGTATTTGGCCGCAGCGCCGTAGTTTGATAAGACTGTAAAATCCTTGCAGCAATGATCTTGGACGCTCATGGAACGAGTTGCGGACATATATAGACAATGTCTATAATTCAAAACATGAATCAATCAGAATATAGTATGGTCGATGGTAGTCCGCACTTTATCATCATAACCAATCATAATAGCCAAGGTATTCGAGAGCTTTTGTGGTTGAGATCTATGACTCAACATGATAATAGAGAAAGATCAATGGACAAGATATTGGTACACATCCGTGTAGAAGATACACCGGATCATAGGTTTACAACCTGAGGTTATTAATTCATGAAACCATGCTCGGTATATTGTCCATTGTTGGGGTCAAAATCGGTCACGACGGAATCAATGTCTGAAAGTCCGTAAAAATCGGCATGAACTTTTTTACGAAAAATAAATCTTCGAAAAAGATTTATTTTTACGAAGAATCTTGCGGAGAAAACACATTCACGAGACATCAGACAAGAGCTCGAAGAAGGACGCTACGCAACGACCAAACGCGTGTTCCGCTCGGTCGCTACGTAGCAACCGAGCTCGAGCCAAGCTCGGTCGCTACGTAACGACCGAGCGTCCATCCCGCTCGGTCTCTACGTAGCGACCGAGCTCGAGATGAAACACGGTCGCTACATAGCGACCGAGCTCGAGCCGAAGCTCAGTCGCAACGTAGCGACCGAGCTCGAGCCGAAGCTCGGTCGCTACGTAGCGACCGAGCCTACGTAGCGACCGACTCTTCCGAAACGTCGATACGACATTAGTCCATGCATTCTCGTCTA
>NC_027755.1:14485559-14487073 GCF_000695525.1 Brassica oleracea var. oleracea
GGTATAGGAGGATGCCTCTTTCCGGGGACAAATTTACGCGACCCCTTAGTCCTAACTCCTCGATCACGAATCAAATCCAAACAGGAACAACAATTCTGGCGGCGAACATCCGTAGTCAAACCAGAATGTTTCCCAAACGCAGGGCTAAGACTAATCCCTTGCAACATCGCGAAACATCTTCAAGCCCGCGAACATTTCAAGCATGAAGCACGGCATACGAAAGAATAACGAATCTTCAGCATCGCGAGACGTCGCAGACGCCTGAAGATTCGTTCTTCGACGAAATTTCCTTCCTCGATAAAAACACTTTCTTGGAAGACCAGACAGTCATACGCACTAACATCTTCTCAAAACATATCCTTCGCGAAGACTCGAAACGGTAATTTTAACCATTAAGTTTGCTGCTGATCACATCAAACTCTTAACGTCCTAAACAGACGTAGCCATCTCGTAGAGATGACTCTCGTACATCCGACACAAGGATAATAACGCAATAAAAGAAACCCAAAATTTTTGGTCAGCACTTCCAGGAGGCTTAAAAATTTTCCTTGGAGAGATGCTCGGTTCAAACCATATAAGTCGTATAAGCCGAGAACCTATCGCGGACTTAGTCATTGCACCCTCTAGAAACAGGAGTAAACCTAGGTCTTGCCCTAAACCCAGCGCACTGGTCTCTAACATCTCTAGGCATAGTATCAAAAACCTTGATACGAGATCCCAAAATTTGTCTCTTTGCCAATATTCGAGCGTCTTCAGAAATCCCGCAAGTTTACACACTGCGGAAAATTCTCAAAACAGATCACAGATATAGCAGTTCACACAGAGTTAGATTACGAGATTGCCTTCGGCAGCAACACGCCTGATAACCTCTACATAAAAACCAGACCGTAAAGGTCTCGCTGGAAAACTAGTCATACGAACCTTAACTCCAAGACGAACTACGAAAGGCTTGATCCCTTCAACAAGGGTACGTAGGCAGCCGTCATAAGGCGCAGCCCCAATCTTATCGCGTTCTACTTTTAGAAGAGCAAGAAGACCACTTACCACTGACTTTTTCGACCATTAATTCCGCCTAACTCACCTAACTTGCCTAACTTGTCAAGCCACTCGCTAGAACCTCACGCTATAAGCTCATGGTTCTAACGAGCTGGGGGGCTAACCGTTGGGGTCAAAATCGGTCACGACAGAATCATAGCGACCGAGCGTTCGTCCACTCAGTCGCTACGTAGCGACCGAGCTCGAGATGAAACTCGGTCGCTACGTAGCGACCGAGCCCGAGCAGAAGCTCAGTTGCTACGTAGCGACCGAGCTCGAGACGAAACTCGGTCACTACGTAGCGACCGAGCGTTCGTCCACTCGGTCGCTACGTCCACTCGGTCGCTACGTAGCGACCGAGCTCAAGATGAAACTCGGTCGCTACGTAGCGACCGAGCTCGAGCAGAAGCTCGGTCGCTACCGAGCGTTCGTCCGCTTGGTCGCTATGCAGCGACCGAGCTCTTCCGAAACGTCGATAC
>NC_027755.1:14487521-14490515 GCF_000695525.1 Brassica oleracea var. oleracea
CTGCGACTCAACTAGGTTTGAGCTTTTAGGCCGCTAGAACTAGGTAACTCGCTGACAGCCTTTGCGGCCAAAGCTTTTATGATCTCTTGTAATGATCGCAACGCTCTTACGCGGACTCGAAATAAGATCCACTGTTTTCTCTAAACTCGTTTGTTATCTTTTCACGATATTTCAACATATATTTGGTCACTTGCCGTTGGTTCTCGCGGAGATCCGGGACCTCTGGGAAATTAGGGTTTTCCTAGTTTCCTAATTTAAACGTAAATCGACAGTGCGAATTTCGGTTCCCACATCCATATACACACGATTTGCATAGACTCATGCACACATGAGTTTGCAAAGAACCGACAGTGATCTTCGAGTACAATGCAATCCGCATTGCTCAGCACATCTACTTTACTAAGATACACGATGTCAAAGGACATGAGAAAAGGCCGAAGAGGTTGAAGTGGTCCAATTACGGTTCAGTAATAACTTGACCGATTTGTTTACTTCTTACATGCACGTTCAGGAAGATCACGCATCAGATGCGTAGACTAAAGAACTTCCACTGAGGTTCACATCAGGGGGAGGAGTACGTGTTGTACTTTTTTTCCTTCATCATGGTTTTGTCCCACTGGGTTTTCCTGATAAGGTTTTAATGAGGCAACGTAAAGCGTATTACAATCATGTATGGTTATGGGATCCAAGGGGGAGTGTTATAAATCAAGTGATGAATGTCCATAACCGGCCCGGTCCATAACCGGCCCAAACCCTAGAAAAAAGAGACATAGCCAAAACCCTAGAGAGAGGAGAGAGAGGCGGCTGCATGCCTTAGAGGAGAGAGAGAGGCGGCCACAAGCTTTAGAGAAAAGGAAACCCTATTTCCTTTTCTTTGTATATGTAATCTTTCCATTTTTGTATTTAGTAGTTATCCTAAATTTAGTTGGATTAGGATTTGTACTCTTTACTTTTATCTCTATCTTGCAACCCTAATATAAGGGATGTCTTATTCATTAATGAAATACACAGAACTATTCAGTCTTCAATCTTCTAATTACAACAAGGATCCTATTTTTTATCTACTATTAGAAGTTGTTATTTAAGTTTTGGACTCTTTCGTAATTGTTACAATAATATAAATTACTTATTAAATGAAGCCTAACTACTTAAACTAAACCGACATTAACGAATAAAACTAAACCAATGTCATACTAAACATACCTTCGGTTATCTAAAACACCGACTGGACTTTTTAATTCGGGTTGTTAACATTTTGGTTTTGATTGACCATATTTTTAATCGTTTTACATGGTTTTACTTGTACGCACGAGAATACAAAGCATATTCTAATGGTGTTAGCATATAAACTGAGGCATATGTACCATATTTCTAAACTATATATTACATGTACATTACAAAAAGTTGTATATACCGATGAGATATAATGACGTATTCTTTTATGAAAATCTCAGTGTTCTAAGTATAGCAGTATACTAATTAATAATTTAAATGTATACGGCCATCGGTATTTTTGATTTAATGTAGTAAATGTTTCAATTATTAGACATTTCAAATTTTCTTTCATAATTTTGAATCTTTTCAAAATTTTGAATCTTAACCCTTTTTTTTTTTTTGACAGCAAAGCATTTACAGACTCATATTGACTCTGTAAACCAAATCGGTAACTCCCCATCCATGTGAACGACAAATGACGATTGTTTCCTAGCACTGCGTGCTAAGCTATCCGCCCGAAGGTTCGCCGTCCGAGGTACATGGACGATGTCCGAGTTGAGGAAACTTCCTTTGAGAAGCTTGATGTCTTCCAGATAGCTTTCGAATGCTGGTCATTCTTCTGGTTCTGAAACCATCTTCACCAATTGAGAACAATCCGTTGCAAACGTTACCTAAAACTGTCTTAAATTTTACATACATTCCATTGCCCAAATCAATGCCTCTACCTCCGAATGGAGGGGTGAAAGACATGCTCTTACATTCCTTGCCCCTAACAGACCATCAAACCCCGGTAAAGTACTATACAAGCCTTGCCCTGAAAATGAGTTCTTATCTTTCTACGAACCATCTACGAAGCACCATCGACCTGGTGTCGCTAGGGGAGGACTGATCTGTACCGAAAGCCCCCTCGTTGGGTCATTTCCCACCTGTGCTTCTGCCCAAAGTGATGATTCCAGTTCTGCTAATTGAAGAGTGTCTCTCGGATCAATATCCAGATTACTAAAAACTTTGTTATTTCGGGTTTTCCAAATATACCATAAAATCCATGCAAACTGATGATCATCCATCTTTGGCTGAACTCTCCAAAAAAGATGATCCATATTAGCAAATAATGATGTGATAGGAAAGATATTAGGAGAAGACGGGATCTTGGATAATGCCCACACTTGGCGTGCCGGGGGACATTAAAAAAATACATGGTTTATTGATTCTTCCGGATCTCCGCATCGAGCACAACATATATCTCCTTGTATCCCTCTTGCCTTTAGATTTTTCATTACCGATATACATCCTGAGAGAATTTGCCATAAGAAATGCTTTATTTTTGGGGGACACCGCACTTTCCAACAGAAGGCTTTAAGAATATCCACTGTGGGGTCATAAAAATCTGGTGGTTTTTCCTTATCAGGATATACTCGTTCCACTTGATAACCTGATTGGACTGAGTATTTTCCATTGTTAGTAAAATGCCATCCATTCCTATCCTCAAGCTGATTCCTACTTAAAGGAATACTTTCAATAATTTTTGCATCCGTAGGATCCACTAGAGCCATGATTGCCTGTAAATTCCATGAGCGAGATTCCAAATTAATGAGGGAATCCACTGTGAGGTCCGGATAAATGTTGTGAAATTTTTTGTTTGCTGGTCTCGGGCGAGTGGCTAGGATCCAAGGATCATTCCATACAGAGATAGACGAACCTGTTCCCACCCTTTTAATTAGTCCTTTACAAACCAGAGATCTAGCAGAAATAATACTCCTCCAGCCATATGACGGGGAA
>NC_027755.1:14492316-14499650 GCF_000695525.1 Brassica oleracea var. oleracea
CAAATCGAGTTAGTCTCTCCCATACCTGTTCTCTTAGCTTTTGCACTGGATCCCCATAAACAAAAGTAAGAAAAACTTGTTTTCCTTTGACCACCGCCTCAATATCTATCATTCTATTACTAGAATATAGAATTTTCACCTGATACTCATTATTATAAAAAAGAGCTAAACCACCGCTCCTCCCATTTGGATCCACAGTAGTCAAACTATCATATCCAAAGTGTGGTTGAAACCATTGTACAAACTCAAAATCCTGTTTCGTTTTAGATAAAAATAAAAAATCCGGTTTGTGTTTATGCCATGTCTCCCGAAGATAACTTATGGTCCAATGACTCTCAAGACCTCTACAATTCCAGCTTAATATTTTCATATATAAAAAAACCTTGTATTGCTCTCTCGAGCCGGAACATTGGGATTTAAAGATACCCAGCCATTTTATAATCACAATGTGGCAAGACCATACTCCCATCACTATCGATTCCCGAACATACCATTTGGACCCCTTATTTCCATACTTGCATTTCGCACTACATCCATACAATCGTCCAACTAATATACTAGACAAATTAATACTCAAACTCAGAAATGAGACATCCATTTTTGTTTCTGCTACCAAGGAACCTTGCATCATCACATTCCAAATATCCTTAAGAAGTATGAAAATTGAGCCTACACTTACAAATTTCCAAGTATTCCTCATAGTCCAAATTACATATACTATAGAAAAAATAACTTTCATAGCACACGCATAATCGAATACATTTTGTTCAATCACTAAATGTGCTTGACAGTTGATCTCAATTACCATACGATCTAACAATCCCCAAATGGCTCCGTACCGACGAGGCCGGGCAACCTTTTCTGCACTCCCAATTACACCTTTAACCCGCAGGCTCCGTATACCTTTTAGTTCCCACCAAAAGTGCACCATATTTCCTAGACCCGGTTCATTTAACAATAAAACCATACATAACAACCAAATCGAGACTAAACCGTTGATCCACCATCCTCTGTTAATCCACCATCCTCTGTTCACGTAGCATACTGCCCATACATATCTAACAAGTTCCATGTCACCAAGAAACCTCAAGACAGAAAAAAGTAATCGATGATAGAGTACCAAATATTTCCACATTTCCAAATCTTTCTCAACAAAACCTCATCGCAATATATCATAAAAACGTGTCCATGAATATAACACCATGAACTCAAAAGACCAATCTTATTCCAAATCATGATAAAAAGCGAGAGAAACATAACAATGATTACTGCCCCCAGACCCACGAAACCAAATAAAACTTCAATGAAAGGTAAATTTATTGAAATAATGAAAGTGCCACCCCCAGAAACCAAATCCTTTATTCGTAATCTCATTGTATATGAGGTTTGATCCATAACCTTAGAATTTTAAGTTAACCGGCTTCGGAATTGAAGGTCCCTTTTTCTCCGGTGGTTTGGTATTGTCTCCATGACGAGCCCCAACCTTAGCTCCAACTTTCCTTCTTGGTGAGACAAGCGCAGCTGCCATTCTCATTTTAGTACTACCCGCAGTGCTGCTGTGGGGCTTGAATAACCTCTTATGGTGACTCTGCCTCGTCGCCAAGTCCCCTGTTCCCACCTCCTTATTGATGTTCTCCTCTCCAGTCACCGGTTGTTCCTCATCCTGAATGAGAGCGTTCTCTGCCTGAGCCTCAGAAGCTTGCTCAAACTCCTCTTCTAATAGAGTTTGAAACTCTTCCTCTGTCTCCAAGTCGACGCCACTCTCTATCATAGCCGCATTAATAGCATCCAGTTCCATCTCAATATCTTCAAATGTATAATCTTGTTTCTCCATCATTCCTTGCACTGCAAGTAGACCCCTCTCCTCCTCCATAGCCACCACGATCACCTCCGACCCTTCCACCTGCGTTTTAGATAGTTCCATTTGAAACTCTGCAGACGGCAGTGTTGCAGCAGCATCTCCGTTCAGCGTGATCTTGCCCTCTTCACGGGTTACCTGAGGTGCACCTTGCTGCCCCTGATCCTCTCTTGGTTGCGTTGGATATGTCCTGGAAGACACCACTTGAGCTCCAGAGTCCACAACTGGAACATCTTCACGACGTATATTTTGAACCCGTGAACCCTCCCCATTCCCTCTGTAGTTTCCATGATGATTAGAAGGTCTCCTGTTGCCTCGCTCTGGAACCTTAACCCACTTAGAGTCTGATGCCTCCACCATTTTACCCTTACCCTTCCCATAATACTCCCTACTGTCTCCTTCTCTGTTCTGTTGGCCCGTATTACCGTTAATGACCATGCCCTTGTAACTACGAGCGTGCTCCTCATGTTTCGCACCATCAGTCCATCCCCCATTCCCTTCTCTGTTGTCCCACCTTCTTTCTGGACTCGCCTTTGTGTTCTTCTCATCAAAAGGGCATAACTCCTCCTTATGACAGAGACTCCCACAGAGCTTGCAAAAACCGAAGAGCTTTTCGTAGCGCAGAGACACCGCCACTTCCTCCTCCTCGTAGAATTCTCCTCCTTTGAAGTCTATCGTCGTTTCAAAGCATAGTTCTTTGAAAGCGTCCATCACAACTTGAACTCGGTTATGGAACACATCTACATCCACCACTCTCCCCAAAGCACCACCAATGCTCTCAAATGTTGAAACGGTCCTAAATTCAAGCGGGAGACCAACAACTCTGATCCAAAACGTGATCTCGGAAGGAAAATCCTTGATTTGCTTTGGTTGCCACCTCGCCAAAGCCAGCATCCAGTAGTCGAAATGAAAAGGCTACTGCCTCAGCACCGCCTCAAGTTCCTCCTCCGTCTTGAAGTCGAACTGGAACTTACCAAAGCCCAAGTCACTGCCCGTGACTCTTTCCTCCAATTTTCAAATCTTTGGGAGATTTGTGAACAATGCCTTCATCTCCTGCTCCACAGGGTTCATGCACCTTCCAATCAGAGTTTTGGAGTAGGTCCTGATTAGAGCAGAGTTGTCAAAATTCGCCACGGAAATCTTCAATCTCTTACGCTTGCCCTCACCGTTCCTCTGCTCCTCACTGTGACTCAACAAATTACTCTGCGTCATGATAACACCACAAATACTCAACTTTAGATCTTTGATATAACAAGATGAAGGAAGAATGATATCCCAAAGAAAGGTTCCTGTCATCTTATTATATTTTTTCCAATTTTCCATATTCTCATTCCAATAATAAACCTCCGCAATCCCGTATCCCTGAAAATTGATATCATCCGATCTTGCTTTCTCAAAAAACCGTAAAACTCATATCAACCATTGATGATTGAGATCCCTCCCAGTTAAATGAGAGCAAGAGACTAAAGGGTCGCAATCCATTATACAACCTGTGTTGATTGAGAATTCCTTCGTAATGGTAATCGAGATCCATCGCCCTTCGATCCAGATCTTAACTTTCCTTAAAATTTCGTAAATCCCCTTTTTGAAACCTAAATCGATTCTCAATCGACCCGAGTTACAGCCCTGATACGCCATATCAAGATCTTGATCATGCCCGAACAAACCGAACCAGGCTTCTACTCCAATTCCCGGCTCCCATCTTCGCGAAATCATCGAACCCTAAATCTCCCGTTTCATCGCCGTCAAAGAGAGAGATATAATTTTCTCCCGTTTTAAAGTGTATTTCAAATACAATTTGAATCTTAACTAAAAAGATACCACAAGATATCTTATTAACTATAAAGTTGTAAAATTGTAAATATTTAATTTGTAATCTTAAAATAGAAATCTACAAAATCATCATAATAACATGACTTTTTATTTTAAATAAATAAAATAGACTTTAAACTTACATCACATAAATTTTAATAGAATGTTAAATACTATATATAATTTTTTTAAATATGATTTCGAATTTAAAATATGTATTAGAAGTTAGAGCATAATATAGGCTATAATGAAAAAAATTATCAATTTGTACTAATTTACTTCTCATATGTTCAACAATTAATATATTTAACATTCTAAAAAAATAGAATATATTCAGAATATAAAATAAAAAGAAGACTAAAAGTTTAAAATATAATAAAAGTAAAATAACACGTTTACTATATTATATATCATAAAAATGTAAATATCTTGCAAAACTATACAAAAAGGACAAAAAACAATTTTGATAATTAAAATTATCAAAATATATCCCGCGATCAGCGCGGGTGAGAATCTAGTTTTATGTTATTTTTTAACACTCGTTAATTATATTATTGCAAACTATGAGAAACGTTAAATAGACAATACTACAGCCGACAATTATATATGCCTTATTGCCTTATGAGGATTTATGTCTGACTACATCACCCTGAGCCGCCCTATGAGATTCATTCCTGGCGATACTCTTTGCGCTATGCCGAAGATCTCTTGTAAGTCTTTTCTCCAATATTCTACATAATTTGCCTTCTCCGGGAATTTAAATCCAGACCTCGTGGTGTAAAGGCATTAATAAACCATTTGTCAAATCATTGGACCAAGGGAGCTTTCACTAAAACGGAAATAGTTCTAATATGGTAGCTAATTTTAATAAACCGAAATACCAAAAAGTTAAAAAAATGAACTGATTGAACATGCTTACAAGTAAAGTTATAGATAACCAAGCTCTTATATTTTTGCTATTCAAACTAAATTGGTACTAAAGCGAGAATTGGAAAATTAGATTTCTGCCAGATAAAATCCTTAATATTAATTTTGCTATAATAATGTTTCATGTAACTAACTATCTTTATGCATTGCATTGATTGGAATCAATAAATTATTTTAAATTGCACAAAGTAGGTAATATCGTACTAATCGGACAATAAAAGTTGAACATAAACTTTAACAAATCCTGAAAAATCCGCTGATGAAGAGCAAGTATTAGATTAACCTACTACGAGCAGGGGCGGACGTAGCCTTACGGTTACGGGGGCACGTGCCCCGTACTCTTTTTTTTTTCCTAAACAACTTAAGCTAATTTAGTTCAATTGTTATTAGTTTAGTGAATAAACAAAAAAGTTCCCCCGGTTCATAATGGTTTTGTTTTGTTTTAAGCATTGTGCCCCCAACTATAAATTATTCTAGTTCCGCCACTGATGAGAGGCCTTCTCACGGTCCGGCAAAGAGCGCTGACGGCAGAGCAGGCCTTAGATCTGAAATCGTCGCGTCGAGTACTTAGAGAGAAAGAGATGAAAACACGTGAGATCTAACGCACCCCAGAACTTACTGTATACCTTTCTTCATCTAAGTTACTTTTAATGCTTGATGTTAGGGAATTTCCTGATAATAATCGAACCAGTTTCTATTGCAAAAATAAATTTTTGAATTCAAAGGTCGTTAGCCTTTAATAAAAATTAATTCGTCGGGAGAAAACTAGTCTAGCTAAATTGTTTGAGTTCTAGAACGATACCTAATACATTTATTGTCTAATAATCATTCTATGTCAATTTGTGTTCCAAATGATTTTAATTCATTAGTTTACATTTTTAAAATTTTAGTTTTTACATTCTTGCATTAGAAAAAAAAAAGAAACTCATTTAATCTTTGTTTAACTTCTCTCTAAAAATTTGTAATGCAACATTAGTGTCTGTGGATTGGATCCATAAGATATTTGCACAGTATATTGTGCAGTTGCACAGTATGCTCTAAAGGTAAATCCTGACAGTATCAAAAGATCCCCTGATTGTATCAAACGATCATAGAAAGTAGTTTGGATTTCGTAATACCTAATAAACCGAATGAATTTTATTTTAAAAAAACTGAAGTATATGTATATGGTTCGGTATATCAACCGATCCAACCGAATAAATCAAAGAATCTAGATTAATTAAAATATATAAGTATATTTATATATAAATTTTATAATAATATTAATAATAAATACATAAATTATTTCATAAATATGATATTCATAATTAAAACATTTATTTTAATAATTTTTATTTTTTTAAGTTATAAAGGTTATTTTATTTTTCTCAATTTCATCAAATTAAATAAAACATAAATTTTTATTTTTAATGGTAAATATTTATGCTAAAATATAGTTATATAATAATATTATGATATTATTGTTTTTTTACTTTTATTTTAGTTGTTAAGTAAAACAGAAAATATTGTATTTAAAAATTAGAGTAAGAAATATATATTTATGTTTCATTATATCTAATTTCTAATCATATAAACTAAATTTTGTATAACACCAAATAAACCAAAAATCAATAGTATATAAACTAAACCAAATTAAATTAGATATAGTTCTAATATGGTAGCTAATTTTAATAAACCAAAATACCAAAAACCAAAAAAAAAATGAACAGAAATAAGATTGAACAGAGGCTTACAAGTAAAAATTATAAATATCCAAGCTCTTATTTTTTTTTTTGTCATCAACTTTACAGACTCATATTGACTCTGTGAACCACACTGGGAGATATTGATCCATGTGAACTACAAAAGACGTTTCCTTCCTAGCGCTTCTGGCTAAGCTATCCGCCTTCTTGTTCCGCGTTCTTGGTACATAGATAATCTCTGCATTAGTAAAACTCTCTTTCAGGATGTGTATATCTTCCAAATAACTTGCAAACGCTGGTCATTCTTCTGGTTCCGAAACCATCTTCACCAATTGAGAACAATCCGTCGCAAATGTAACCTGAAATTGTCTTAAGTTTTTCATGCATTCCATAGCCCATAGTAAAGCTTCCATCTCTGCATGGAGAGGAGTGAGTGAAGCCCGGACATTCCTTGCTCCCATTAATCCCGCAAATCCTTCTAATGTGATGTACCACCCTTGACCTGAGAAACTTTCATTTTCTTTCCAGGATCCATCCGTAAAACACCATCTTCCTGGAATTGACGGAAGAATATTAGCCTCTATATGTGTCGTCCTCTTTTTATCATTCAATATTTGTGCCTCAGCCCATAGTTTTGATTCCGTTTCCGCCAGTTTAAGGGTATCCATAGGATCCACATCAATATTACTAAATATTTTATTATTTCTTCCTTTCCAGATATACCAAAGTATCCAGGCAAACTGATGATCCTCCATTTGTGGGACAACTCTCCAAAAGAGATGATCCATATTCACAAATAGAGAGCTTGTGGGGAACAGAGCTGGATTTGTTGGGATCTTCGAAAGTGCCCATACCTGAAGTGCAGGGGGACATTCAAAAAAGACATGGTTAATCGATTCCTCATCTGCTCCACATCTTGCACAACATATATCTCCGGGTATCCCTCGCCCATGTAAATTTTTCTTAACAGCAATGCATCCTGTCACCAATTGCCATAGAAAATGTTTAAGTTTTGGGTACACCTTATTTTCCAACAATATGCCTTCAAAATATCC
>NC_027755.1:14499756-14501909 GCF_000695525.1 Brassica oleracea var. oleracea
CACCCTTTTGATTAGTCCTTTGCTTACCAGAGATCTAGCAGATACAATACTTCGCCATCCATATGACGGAGAATATGAACGAATCGGATCCAGGGGTGATGCATTCCTGTAGTACCGACCTTTAAAAACTCGAGAAAATAAAGTATTTGGTTTCTCTATCAGTCGCCATAACTGTTTACCAAGCATCGCTGTATTGAAATCAGTGATGTCTTTAAACCCTAAACCTCCATCATCCTTATTGATGCATACTTTATCCCATGATTTCCAAGGCATTCCTCTTGTGTTGCCGCCAGGGCTCCACCAAAATTGCGCGACCGCACTAGTCAGTTTTTTTGCAGTAGCCTCGGGTAAACGATAGCAAGACATCTAGCAAGACATCACATGATTTGGCAAAGCCGTAATCACTGATTTAATAATCACTTCTTTTCCTCCTTTCGTGAAGAACTTAAAATTCCAACCATTGACTCTCTTATTTAGCCGATCCTGTACAAAGACAAAAACCTGTATCTTAGAGTCCCCAAGACTTTCCGGCAGACCTAAATAATTTCCCATCCCTCCCAAATTCTGTATGCCCAAAATATCTCTTAGTTCCTGCTTGGCAGATTCTTCAATCTTATTGCCAAATTGAATTGAAGACTTATCAAAGTTTATTAGTTGACCTGAAACTTTCTCGTATTCCTTTAAAATCCTTAGAATTGTTTAACACTCTTCCTTTTGAGCCTTACAGAAGAAAAGACTATCATCCGCAAAAAGAAGATGAGATATTGAAGGACATGCTCTGGCCACCTTGATTCCTGTTAATTGTTTTTCCCTCTCTGGCTTCTTGATATTCGCTATTAAAGCCTCGGTGCACAAAATGAATAAATATGGAGATAAAATATGCCATGAGTGTTGGAAAAAAAGAGTTGTCATGCCGTCCGGTCCTGGTGCTTTCTCTGGATGCATCATAAATAGAGCCTCTCTGACTTCCTCCTCGGTCGCTATCCTCATTAGACGTTGATTCATTTGTGGAGTTATGCATGGTGTTACCTCTGAGAGAAATTCCTCAAATCCTGATGGAGAAGTTGTAGTGAATAATTCTTCGAAATAGTCAACCGCCACTTTCTCTACTCCGTTGTCCTCTGTAATCCAATTTCCATCACCATCATATAGCCCTACTATCCTATTACGAACCCTTCTTTGTTTAGTTAATGCATGAAATATCCAAGCTCTTATATTTTAGCTATTCAAACTAAATTGGAACTAAACGAGAATTGGAAAATTAGATTTCTGCCAGATAAAATCATTAATATTGTTTTTTTTTTGTCAACTTTTGCTTTCTATTAAAGCAGTGCCCAATGGGCAATACAAACTCAGATTACAACAGCCCATTTTAACCATAATACACAATATAACCAGCCCATGAAAACCTAATTTAATACATAAATTAGCACCGCTTTCTAATCCCGTTATCCTGCCACACGTCAAATAAACGAATAAGAGAAGGACACACATCATCCAGATTTCTGCATGTTGTTGAGACGAGATTCACGTGCATCGGAGACGCGCCACCATGGGATGAAGAACTTCGAGATTCACGCACCACCGTGGGATGAAAAACTTTTGACCTTGCGCTGTCAGCTGATTGCACCTGCTGAACCGTTGATCTTCGTTTGAGGATGCCTGTAACACCCCGGAACCATTTTAGACATCGGTCAGTTAGCCGGGTAACAATCAAACAAGAACATACCCGAACGACTTTCCTTTGCCAAGTCCGGAAGTGTTACGAAAAGGTTGAGAATAGACTTTCCAAGTCACAAAACATAATTCTGTAACCCAGAATATCCATTCAAAACTCGTTTCCTCTAATCTTCGGCCTGAGGCTTTGCAACCCGTGCCGAATCATTGAGTTGTGTTAGGTTGGACTAACCTAATATCAGATTCAACACGTCACGAATATAAACATACTTTATTTCATATATATAAAACACGAAGTTCACAAGCCCAAAATATTATACATAGGGTCCGTGGACGCAGTCGAAAGTAAAACATACATTCATATATCTTGAAAACGAGTCTTTAGCAAAATATGTCCAATCTACACCAGCTCCTATAGTTCCGCGAGGGCTATGGTCCTTTCTACTGGTCACCTGCAAAAGGATGTGAGGAGTGAG
>NC_027755.1:14502257-14504340 GCF_000695525.1 Brassica oleracea var. oleracea
ACTCGGGAATCGTCCAGCCACGGTCCTCAATCGGAATCGCCGTGCCCCGGTCCTCTATCGGACTCGCCGGGGGCTGTCACATCCACGTGTGACACTCGGCCTTGGTGATCAAGCCAAGTTAAACCGAGCCCACCACTTTCCGGACCACGACCGGCTTAGTGGTACCATTTGAGGAAGCAATGACCTGCAAACTACTACTAGAACCACCACGAGGTTCTTACACAACCGTACCAACACGAGGTACACACTATAACAACATATAATAATCACACAATCACAATAATCCGGGTGCTTAGACTAGTCTTGCTATCCACTTAGCCCAGACATCGTCTCAAGCCTTGGATCCACAAACTGACACCTAGACCGGTCCGGCTATCCTAGCTCGGAAGCCGTCTCCGATGTCAGGAACCTGCATTAAAAATTCGTTAACAAACAATTAACCGTGACTCACAGTGATTAAGCAATGTGGTTCGACTCTTTGATTCTGGATGTTGACCAAACCTCTCTTATCCCCTCCAAATCTTCGTCTTGGTACCGTGATGTTAAATCCCAAAACCCAACGTAAATGTCTTGAATGGACTGGTCTGGACTGATCAGAACTCGGAAAGAACTTTCTTTCTCTTCTGGACAGTCTTTCGGAACTTCCCGGCAGTTTATCGGTCTTTGAAAAATGTATATACTTCTAAAGCACCTCACTTCTTTCTCTCTTTCTCTCTCTCTAAGCCACGTTTTGAAGTGTCCTTGGTGTGTCTGAATGAGTAAAAATAAACCAGGGTAGCTTGGTATATATAGAAGTTGCCGGCCAATAAGAATGAGCCACCCGATCGCATGTGTGTCGTCCTGCATGCTTCCGATCGCATGCGTGGCGACACATGGGCGTCCACATGCCCTGCTGCATGCTCTCTAGCCATGCCAGAAGATACCTCCACGTCCACTTGCCCTTCAGCATGTCTGGTGTTCATGCATCGCGACACACGGGCCTCTACATGTCGGTTCGCATGCGCAGATCGCAGGTATTGCGACACCTCGTGCTTCTGTGTGTCAAGCTGCATGGAACTGCTTCATGCACGTCTACACCTCCTTCTTGTGTTGATACTCAGCAGGTTAAATGGTTGACACCACGTCCTGATCCCTTAGATCAAGCTACCTCGACCTTCTCGGTCGATTTACGCGATTTCGGCTCCTCTGGTGAATTTTCGTCCGGCGATCAATCCTGAATATTTTTCCGTTCCCAATCTGATGAGCTACATATATTTAATAGACTCCAAGACTAACTTTAACCTTGAGGATAAATACTTCCCGAGCCTTCGGCTTCCTCGAGAAATTCCATAAAACCGAAATTAGGTTTTTTTTTTAAGACGGGGTATTACATCCTCCTCCCCTTATAAGAATTCGTCCCCGAATTCTCTAAGGATCCGGTGATCCCTCTTCTTCCATTCCTACATCTTCGTGGAAGAACTCTGAATGCAACGCTTTGAATCTTGATTCATCCTCCCAGGTCACAACTACACGGTTCCGCTTACCCCAGAAAACTTGAACTTGAAGAATTTCTCGATTCTTCAATCTTCGTATCCGACGTTCACCTATTCGAATTGGTCCCTCTGGATAAGTGAGGTTTGTTTGCAGGTTTTCGATTTGCTCTGACTCAATAGCGTTGGGATCATGAACATGTTTCTGCAACATTGATACGTGAAATACCGGATGTATTTGCATCTCTCCAGGTAGGTTTAGACGATAAGCTACCTCTCCGATTTGTTGTATAATCTGGTAAGGCCCAATAAATCTTACCGCTAGTTTCCCGACCTTCCCGAATCTATCCTTTCTTTTTTGACCTGACACTTTCAGATAAACCCAATCACCAATACTGAACACCATTTCTCTCCTTGATTGATCAGCGTACTTCTTTTGTCTATCCAGCACTTTCTTCATATTGGTTCGAATGATCTCCAACTTTTTCATCGTTTCTTCTACAATTTCGGGTCCAAACTCTCTTCTTTCTCCAACTTCGGTCCAGCATAAAGGTGTTTTGCATGGTCTCCCATAAAGCGCCTCATATGGTGCCATACCTATGCTAGAATGAAAG
>NC_027755.1:14504390-14504892 GCF_000695525.1 Brassica oleracea var. oleracea
CAGCTTCCCGCCCAATCCAATATACACATCCGCATCATATCCTCTATGGGACGAATGGTTCTTTCGGTTTGGCCGTCCGTCTCGGGATGATAGCGATGCTTATGAATAACTTAGTTCCCACTGCTTCTTGTAACGCCTTCCAAAAATTTGAGGTTAATCTAGGATCTCGATCGGAGACAATATTTGTTGGCACACCATGCAACCTCACAATTTGGTCCACATACATCTCTGCCAATACTTCTACCTTATCGGTTTCCTTCATCGGTAACAAGTGCGCCACCTTCGTCAGTCTGTCGACAATCACCCATATTGCGTTATTTGATCTACCTCGAGCCGGAGGTAACCCAGTGATGAAATCTATGGATATGGAATCCCATTTCCACTGAGGTACTGGTAAGCTTTGTAACAATCCTCCTGGAATCTGATGCTCGACTTTGACTTGTTGACAAGTTTGACATTGAGCCACCCATCGCGCCACTGATTTCTTCATTCCTGGCCAATG
>NC_027755.1:14505198-14507688 GCF_000695525.1 Brassica oleracea var. oleracea
GCACATTAGCTTTGCCTGGATGATATTGAATCATCAGGTCGTAATCCGCCACAAACTCCATCCATCGCCTTTGTCGGAGGTTCAAATCAGGCTGTGTGAACAAGTACTTGAGACTCTTATGATCTGTTAATACTTCCACGACTTCTCCATATAAGTAAGATCTCCAAATCCTTAACGCAAACACCACTGCCGCCATTTCTAAGTCGTGTGTTGGGTAGTTCTCTTCATGTTTCCTGAGTTTCCTTGATGCATAAGCAATTACTTTGCCTTCTTGCATCAACACACAACCCAAACCAACCCTAGAAGCATCTGCGTACACAGTGTAAGGTTTACCTTGTTCAGGTAACGCCAATACCGGTGTTGTGGTCAAAGCTTTCTTCAGTCTCTGAAATGTTTCATCTGTTTCTTTTCCCCAGATGAACGGAACTCCTTTTCCGGTCAACTTCGTCAAGGGCTTAGCGATCGAAGAAAATTTCTTGACGAACTTTCAATAATACCCAGCTAACCTGAGGAAACTTCTTACCTCGGTTACCGTTGATGGCCTTTGCCATTCCTCGATGGCTTTCACCTTTTCCGAATCTACGGAAACTCCTTCTCCAGACACACGGTGCCCCAAGAACCCGATCTCTCTATTCCAGAAAGAACACTTGCTGAACTTGGCATACAGCTTCTGGCTTCTTAACCGTTCCAACACTAGCTTCAAGTGTGCTTTGTGCTCGAACTCTGTCTTGAAAATATATTAAAATGTCATCAATGAAGATTATCACGAACTTGTCGAGATAATCGTGGAAGACTTAATTCATTAATCTCATGAAGGCCGCCGGTGCGTTAGTAAGTCCAAAATGCATTACTACGAACTCGTATTGTCCATAACGAGTTCTAAACGCAGTCTTCATGACATCACCTTCTGAAATTGGAATCTGATGATAGCCCGACGCCAAGTCGATCTTCGAAAACCAACTTGCTCCCCTTAGCTGATCCAACAACTCGTCTATCCTCGGAAGAGGATACTTATCTTTGATGGTGATATTGTTGATTCCTCGATAATCAATGCAAAGTCGCATGCTACCATCCTTCTTCTTGACAAATAAGACCGGAGCTCCCCATGGTGAAGAGCTAGGTCTTATGAAACCTTTCTCCATTAAATATTCAAGTAGTTTCTTCAACTCTGCTAACTCTGCGGGTGCCATGCGGTAAGGAGTCTTTGCTATCGGCTTAGCTCCAGGTTCCAAGTTAATTGTGAAAGGGTTACTCCGAGGTGGAGGTAACTCTTTTAACGCCGTAAACACATCCTCAAACTCTTGTACGACTGCAATATCCATAATTTCAACTCCATTGATAGCGGGTCCTTCACTAGCAGTTACTGTTACCAGATACGCTTCTCCATCCTTGAGCAAATCTCCCACTCTCAAGGCAGCTACTAAAGACACATACTTGCTTGGACTGATCCCATAGAACACTATTTGCCGTTGCCCGTTCTCCTTGAACAAAATACGACCTTTTCCACAATTTAATTGATCCCGATAGCCTGATAACCAATCCATGCCCAGAATAACCTCATATCCCTTTAAGGGCACCACCAACAAATCTGCCAAGAACATCTTCTCGCAAATGACTAACGGAACTCTTCTAATGCATTCTCTTGTTTAGAGGGTTTGGTCTCCGGGAGTCATCACAGCCACATCCATCGTGTTAATCACAAATGAACCCACAAACTCGGCAGCTACCTCAGGGGCCACAAAGCTATGTGTTGCCCCCGAGTCGAACAATACATGTGTGGGACGCCCCGCAACATGTAAAATTCCTGCCACAACATCAATATATATCAACAACATAGAAATTATCAAATAGAAATTAACCAATCCATCACAAGCAATCACACAACACAAAATCAATATAGTAAGGTTAAAGAGCCCAAATACTTGTGATGGGCCCCTTCGATGGGCCTGGAGGTTTAGTATCCTCTAGTTCTAAAGCGTAAACTCTACCTCCTATAGCTTGCCTCTTTGGCTCTGGTGCGATTGCAGGTGGAGCTGGAGGAGGATGGACAGTGATTGGCGCAGCTGGAATAGGACGATTGACAGTGCACTAAGTAGAGATGTGTCCTTTCTTTCCACACGTGTAGCATGTAGGATTGTATGAGTTTGACTGAAAGGATCCAGGTTTCATCCCGTAGCATTCACTTGACTTATGGCCTATCTTGCCACAGTTGAAGCATTTTCCTGTGAACAGAGATCGTCGACTTGGCTCTCCCGATTCTTTTTCCTTATCTTTACCCTTAAAAGATCTTTGGTTTCCACCATACTTTCCTTCTTGATGCTGCTTGCTTGGATTTCTTAGTTGACGTCTTCTCAGCTTCCAATCCAATCTCCACATTTACAGCTTTTTCCACTAGCTCGATGAGACTCTCGTAGATTCCGACTGCCAGTCTATTTTCTAACTCTGGTTTTAGACCAAACATAAAGATAGATATCATGGTTTCCTCATCAT
>NC_027755.1:14507871-14509903 GCF_000695525.1 Brassica oleracea var. oleracea
CTCCCACCATTCTGCTGCGTCTTTGTCTAAGTAATATATTGCCATTTTCTTCTTAGACTCTTCAGAACACGTCAGGATCTCAAAGTTTTTCTCCATAGTTCGAAGCCACTGGTCGGCTTGAAATGGATCTGTCCCGCCTTCAAAATGTGGTGTCTTCATATTCTTCATGGCAGTTATCAACGGTAACATCGGTGTAGCCACTGTAGGTTGTGGTGACGTAAATGGCTGAGGTTGCACCTGAGGTTGTTGCAGTGACCTCGCTACCACGTCATGAAGCATCTTCAGAGTGTGCTCCATTCCTACTCCTTGTTGTGGTTGATCATGAACTTCTGGTTCAATCAGGTTGTTCCGCCTCACTGGGCTAGGTCCTTGGACACTTGACTTGCTATCACCTGTTTCTGGTCTTCCCCTTACAGTACGGTTTGGTGGAAAGTTTTCTTCTGGTGGTATCTCTTGATCATGTCCAAACAGATTGTTGTTTCTTCTTACCTTTTCTTCACTGGATCCTTGGTTGGTGTGTGCCAGTGTTTGCCCCCTTCCCTCGGATTCATATCCCAATCCTCTTCTTCTTGAGACTCTGTCTATACCTAGCATCCAATCTTGTCCCTCATCACTCCTTCCCCTCCTTGCCATCTGCAATCCACAAACAGGGAATTCCTATTTAGAATACTAATTAGAGCGGAACTCTGCTGGTTTTCTAATACGTCTTTTGCGACACATTTGACTCGATAAAACACGGAAAGTACGTGATTGACCGCATTATCTAAACCATGCTCTGATACCACCTCTGTAACACCCCCCCCGAACCGTTTTAGACATCGGTCAGTCAGCCGGGCTACAATCAAACAAGAACATGCCCGAACGACCTTCCTCTGCCAAGTCCGGAAGTGTTACGACGGGTTGAGAACTGACTTTCCAAGTCACAAAACATAATTCTGTAACCTAGAATATCCATTCAAAACTCGTTTCCTCTAATCTTCGGTCTGAGGCTTTGCAACCCGTACCGAATCATTGAGTTGTGTTAGGTTGGACTAACCTAATATCAAATTCAACACGTCACGAATATAAAACATACTTTATTTCATATATATAAAACATGAAGTTCACAAGCCCAAAATATTATACATAGGGTCCATGGACGCAGTCGAAAGTAAAACATACATTCATATATCTTGAAAACGAGTCTTTAACAAAAGATGTCCAATATACACCAGCTCCTACAGTTCCGTGAGGGCCATGGTCCTTTCTACTGGTCACCTGCAAAATGATGTGAGGAGTTAGTGAACTAGTTTCACTCAGTGAGCCAGGGTTCCCTATCTAGCATATACAACTACCCGTCATTCTAAACCCCACCCCAAACATAAGCAAGACGGGTAGTTCAACAATCAATATTCAAGATCATAAAGCATGACCGATTTAAGCAATAAACCATTAAACCAAAATAAATCAAACACTCTTTATGAGTGTCATATCAATTGTTGGGGTCAAAATCGGTCACGACGGAATCAATGTCTGAAAGTCCGTGTTGAGGTCGAAAACGGTTGTAACGAAGTTAACGTCAAAATCCCCGAAGAAGAAAACGTAGAAAACTTCTTCGACAAATACTTTTTCGAAATAGATTCTTCTTTACGAAAAGCTTTGCGAAAGAAACGCGAGTCATCGGACAAGAGCTTGAAGAGGGTCGCTACGCAGCAAACGAACACATGTTCCGCTCGGTCGCTATGTAGCGACCGAGCTCGAGCCAAAGCTCTTCCGAAACGTCGATACGACATTAGTCCATGCGTTCTCGCCTACCCTTCGATGCTATCTCCCGAAGACCGTAGCGAACCCATTTCACGATTCCCCATCATTCTAAGTTATCGATCAAACTTTACCGTAAAAACCGTGGAAAGTTCATTCTTTATCGAAAGAAGCTGTAATAAACGCTTCGAAACGGAAGACGTCCCAAAGGGACCTAAGACATGACTCGAGGCCCAACTTACGATTTCTTAACCAACAGCCCGTAAGCCGCATGACGGTTTACGCTTGGTTC
>NC_027755.1:14510942-14512625 GCF_000695525.1 Brassica oleracea var. oleracea
TCGGTCGCTACGTAGCGATCGAGCTCTCGCTAAGCTCGGTCGCTACGTAGCGAACGAGCACGCACAAGGCTCGGTCGCCACATAGCGACCGAGCACGCACACAGCTCTGTCGCTACGTAGCAACCAAGAACGCACACAGCTCGGTCGCTACGTAGGGACCAATCATGCACACAGCTCGGTCGCTACGTAGCGAACAAGCTCAAGCCAACTCTCCACTCGCTACGTAGCGACCTGCAAGACCTCAGAAAGGTCCTCCTTTGCGTTCTCGTTTGAATTCTCATCGAAACGAAGTTTCCGTTGAGATTTTACGACGAAAACAAGTAGGACTCTTCTTGGCTTGCTTCCACTCGCTACGTAGCGACCTGTCTGACCTTCACTCGCTACATAGCAACCTGTCAGGCCTCAGAAAGGTCAAACTATTTGAGAAACCATAGCTCCATCACTTAACGGCTAAACGACAATCTACGATTTGTCTAAAAACGTCGTGTGACTATTAAGAGAATAATTATCGTATAGCCTACAATCGGAAGTCATATGATAAATTCTTCGTAACGAAACTCAGTCTTAACAACCAAATGGTTAAAGGAGGATTTAAACTTTTCGAAAATTGACCGAGTTCAATACGCTCCACAATTCACTTTAAGCCCGCAACGTTTTACCCATAATACGTGGCATGTAAGGAAAAATCCGTAACAAAGCTTCTAAAGCTATACAAAACATCCTAAAAAAAAAATGCACGAAATAGATCTCGGAAAGCCAACACTTCACAAAGCACTATGAAGGAAAACGCTTCTTCCCATGAAAAAATTTACGCGACACCTCAGTCCTAATTCCTCGATCGTAAATCAAATTATTAACATCCAAACAGGAACAACAATTTTGGCTGCGAACATCCGTAGTCAAACAAGAACGTTTCTCAAATGCAGGGCTAAGACTAAACCCTTGCAACGTCGCAAAACATCTTCAAGCCCGCAAATATTTCAAGCAAGAAACGCGGCATACGAAAGAATAACAAATCTTCAGCCTCGCGAGACGTCGCAGACACCTGAAGATTCATTCTTCGACGAAATTTCCTTCCTTGATAAAAACACTTTCTTGGAAGACCAGACAGTCGTACGCACTAACATCTTCTCAAAGCCTGAAGATTCGTTCTTCGATGAAATTTCCTTCCTCGATAAAGACACTTTCTTGGATGACCAGACAGTCGTACGCACTAACTTCTTCTCAAAACATATCCTTCGCGAAGACTCGAAACGGTATTTTTTACCATTAAGTTTGTTGCTGATCACCACGAACTCTTAACGTCCTAAACAGACTTAGCCATCTCGTGGAGATGACTCTCGTACATCCGACACAAGGATAATAGCGCTATAAAAGAAACCCAAAATTTTTGGTCAGCACTTCCAGGAGGCTTAAAAATTGTCCTTGGAGAGATGCTCGGTTCCAACCATACAAGTCGTATAAGCCGAGAACCTATCGCGGACTTTAAATCGGTATGGAATCAGGATGAAACTGAAACGGGATACGTAAGTCGAATTAATCATCGCACCCTCTAAAACTAGGAGTAAACCTAGGTCTTGCCCTAAACCCAGCGCACTGGTCTCTAACATCTATAGGCATAGTATCAAAAACCTTGATACGAGATCCCAAAATTTGTCTCTTTGCCAATATTCGAGCGTCTTC
>NC_027755.1:14513779-14514127 GCF_000695525.1 Brassica oleracea var. oleracea
AGGAATCTCGCCGACAGCTCTCGTAGCCCAGGCTCTTACCTTGTTTTAACGCTCAAACGTGAATTCGGAATAAGATCTAATTTGCTCTCTTTTCGATTTCTTATTTCTTTTCGTCTTTACTTGCGTGTTCTGATTGCTTGGCATGTGGTTTAACAGATATCCGGGACCTCTGGGAAATTAGGTTTTTCCTAACTTTCTTTATTTAAACGTAAATCGACAGTGCGAATTTCGGTTCCCACATCAATCAACCATATATATATATATACTCCTAGGGCCCAACAGACATTCTTCCTCCACATAAGGGACACCGGCAATCCCTTCACTATTACACCACACAGGCGTAGGCGC
>NC_027755.1:14514316-14514614 GCF_000695525.1 Brassica oleracea var. oleracea
TTACTACTAAAACCACCACGAGGTTCTCACACAACAGTACCAACACGAGGTACACACTATAACAACATATAATAATCACACAATCACAATAATCCGGGTGCTTAGACTAGTCTTGCTATCCACCTAGCCCAGACATCGTCTCAAGCCTCGGATCCACAAACTGACACCTAGACCGGTCCGGCTATCCTAGCTCGGAAGCCGTCTCCGATGTCAGGAACCTGCATTAAAAATTCATTAACAAACACTTAACCGTGACTCACAGTGATTAAGCGATGTGGTTCGACTCTTTGATTCCGGA
>NC_027755.1:14514783-14530017 GCF_000695525.1 Brassica oleracea var. oleracea
GTCTATACTTCTAAAGCACCTCACTTCTTTCTCTCTCTCTCTCTCTCTCTGTAAGCCACGTTTTGGAGTGTCCTTGGTGTGTCTGAATGATTAAAAATAAACCAGGGTAGCTGGGTATATATAGAAGTTACCGGCCAATAAGAATGAGCCACCCGATCGCTTGTGTGTCTTCCTGCATGCTTCCGGTCGCATGTGTGGCGACACATGGGCGCCACACATGGGCATCAACATGCCCTGCTGCATGCTCTCTAGCCATGCCAGAAGATAGTTTCACGTCCACTTGCCTTTCAGCATGTCTGGTGTTCATGCATCGCGACACACGGGCCTCTGCATGTCGGTTCGCATGCGCAGAACGCAGGTATTGCGACACCTCGTGCTTCTGTGTATCAAGCTGCATGGAACTGCTTCATGCACGTCTACACCTCCGTCTTGTGTTGACACTCAGCAGGTTAAATGGTTGACACCACTTCCTGATCCCTTAGATCAAGCCACCTCGAGCTTCTCAATCGATTTGCGCGATTTCGGCTCCTCTGGTGAATTTTCGTCCGGCGATCAATCCCAAATATTTTTCCGATCCCGTTCTGATGTTTAATAGACTCCAAGACTAACTTTAACCTTGAGGATAAATATTTCCCGAGCCTTCGGCTTCCCCGAGAAATTCCATAAAACCGAAATTATGTATTATTTTTTTTAAGACGGGGTATTACAATGCCTCTCCACCATTAACTGCAGCTCTTGATCAGAAATAACTTGTCTCACCGAAGTTTAAGAACAGAGGAAGCTTTAGTCAATTAGGAGAAATACCATTTGCTGGACCGTCATAAACGCCAGCTCTTCTTGATCAGACCGTAAAATCCTTCGAACATGCTCAACCTCAGTCAGAGATGCTTTTTTCAAGCCAAATGGCTATACTATAAAAAAAGTCTGATTCTCCTATGGAGTGTTAAGGTGATCGATGATCTAAGGTATCCGATCAATCATTGCCGGGATCAAAATCAATATGGGTGGAAAGCGAGGATCTAAGAGTCTGATTAGAACAATCAGAACTTTTTTATTCACGTTCAATCATATCAGAGACGATGAGAATGACAAGCGCTCTGATATTGGATGAAACAACGCATCAAAATCGCTTATGCGAAAACAGATAATCGCCATAGCGAAACAAAACAACTCGATCCGTAGATCTAAGAGAAATATGTAACATCAAAAAAACAAAAGATAAAACTCTTCCCCCTCTAAAAAATCTGAATCTGGTAAGAGGGGAAGAAGAGAGAGTACTCTCTAAAGAGAGAGTCTTTTTGAAGAAAGATTATTCTAATGTAAAATCCTTAATATTAATTTTGTTATAATAATGTTTCATGTAACTAACTATTTTTATGCATTGCACAAATAGCCATACCTCGATTACAAAAAAACGCATAAACAAAAAAAATCACAGATCAAAACAATTTGCCACGTCAGACACAATATCTCCCATTATCAGTCCACCTAAAAGCCCAAGCCCTATTCCCTTCGGTGGTGACGGCGTCTCAGAACCGTACCCTCGGTGCCTCGTTTCTGGCGGCGCAAAGTACGCGTAAGAAGACTGCGGTGGTGACCTATGGTGGTAAGCGTAACCGAATTTATCATACGGTGATGAACCAGCGCCGTAGGATACTGGAAGAGGATCGAAACTCGAGCCAGCAACGAGGAGATGTTTCCGATGGTCAGAATCGACCTGACGACACTCAGTTGATCGTTCTTGTGGAACTGAAGGCGAGTGCTCGATTTCTGACGGTGCAGACGGCGGAGGATAAGACGTTGGCGAAAAACCCTCCGTACGAACAGAACTCCGGTTAAGGACCGCTGGGATTTCCGGTTTAATCGGTGTCCTATTAAACCGGTACGCGAAAGTCAAATAGCCTTTCCGTTTCCCTGACGGTGACTTTACCTGATACGTCACAAACGTCATCTCCTGGCCGTTAACGTCACCTTTGAGGGAGTGCATGATTTTAAAAGCTCAAGTAACGAGACGTTAACTCCTCCTATATTTTTGTTGCCTAGGACACGGCGACAGGTCAATCTCATGGCGAGAGTCAAACGACCGTCACGAGCTAATCTCTCGTCGATGGAAAGCTCGACGGCGTGATTCCACGTCGGGTTAGAACCACCGGAGCGTTCAACGGCAGTTTTCACCTTTTTTTTATTTTGGGTGGCGTCGCCTTGTATGGTAATGACGCCGTACACGTCCATCCTTGTGATGAGATTAACATTTACAAGGTTACGTGCAGAGATTATGTTCAGGTCTAGACTTAGATTCGCCATGAGTGTCACTGGAACGTGATGTTTACAATAAACATTAGCTTATTAAATAATAAATGATAGGAAATCTTAACTTTTTGGAATTAAGAAAATGAACTAAATGTGGAGAATTATATTATATTTAATAAGTTAATGATAAAAGATTAGTGGAAACAAAGGAAAAATATCAATTAGAAGGGGAATTAAGATATCAAATGCATTTAAAACTAAAAAGAGGACATTTTATTTCTGAATATCAACAGTTTTGATTATTACATCTATTGGGAATATCTAAAAGCATAGTCATTAGGAAAGATCTAGATTTATTAGTTTCTTGGAAAATATTACTTAGGAAAAATAACAAATAGAGAGGATTGGATACTGCTAGTGAATTCAATAATGAAATTGGTTAAGTTTAGGGGTCTTAAAGCCACCACTGACAAAAATAAATAAATTAGAAGAGTAAGCTAAGTTTTAGTGACTAAGAAAAAAAAAGATTTTGTCTCAGATTTAGACGAATATTTTTCCATCTAAGTGAAAAACATACCCTTTCAACTTTTTCAGCTGGAAATTTCTCAGAAAATTTACATGACATTGGTTTCTTATTTTCACATGAAAATATAAACATATAATTTGACTAAACATAAATAATAATTAAGTAACAAAGACAAAAAAAAAATATTTAAAGCGTACAACCTCACACCAACAGCCAGTTAATAAAGTGTTCATCAAATTTCTAGAGACGGCCGCAAACATATTTAAAATTTGATTAGAAACGGGTGTAGCTTTTTAAAATTTGCTGTAAAAAAAAGACTGTAGATTTTTGTTATTGTGATTTTAGATTTTTTTGTTGTAGAATTTTGGCTTTAAAATTTTGATTGTTATTTAAAAATTAAACAAAACATAATTAATTTAATTGTAGATTAGTATAGTATATTTATATTAGAAAATATATTAAGAGATACAAAATAAAATTTATCATAATTCATATTATTTTAATAAAGAAATAAAAAATAAAATTGTAAAAAAATACAATTAATAGGTTATAATAATCTTTTTAAAAGGTATATATATTAGTAGTATGCATGAGTTTTATTATATATAAAGTAATTATATAATTTTATATCTATGGTTTTATCTTATATATTATAGTACTTGTTGAATGAAACTTGAATGAATATTTATTTATTTATCTATTGTGGAAAGCTCACAAAATCAGCTACAGATATTTGGTTGTAGGAATCATTTAATTTGTAGAGACGTAAGTTAGTTTGAAAGTTATGGACTTTAAATTTACAAAGTTAGTAAAGCTTGATTGTTGTAAATTTGGTGTTGTAGAAATAATTAGGGACTAGGTTTAAACTCAATGCAAATTTTGAAATTAAAATGTTAAGTTCTCAATATTCGTTCAATAAAATCTCGAAATTAAAATATTATGTATTCTTATAATATTTATACGATATCAAAATAGATATATATTTTATTTAAAAATCTATTAAATGAATTTGTATCTTATTATAACAAACAAATTAAATCATTGATCACAAAATTTTCAATGTGTAATTATTAATAGTTTTAGTAATTTATAGTCATTTTTAAAAATTTAAAATATAACATATAGTGAAACTATCGTATATGTTTAGATTGACCAACCTATTTTTCTAAAGAATCTAAAAGTCATTCTAGTGATGACACATGACATAACTCAAATCTCGTAATATTTTCCAAATAATATACGAAGGAAGCAGAGAATATCTACGGCTACCACCAATCACATCTTTAGTATGACGGTTCACAACTAAAAAGTAATGCGAACAACACAATAAACATTATCCGCACAACCCCTCACTATGTTTGTAGGGAACGACTAGCCAAATAAGTCTGTTCAAAATAATGGCTGTGGAGAAAATGGTCGTGTATGGCCGAAATGGTCAAAGGTTGGTCGAATAAAGAAATTTAAGCCAAAAAGGGTTTGATAAGCGGCCTAAGTCTTAATGGATAAAATAAAGATGGACGAAGCATTATAATTGATTTGGCACTACTCGTGCCGCATGAGGAAATAGTACAGAAAATTGAATGGCCAAATTAGTGTATATTAAACACTGTTTATAGTCTTGGAAATTTGTAAAGTACTCGAAAGCCAAAACTTGAAATGAAAATGTTTTAGGATGAGAAGTCGAAGTCCAAAAGACAATGGACTTAAAAATGGTTACAATTAAAAGTTAAATAAGTTAGAGTATTAGTTGCATTGGTCAAGAAACTGCTTCTTAGATAGTTCGATAGTTCGAACATTTTTGAGATGACATCACCCTAAAATTCAGATTATATATATATATGTAATCCTTTTCGAATGGACCTTCTCTCTCTGACAAGTGAGAGTGACAAAGAAACAAATATATATATATATATATATATATATATATATATATATCCCATATATATTAAAAATAAACATTATCATTTTATGCTTTCACACTATATTAGACACATGTCAAGTCTCACATTAATTTGAAAATACGGACGGTGACGTGTCACTTTAATAGATCTCTTCATAATAATGTTTCTTATTTTGCTTACAATTAAACACAAGGAAGTCGTATCCTTTAGCTCATACCGAAGGATACGATACAAAGCTCATTTAGCTCATATAAAGTAGCAGATCATTTAGCTCAAAATTGAACTAATTTTTTTCATAATACTTTATAACTTCATTATGGTAAGGGAAACATTTCATTCTCGACAAAAGGTACGAGAGAGCAGAGAAAGTGAGTCTTACAAAGGGCCTAAAAAAAAAAAAAAACAGCAACAAATATAAAGAGCTCAAAACAAAGTGCTTTATCCAAAATAAAAAGAGGCCATTACATTTCAAGAGAGCCCGCTACGTTGAAAGGCTTCGAGGAGTCCCAGTCAGGTGCAACGTCTACAACTGCTTCTTCTTGGATTAATTGGTTCAACCACGACGGACCAGAACACATTATGTAAGACTGATAACATGATATGGTGGAAGTCGCTGTGGTGATGGTGCAGCCTGGGCATTCTAGAGATGGGCGTTCGGGGGCCATTTCAAGAAGGTCTACCTCTAAAGCGTATGATACCCAATGATACCCTTGAGAAAACTCGACTGCCATGAACAACAGGTTGTTCCATGTGATTTTGTACTAGCCATGGTACTCCATATTTCACATTAGTGTTTACCCAAGACGAGCTATTATAAATTTAACGAAAGAATGACATGGTTTTTGCCATCCTACGAGCGATGACAGACAAGAGCTTACCTGTTGTTCCCCATTTTGTTCTATTGAATTTGCTTCCATCCAGGCTTCAGCATCTCTCCTTCGCAGCAACCACAAATAAAGCTTGTTGCGTGGAGGTTGAAACTAAAGGCAGCTAATAAATCAAGTTCTAGACAACTATGTCAGTAAAAGATTTCGTTGATGTTATAGCTCATGATCATACGTGCAATTTTTTGTTGATGTTATACAAAACTTAGCTTATGTCAGCTAAGAAATCAAGTTCTCGACAGAGGGCATAGCTTTTGTTTGTGTCAAAGCTTATGATCTTACGTGCAAGATTTTATTGATTTTATACATTTTGGAGTTTGTTATGTGAGGCTGCTTATTCATACACACAAGATTTTTTCGTACATGAATTTTTTATTATTATGGTTAAGTCTATTAAACCGAATTACAAAATCAATTTTTGCAATACCGAAGGGAACAGATGCGTGTGTGTTTTGACAATATTTTGCTACTTCGAGTGATTGGCAAGGTCGATTAATGATAGTGGATTTGCATATATTTCACATCTTAGGTTTATGGCAATGGCATATATATATCGAAGTGTGATAAGTAAGGTACAAATATATGACATTTAATTCATATTTATCAGAGATACATCGTAACTTTAATAAGGTTTATTATATATATATAAGACTCACTTCTCACATTCTCAATATCCATTAACAAATCAAATTTTTTTATTTATAAATTATATTAGATTTAGAGAATAAAAAATTAAATAAAATAAAAATAACTTTTTTTTTGAAACACTTTTTTTAGCCTCCACTAGGATTACAAGCTTACGTTACTAAGCTCGGCTAAAATAAAAATAACTATTAAATATAAATTCTACGAAAACTACTATCAATAAAATTTATATTTTTAAACTGAATAAAAATAAATTTCTACGAGTATAAATATACAACCTTTTATATGATGTCAAACATATATGAAAATTCAAACAGCACAAATAATATTCGATTATCTTATATAAAATACACAATCTTAAAATGTCACCAATATTGTTTGTACAAACAATACAAATAGTATTAAATGTCCTTTTTCTTCAACTCTTATTTAGATTTTATTTTATTTTGCATTAGTTTAGCAATTTTGTAAAATGAAACCATTGATTTGATATCAAAACAGTCTAAAATACATATAATATGAAACCAAATAAATAATAATATTTTTGAGTTTATCACAAAAGAAAAAATGGAAAACTTCATTCATTTTACCAAACAAACAGAAAGTAAATGTGGATTTAGAATGATACTTATATCTTAGGAGACTAAAACCCGAAAAACAACGTAAAACCGAACTGATATCCATATATATTAAACAAAATTAATCTCTTCTTATCTTAAAAAAACGAAATTAATAATCTACCTAGTATATACTTATAAGGAAAAAATACATTCGCGATTTGAATAATTAACCCCATGATGAAACATCTCAAACAATCTCTCACTTAAACCGTACGTCCGTAAGATATATGTTTCCCATTAAAGACGGCCACAATCATATCGAGTGTGACCAATATGGTCACGAAACAGAATCATCAATAAAACTATAAGCAAGAGCTTCGTTGCCGGCGACGAAGCTTCAATTAACCTACCGGTAAGATATGTCTGTGTCGAGAGCCCCACGAGTCTCCCTCTTCTTTCTCTAACGTACTCATCAATCGCTTCTTCTATTTGCTTCCTTGAAGAGACATTGTTCATTCCATCTTGACCTAACTTGCTCCACAAGCACCTAGCCAAAACAACACCGTCTTCGAGCGCAGCCGAACACCCTTGTCCTATGAATGGACCCATCAGATGCATACTGTCTCCAGCCACTGTGACAGTGCCGCGTCGGAACTTACTGGACATAACGTCCCATGGTGAACGGTACCTTAAACGGCTGATATATAAGGAGTCGATATCACACTTCTTCACCATCTCTTTCCATTCCTCTGAGAATTGGCAGACCGATGCTAGTGTCAATCTTGCCACATCCTCTTGATTTTTTAAATTGTTCGAGTCTGTATTTATATATAGCACATTCATAATCAATATACGTCAGTAAGCAATCTCTAAAATAAATCAAATTTATCGACTCTTTTTGTAACCCTATCATTTTCCTTCAATATAATTACCCCAAAAGAAAGCTGATCAATATTAATTCAGAGGTTCCAGAAATAAATTTGGATTTCTCTTCATAATTTCCCGTGTATAAATAATTCAATGTAATCAACCAACCAAGAATTTTTGTTTATAGTTTAGTTGGTTATATTTCATCCTTCAATATGAAACAAAAGGTTTCAGTTAATTTACAAGTTTGTAGTTGAAAGATAGATTTTACATTTATTATGTACATATTTATTCATTATACTATCATTTAAAGTATATTGAAAATCTCCTATATATATTAAAACAGAAGCATTTGGATTTAATGTGTTCACATTATATTGGTCACGTGGCAGCCTCACGTTACTTTGAAAATAAGGACGCTGACGTGTCGCCTTAATAGAGTTCCTCACAAACTTTCGGTGTTTTAAAGACAAAAAAAAATTCCTATTTTGCTTAAACTAAACACAAGCACGTTGTATCATTTAGCTGATACCGATGGACGTGATGCGAAGCTAATTGTGTCAACAGAAGCCAAGTTTTGAGAAGCATAGATGTTCATAATGATACAGTTGATATAAAGTCATTGCTAATAGGAGATTGATGCAAAGCCAAATTGAAAAATCTATCATTGGCGCATAGAAGTTTTTGTCAACTGTCAAGAAAAAAAGAGAAGTTGATGGTGAAAAGCAGAGCAGAGAAACTTGCTTCATCTACTGTCTATAGTGAAGAATCAAACAATGGCATTGCTAACAGGAGAAGTTGATGCAAACCGAAATTGCTATTATTGGCGCATAGAAGTTCTTTGTCTACTTTCAAGAAAAAAAAATCAAACTATGTCATTGTTAATACTCATAAACCAGATAAGAACAAGCTGAGAAGTTCATACACAAAAAGTTGATGAGTAGCAAAGTTGATAATCTATTAATGTGGCATAGAATATCTTGATCTACTGTCAACGTGGTCTTTATCCACTTGATATCGGTTTTTACTATGGCAAAGAAAGAGCTATTATCGTAAAAGCAGATATTACACAAACAATAACGGTTTTACTACACTCTTACATTGTCAAGCAGTCTCTACAAGAAACTCTCACATCAATCAATGACATTGCTTATAATACTAATCGATAAAATAACAATATGTCATTTAAAGACAGTCTCACACGCACGTAAGAGCTGAGAATTTCTTTATCTGCAGCCTTGGAAGAAGACAATGTTTGTGTCATATCTTATGATCCTTAACAGAATATACTGTTGATGTTATACATATTGGAGTTCTTTATTACATTGTTTTTTCATGCACGTAAGTTTTTTGTTTTTTTAGAGAATGAAAATGATCAATTGTCGTAGACGAAAAATATAATATTATTGCGAAGAATATTAAACTGACATCAATCAACCGAATAAAACCGTCGTCATGTGGGTTTGGACAATATTTTATTGTCGTGAGTGATTGGTAAGGTAAATTAATGATACTAAATGACATATATTTCAAAATATTAAAATGATATCAATCAAGTATGCACATACCGAATAAAACCGTCTTAATGTGGGTTTGGACAATATTTATTGTCGTAAGTGATTGGCAAGGTAAATTAATGATACTACATGACATAAATTTCACAATTTTAGGTTATGGCAATATATATATCGAAGAGTGATTGGCAAGGTAAAAATATATGCCATTTAATTCGGTATTTCTCGTAGATACAATGTGAATTGACTTAGGCATAGTAAATTTATATAAGACTCGCTTCGCCCATTAATTTTAGTAATTCCCTAAACCAGAAACCTTAGAAATTTATCTCATTCTCCTACAATGGCTGCGATAACTTATGTGTCTGATTTGAAACCATTTGTAAAGACAGCGTGGTCGAGATTTCTGGAACTTCTCTTGACTAATCACTCCAAGAATGGTTTTTGGGAGAAATTTCGGTGATGTATTCGAAAGGATCGAGTGAAGAAGATTCTGTGTTGGATTTGATTGAATCTACCGATGAGATCTAACTTTGTAACCGTCTTCACCAAACAAAGGGTGGAGTGAAGTAACATATAGAAACAGAAATAAATTGCGGTGATTGATTCGAAAGGATCGACTGTACAAATCGAATATTGCAAAGTTTCATGGTCTATCGCGGTGCGGACGAAACCCTATACGCTCGTCGTTTTTTGAGATCTAAGCACTACATCACTATTTTCTTATGGGCCCTAATGTCCAAACATGTTTTAGAATCTTAGTTTTTATTTGTTTTCATGCAGGCTCAATTATAAAATATATGTTGAACCATAAAGTATGAATGTTAAAAACTGATTGGGCCAAGGTATATAAGAATAAAATTCAGCAGGCCTAATTTGTATATGTATTAATTTATTGTTTATGTATACAATTTGATTTTCTTTATATGATAAAAATATTTAGTAAGTTCGAAGTCTATTTTATTTTTAATTAATTTCTTTTTACGAATTTTGTCTTTCATTTGTTATATTGATCAAAAAAATTCTTTCAATATTAATTCACAGTATCTTTATATATTTATCAACCACTTTTTTATTTTTACATACACATAGATATGCACATTGAAGTGAGTACTTATATAACTAAATATTTACCGAAAGTGAAGATTATAATTCTATAGGAAGTTGGAATATTATATATTTTTAATGCTTCATTTCACCATTAACCAAATTGTAATGAAATGATTTGTTTTTATAAAAAAAAATTTCTTCAACAATTATCTAGATTAGATTTTATTTTTGGATGCGTTTAAAAATTATAATATTAAACGATTAGTTGACATCAGAAGTGTCTAAAATTCATATAACATTAAACCAAATAAATAATAACAGTTTTTAGTTTATCACCAAAAAAAACCAAAAACCTTAGAAAAGTTGTTATATAATAGGATATTAAAACCCGAAAAAAACAATGCAAAATTAACAGACCTAATGTCTTATTATCTTAAAAATAACAAAATTAATAATCTCATCATGCGTAAGACGCGGATTACTACCTAGTAGTATAATACATTTTATTGTTTCTGTTCACTTGATAACAAATCCAGCATTTAATTGATATAACTATCCACTATTCAATTATACTCCCTCCGTTTCATATTAACTGTCATTTTAGAGAATTTTTTCGTTACAAAATAAGTGTCGTTTTCGATTTTCAATGCAAAATTTATTAATTTTATACAAAATTTATTAATTTTATGCAAAATTTATTTTTCTATTGGTTGAAATATGGTTAGGTGTATAAATAATAGTGGTTTTTTATAAGAAATGTACAAAATTAATTGTTTTCTTAATCCGTGTGCCGAAATCTAAAACGACACTTATAATGAAACAGAGGGAGTATATAATATATTAGTTGTACTGTGAAAGGGGGAAATATCAAGGGATCAATTACCTTGGGGACACTTCAGCATAACAACAAACCAAAAGACGAGATTGTGAGTTATAGGAAGTCGTCCGCTTACGACATTGTCCATCTTGATTCTTATAAATTCCTGCTGGAACACATGGCCGTTTGGATAGTTTGTGAACCCTCTCACCGCCCGAGAATCAAGGGCTTTAGTCGGGTTTAGTCCAAGAAATTTAGAGACGATAGAATTTGATCCATCGCAGCCAATCAAAACCTAATGAAAGTTCAGAATTAATAAGATGGATGGTGTAAACCGTAACTGCGCAATTTAGCGGAAAGTTGGTGATAAAAGAAAAATAGAGCTGGAAAATGAACGGTCTGTGATTTTAATAAAATATATAGTATATATATATGTATATACTCCCTCTGTTTCACTATAAGTGTCGTTTTAGGTTTCGGCACACGGATTAAGAAAACAATTAATTTTGTACATTTCTTATAAAAAAAAACACTATTAACACCTAATCATATTTCAACCAATAGAAAAATAAATTTTGTATAAAATTAATAAATTTTGCATTGAAAATCGAAAACGACACTTATTTTGTAACGAAAAAAATTATCTAAAATGACATTTAATATGAAACGGAAGGAGTATTCAGTTAGTTTTGTAAACTCAATTTTGTCACTATTTAAAATTCAGCCAACTAATAAATTCAGCCATTTCGTGCCAAACATGTAGCTTTCAGTAAATGTATTTAGAAAACAAAATATATCCGGTCACGACTTTCAATAACGTTGCTGTCGAGTAAACAGAAACCTATATACTAAAATATTTCACTACCCAATCATCGAACAATAACAAATTATATACCTAGCAGTCGATAGACGTACCTTTGCTTTGATATCTTGTCCGTTTCTGAGGTGAACATTTGGAAACGACGTAGCTTCGTCCAGCTTAACCGACACAATTTGGCTTCCAAGGCGGAGAGTCCCAACAGGAAGAGCATGAGCCAGAGCTCGGACCATATCATTCCTTATTACACCTCTTACTTCCCCGTGCGAGGCTGGTCCGACTGATTCTCTTTGTTTGATCTTTTTCTCGATCATAACATCTCTTATCCTATTCAATCGTACAGGAGAAAACTATCAATATATGAATCACAACTAGAATTAGTTAAAATGATAAATACTTATACACCTACTGATGAATTGGGAGAGAATTGAGACGGAGCTTATCGGCCACGCCTAGCTGCTGAAGAGCAAGCCATCCATTAGTCTGAATACCAAATGCTGCTCCTTCCGATCTTACAGACTCTGATTTCTCCAGGACAATGCTCTTTATACCCTTTCTTTATATTTATATTTGTATGGTTATTTGATACGCTAATTAGTCAGTACTCCATGTATATAGTTTGCAAGTTACCATACATAAGAGATGTATTTTAGAAAAGGAGGAGAAAATAATGAACCTGTGCAGAGCAAGTGAAGTCGCAAGACCAGCAATGCCTCCTCCCACTATCACTATGTCCAATTCTTCCATTATTAGTTTTGCCGAGTTTTGCGATCTTTACCTCCCTATATATCGTATCTGCCTATACAGCATATACAAGTGGTTGAAGCCACGTGGCCAATATAGTGCTGTGGCATTGGCCGGTTGAATTTGTCGTTATATGCAATTATCAATCATAGCAAAATTTATCATTAAATAATATTTGGTATTTGTCGATTAACATTAAATAATTAACAAAATAATCGGCCAGGTGGCCAATAAATGCCGTGGCATTTGATATTTGTTGATTAACATAAAATAGTTAAAATATACTCCCTCCGTATCATTTTAAGTGATGTTTAAATAAAAAAAATTGTTTCAAAATAATTGATGTTCTCACTATTCTAGATAAAATTTAATAGCATTTGAATTTTGTGACCAATTATAAAATACTATTTTTTTTATTGGTTAAACTAGTTTTATTTAATGATATTTTTATGTAACTAACGTAAATTTTATAGAAGTTTGTATTTTCTTAATCTATGTACAAAAACCTTAAAACCCACTTATATTGATACAGAGGGAGTAGTAACAAATAAAATATAAAATTCATAATATGACAAACTAACAAAAAGTTCATGCTTTGGAGAATATGCTTCAACACCCAACATGCCAGAGCTTTCGGAAAGACTGTAAGGAGCTGATTGCAATGATAAAAGAATTTCATGCTTGGCCAAGCTTTGCGACGGAATTGGAGAGGATAGAGACGCTATAGATATGCTTCACGGACTTCAACACCATTCATGTTCCACAAGCGTGCAATCAAATTTCAGACTTTCTAGCTAAGACTGCTAGATCCTTCCATAGAGAGTTACATTTATTGGTTGTTATATTCCGGTCTAGTTATCCAGACCACCTCATGTTTGAGAAATAGAACGGCCTTTTGACGTCAAAAAACAAAAAAGTTCGTAAACCACAAATTTAAAGATTTGGTGTTGCCAAAATTTGGGCAATAATAATTAAATAATAAAAGGATTATTTAATATATATTTTAGTTTTTACCTAGAATTAAGTTACAGCTTGACATTAAAATTCTCGGATGAAAATACAAAAAGTTTATGTATGTAAGTGATTACTAGACCTTGATCCGTGCGACGGCATGGATATTTAATTTTATATTCTAATTTTTGTTTGTACATAATGTTATATTTGTAAATTTAATTGTATAAAATCGAGATATTTTTTTTATTTTTGCACTTTAACATAAAATGTATTACCAATATTGAGTATAAATCCAACATTTATATAATTATATCCATGTCTAAGATATATAGTGAACAAATTTTAAAAATGAAAAGTATGAAAAATAGACAATTATGAGTTATTATACTATTTTAAAATGTTATAACATTTGTAAGAAAATAAAATGATTGCTAACTTCTATCAAATTTGGAACATGTACAAATTAAGATTTAAATCTGTAAGAAAATAAAATGAAAATTTAAATTTGATGTAACTGATAAAAACATATAAATAAGATTAAGTTTGTATTACAGATAATGTTGGTTAGCGAGAATATAGGGAATAGTTTGATAGTAGATATTTATTATCTAAATTTCGTATGAAAAGTGTCAAATATGGATATATTTTATAAGTTAAATTTACAGAAATTTTAAGTTGTTTGATCCGTAAGTCAAGGGGAAAGTCAAGGAGAAGGAATAATGGTGGTAAGTGGTAACTAATTATGTGATTTAGTAACAGGTAAGATAATTATTGCTTTTGTGTGTTTTAGTTTCCAAATCTTATTGTTATAATAAATATTCCTTATTAATTATACAATTTATATATAAAAATATAATTGGATCTAATATCGCAATTAAGTAGGTGTTATTATTTTGGATAGATTGTATACATTAATTTTTGAAATTTAAACCTGACTGATCCGCAAGTTAACATTATGATTTTGGAAAAATCTACTTGTGTATACTGGGTATCATTAAATTTTATACTTGTTAATATATTTATATGTTACGTGGATTTGTATTGTTTGTATGAATTAATACAAAACTAAACATATAAATATTGTAGATTTGATGTATATTGAGATTTTGTTTGTTTATAAAGGATAGAAAATTGTATAAGCTAAGCGGTGAGAAATGGAACCTTGCTTGATTCAGTAAGATGTATATATTAATTGAAGAATAACACTACAAGAAAACATCGTAATTCTGACGGACATTCTGACGGAAAATGAGATCCTCGGAATATTCCGACGAATTTCCTCGGAATATACCGATGAAATACCGAGGAAGGCATATTCCTCGGAAAACACCGACGAATATCCGATGATATATTATAGCCGTTGGAGAGCCGTTGGGGATTTTAACAATTTCGAGGAAATAGTCGTTGCCGTCGGTATTCCGTCGGAATTTCCTCGGTACTGTCGGCAGCATTTCATCTATAAATACCCGCACCCCCCCCCACCTTTTCATTCACTCCATTTCTTCATCCTCTCACATACTATATTTACACACGAATTTGATTGAAAAAAAACATGTCTTCTATCAATTATTATCGTTCTTGGATCAATCGACCTCATTTGGATCCGAACACGAGATTGTTTACGGAAGAATACCAACGAGGTATAACCGAATTCATGGGGTTAGTTCAACGACAACCGGAAGCAGAAACGGGTATGTTAAGATGT
>NC_027755.1:14532032-14572747 GCF_000695525.1 Brassica oleracea var. oleracea
GATTTTCATGGCAGAAAAGCGGTTCGAATATAGATACGCCACAGAGGAGGAATTTGAAGAACTGAAGCAGAGAGAATTTTCTTGATGGATGCTTACTTATGTGAGTGCTTTAAATTAAAATATTATTTATCACATATTTATACTAATTCACATATATTGATATAACATATATATGTGCTATTAATAGGTGTCTGCTGGTATGACCAGAGGTGAAACATTTGACGATTGGATACGCGAGATGGTGCGTGGAGCAGAGTATGTTGTGAAGTCATATCCGAGATTTTGTACTCGAGGTTCAACCGATGCGGGAACGGGATCAGCGCATGGATCAACAATATGATGTACTCGAACCTCAGCAAGGGATATCCGACTTTCTCTCACTTCCCTGCCGAGGACCAGGAGATGTGGTTTTGTCAGTTTGCGGTAAGTATTCTAATTTTTTAACTTATATTTTTAATCTTTAATATAAAATTTCTACAAATTGTGTTTTTTTCAGCAAGAGTTCACCTGGAATCCCGTTCAAAAACCCTGAATGTTTTATTTTGGTACGTACAACTTTGAATATTATCTAATATGAGGAAGCAGATCTACGAGTGGAAGCACAAGTGGCTCATCAACCAAGTTTTTTTTAATTTATTAAACAATTTTTTGAATTTATTAAATTATTTTTGGATTTATTAAACTATAATATTTCGACGGCAATGGTTTCTCGGAATATTCCGACGGCCGTAGTTCCTCGGAATATCCCGACGGATACACTTCCTCGGAATATTTTGACGGCAAAGGTTTCTCGGAATATTCCGACGGCCGTAGTTCCTCGGAATATCCCGACGGATACACTTCCTCGGAATATTTTGACGGCAAAGGTTTCTCGGAATATTCCGACGGCCGTAGTTCCTCGGAATATCCCGACGGATACACTTCCTCGGAATATTTTGACGGCAAAGGTTTCTCGGAATATTCCGACGGCCGTAGTTCCTCGGAATATCCCGACGGATACACTTCCTCGGAATATTTTGACGGCAAAGGTTTCTCGGAATATTCCGACGGCCAAAGTTCGTCGGAATATTCCGATACCTCTTTTCTCTCGGAATGTTTCCGAGGACCGTTCTATCGAAAATATCCGAGGAGATACCGACGAAAAGTCCTAGGAAATGTTTCTTCGAAATGTCCTCGGAATCTTTGATTCTCGGTATTCCCTCGGAATTACTTTCCGACGAGAAATTTCCGACGACCATTCTCGTCGGTATGTCCTCGGAATACATTTATTCCGAGGACATACCGACGATATTTGTCGTCGGAATACCGGTGTTTTCTTGTAGTGTAATAGGTATTGGTTGTTGAATATGATAATGGAGGCGTGGAATTTTAATGTTGTAACGTTTTTTAATTAAAAGCTAGATCTCGATTCGCGCAACCGCGCGGGTTTTTGTTTTTATTTATTTTTACATAAATATTTTGTTTTCAATTCTAAATTGATATATTATAATATATATATATATATATGTGTCTATCAATTTTTAAAACATAATAAGTTTACTGTATATTTTTTCATTGAATAGATTGTTTCAAACTTTCACATGTATTTGTATCTTCCTCTCAGAGCCGGATCTAACCCATGGCAACAAGAGCAATTGCCATGGGTCCATAGGTCCAAAGTTTTTTTTATGTTATTTTACTAATTAAAAAGATCTATTTTTGTTTGTTAAATATCAATTAGTTGGTGAAATTATAATAAAAAAAGTGTATGATTAACTAAATATAATTCAAATACAATAAGAACAAAAAATTAACTTACACCATTCTCAATTTTTCTATTAACAAAATTTAATTTATACACAAAAACTCATTTTTAATTTTTTTTTCTTTGAATACCACAAATTTTTATTTAGTTCATGGAAATGGAATAAATAAAAGTTGAGAAAAAAACTTATAAAAAGATCTTTATTTTATATTTCACCTTAGGCCATTAAATGTTTTAAGACGGCACTGCTTCTTCTATATATATATTTTTTTATTATTATTTCATTATTAAAATCGTAATTATATATATAAAGATTAGTAAAATATTTTTTTATTGTAATATTCAAAGATATTGTAACATTTCACAAATTTAGAAAGTTTTAAGAAAATTAAACTTTTCGCTTCTTAGATTTATATTACCGAGTAAATAATTAAACATTTAGTTTTTATTTAATTTTTAAAATAAACTATATAGTTTAAAATTTGTTTTCATTGGTTTAAGGTAGTTAAGATTAATCATTGTTAGATAATATGATTTTTGTTATTTAAAAAAAAATCTTTATAATTTTAAAAGTTAACATCGACAAATATTTAAATATTTAGCATATAGAGGTATAGTATTAAAAAATTAAATTATATCTATTTAATTTATACTTTCTTTAAATCTAATGGATCATCTATTGTTTAAAATCCAATTATTGATAGCCAAATAAAAATTTCTGGTACACCCAAAATTTAAATGATAAGATTAGATATTAAATGTAACATTACTTTCTAGGAATATGTCCATTTTTTAAAAAATCACACATGAATCAAGGTTGTGACTTCTGTTTTAACATATAAGATATATTAATTTAACTAATGCATTAATTAAATTGTAAAAGACAAAATATTTGTAAATATAGGTTTAGTCAATATCTCAGTGACATGGAAGTGTAAATAACTTGCAAAACTAAGGGATAATTTAAATGTTTAATCCTCTTTTAATAGATTAGATATAAAACATTTCTAATAAATTCATGTTTTGGAATAATTTCTTTTTTTGTTTTCATTAATCTCGATTCTAAATAATTAAGCTAATTTACTTGTTGAAAAATTTATGTACTGATTTGTTATTTTATTTTTATTTTAAAATTTGTAAGATAGAGAAAATGATTAGAAAAATAGATAAGAAAAAGAGGAAAAAGAAAGGGAAATTGCCAAAAATGACTCAAAACTTGATTTTGAATACAAAAGTGTGCCCCAAATTCAATCAAATGCAAAAATAATCCAAAAGGCTAGTGAAATTACAATATCTCTTTTATGACCAAACAAAAAAACATGTATTGAGTTTTACCATTATAACCCTCTGCGTGACTTTATAAGTCTTCTCATTTAGTAGATATTTTAAATAATTTAAATTCTTATAAGAAATATTCTGATGGGAAAAAAAATTGAAATCATGTAATAATAAACATTTCTAAATGATGTAGATTTAGTTTTACTAAAATTGAATTATTTTCAACATAGATGAGTAAAAGTAGATTAACTCAAGATAGTCCTTGGTTTAGGGTTTTATAACATATGTTATATTATTGTTGGTATATTTAGGTTTAGATTTTGAAATCTTATCTTTTTTTTTTTTTTTTAAAAAAATTTGACATATATGTGTTTAATGACTATATAATAACTTGATTTAAACATTTTCTAAGTATCTTAAAAGTTTAAAGAAGTTATTTCATTATAGGGCCTAGAAGACTTCCCAAGAAATCTTCTGACATATCCCACCTAAATTTTAGTAGAATTTAGGGTTCCCACCTAAATTTTAAATGAATTTAGGTTTTCCGTCTAAATTGAAGTCTTCTCATGTATTAGATCTTAAAAGTAATTAATAAATTTTATGGTTAAAAATATTTTGAAAGAGGAAAATAACAAAATCACGTATTAATAAACATTTCTAAATGATGGAAATTTAGTTTTACTAAAATTGAATTATTTTTAACATAAATGAGTGAATGAAGATTGAGTCATGATAGCTTTCGGTTTAGGGTTTGATAACATATGTTATAGCATTGTTGATATTGTTAGAGTTATATTTTGAAATCTTATCTTTTTTTTTTAGTTTGACATATTATATGTTTAGTGACTATCTAATTACTTGATTTAAACACTTTCTCAGTTTCTTTTAAATTTAATGAAGTGTTTTTGATTAGTTATTTGATTATAGGGTCTGGAAGACTCCAAAAAAACTTTGGTTTAGGATTTAGTAACATATGTTATAATAATGTTTATATTTAGGGTTAGATTTTATATACACAACTTAAAAAAAAAAAAATTGACCTACATGTGTTTAATTTTGTGTATATTAAACGCTTTATAAGTTGATTTTAAGTTTAATGAATTATTTTTTGTTATTTAGTTAGTTATTTGATTAGGTTATGGTTTTGAAAACTTCAATAAGACTTCGTAAGAAGTCTTCTAGAAGAAGACTACCCAAGAAGTCTTCTGACATATTCCCGCTTAAATTTTAGTAAAATTATGGTTTTCCGCCCAAAGCGAAGTCTTCCAGAAATCTTTTCATGTATTTTATTTTAGTGTCTAGAAGACCTTCTTCTCTTAGAAGACTTCCCAAGAAATCTTCTGTATCGAAAATATTTAACCTAATTGGAAGTTTTGTCTTTATATATAAAGAAAATTTACACATTTTATTTCTTCCTCTCAAATGGCTGCAACAAAAATGTAATTTTTCTCACTCTAAAACTCTCCAAACTCTCTCTAATCTCTTTGAACATCAAAACATCAAACTTTAAATCCATTTCTCATTTTGTTTTCTGTATTCTCACTAATTTATCTTCTTTTGCAGGTTTTTCATTACATGGTTCTCATCTTTCACTCTTTCAAAGGTAGATCTATAAATTTTGGATAGTATTATTGTGTGTTTTATATATTAGATTCTAAAATGATATAGATTCAACCTAATGTGACTGTTTTGTTTATTATTTAAGCATAAAATTATATTTTTGAGGTTTTTCTCTGTTTTGAAGTCATTTGGATATTTTTGAATTTGCAGGTTTTTCAGATCTGAGGCAGACTTTGAAAGACTTCTTAGAAGACTCTCGAAAGATTTCCCGGAAGACTTTAGGCGAGTCTTCTAATGCATTTTATGGTAGAAGACTTCCCACAGAGTCTTCAGGAAGTCTTCCGAAGTCTTCTGCCCCAAGTGGTACAAATTTTGGATATGTATTTTGTGTGTTTTATATATTAGATTCTAAAAAATTATAGATTCAACCTAATTTGATTGTTTTGTTTATTATTTAATCATAAAGAATTTATTTTTGATGTTTTCTCTATTTTGAAGTCATTTGAATGCTTTTGAATATGCAGATTTTTTTCATATCTTAGTCAGACTTTGGAAGACTTCTCACAAGACTCTTGGAAGATTCTTGGAAGACTCTTGGAAAACTCTCGGAAGACTCTTGGAAGACTTCCCAAGAAGTATTCTAATGTATTTTATGCTAGAAGATTTCCCACGAAGTCTTCGGGAAGTTTTCCGAAATCTTCTGCCCAAAGTGGTACAAAGGAATGATGTCAAGTGGAGTCCAACCTTATCTATGTTGAGGAATGATATCTAGCTCTATGTGTAATAGTTTTGTTTATAATATGTTTTATGATTTGTAAGTGTACTATTTTAGTTGTTAATTTTTTTGTAAACTTGAAGAGATGTTAATCAAAAAAATTTGATATATATGTTCATGTTTTTCCAAAAGTACCTGACATTAATGAAGTTATATATACAACATACCAAAAAAAAAAAATTTAACCATTCTACTCACTCATAACAAAACACAACAAAACAAAAACTTAGTCAAATTTACTAAAACTAAGAGAGAAGACTTCACAAGAAAACTTAGTCAAATCACAAAAGATCAAACTTGAATTTTAAGTGAAAGTTGAAATTTTAAATCTCATGTATGTTACAAATTATACCTTCTGATCTAAAAAGACACATTAAACCACATGATTTGATATTCTTGAAGTTACTTAACACTTTTGAAAGTTAAAAACATACCTTAAAGTTACTTAACACTCTTAAAAATCTAACGTAGAAGACTTCTAGAGAAGTCTTCTTGGATTAGCAAGAAACATTAGTAAGCATAAATATTTGAAATCTCATAATGATCACCAAATAAGTTATGAATTTCATCCAGGAGCCCTAATATTGACTAATACACATGAATTAATAAAAAAATACTAAAAAGTCATTTTAATTATAGAGAAATGAAAGTTGTTAAACATGGACGTAGAAGACTTCCTAAGAAGTCTTCTGAGAGAAAACTTCTACGGAAAACTTATCCGAGAAGACTTCTTAAAAAGTCTTCTATTTAATTCATTTTTGCAATTGCAAATTTACGAAAGAAGACTTCTTAAGAAGTCTACTCTACATAAGACATCTTCAGAAGTTTTCCTTTGTAAATATTGGCTTAATTTTGAATTTGAAAAATTCTCGAAAATGCCAGAGAAGACCTCTCGAGAAGTCTTCTCGGATAAACAGGTTAGTTTTCCAATTGATCGAAGTTTGTCAGAAATTTGACTTTTTATAGAAGACTTCTCGGGGAAAAAGTCTTCTGAAAGTCTTCTCAATGTCGTAAGAAGTCTATCTGGGATACTTTTGCAATTGACCATATTTGACTTTTCCAGAGAATACTAGAAGTCTTCTCTCGTAACCAAAGGTTTGACCAAAACCCGGAATAAAATTTGAGAAGACTTCTAAGGAAGTCTTTTCATTAATATTAAATGTTTCACTATTATTTTTCTATTGCAAAAGTAACCCACACAGACTTCTTGCGACATTCCAATAGGTAACTATATTGTCTGCCAAATTATTCTAATAGTGTAAATAAAACCGAGAAATTCCAAAAATAATATATATAAAGTATTGAATAAAATGCTAAGATAAAAATATTCAAAGAAATCCTAGGTGAATAAATTAACAAATTCCATATATATATATTATTTTCTGATGGGAGTAAAATTCTGAGAGTGTTTTTCTTAGGTGGATAACCAACTGTAAAACTAAAAATATTGAGACAACTTCTAAAGCATAAAATCTTGTTGGTGCTAAATTAATATTTGAGTTATCAAATTTCTAAAGGATAACTCAAAACAACAACTCATAGATAATAAAATTGTATAAGAGGCACTACTCTGTATATATCTAACGGCCAATATAACATAGACATCATGTGATGGAGATTATTAAATATTTCTATAGGATAATACATAAGTAAGGATTTGTTTTACCTGCAGTTTGTGAAGGGGGTGCAGGAGGTGGGTTCTCCATTCCTTTTATATTTCGATCCTTAGAATCAAACCGATTACCAGTTAGAGAGATGGACTACGATTTGTATTTTCTTGGCTGCTTAAAAAATTCTTACACTTACGCAGTTGGTTGGAGTTTAGCGTTGATTAAAGTTTGGTAGACACTTCCAATGGAGATTTCAGTATCGTTTCTGAAAATGGGAAATAGAAAGCTGGGTTCCCATTTTGTAGAATTTTTAAGAATGATTAAATATGTAAGGAAGTATTCGGAAGGAAATCAGTGCCTAAGATATTCAAATATTTTCTTACGTTATTGGAAGGAAATATCATTTACTTGATTGATTTTCCCTTGATATATCGGTCCTAAATTTTTGCCGTTGAACACGTTCATGAAATCTGGAGTAATTATGTTGTTTAACGAACACGTTTTTTTTGTTTTAGAAGTGGTGATGAGCAACGTCTTATTAGCAGTTTGTACTAACCTTTTTAGCAGTTTTGTTTCTTGTGTGTGTGGGAGAGTTGTAAACAGTTTCGCCATCAGATCTTTAATTGTATAAAACAATGAAATCAAATAAAGAAACTTGCATAACGCTTCATCAAACCTTGTAAGTTTGCGTCTCTATCCTTGCTTTATGTTGTTTTATCTGTTTGGGAATTAGCATGTTGGTTCGCATATCGTGGCTTGTAAGATGTTGCTATTAGTCTTGTAATTGTTTGAACTTCTTAATGAAGAACTTGGTGCACAAAAAAAAAAGCAGAAACTTGCTCTCTTCTGGTTGAGGATACTCTTTATGTTATCTGATAATGGGTTTCTCTGTAATCATTTCTTCTGCTTTTGGTTTGCGGTTTGTTTGCTTAAAATGGGAATGAGCCAAAGAAGAGAAGAATGTTCTTGTTCTTTTTGGTTTATAGACGCATCGTTTATGTCCAAGCACAACTGCTTTGGCTGTGTAGAGTTTTGTCTCCGGATTTGCAAGCAAACACATAATGCATAGAATCAAACAAAGCCAAGAATCTGCACCTCTTCGTACTGTTTCTTTACAACAAAGCCAAGAACCTAAACCAAAATGTTTCCTCAGAAACTTCTTATGGTTATAAATATGTTTGTCTTTCTAACAACAATAAGATCATTTCAACAATGGTGGAACGAAAAGAGTAATAATAGAAACAACTGAAAGGATAATCTCATACCAAACAACATTTTCATTTAGACAATGACATCACACCAAAACATAACCTTCATTGAGGTTTCAACCTTCTGAAGAGGATTCGGACACAAGTTACTTGTCAAAAAGATCATACGTTAGCTACATACATGAGAGAACGATGGACTTCACAAAAAACGCTTGGCTATTACACTAACAAAGCCTTCTACGTCCCCTTGGACCACTTCCATCACTTCCTGAGTCAAAGATGGGGATACCTCTTCCAATAGGTTCTTCATCTCCTGGTAACAGAGGGACTTCTTTTTGAAGCACCAAGAGCTGATAAATAAGATTTGGAAATATCAAGCTTGCGTCCAAGTCTGTTAAGCGGGTCATGTCGATCACTTGTTCATACACAAGCTGACCAAAGTCGATTTCTTTGCGTTTGGCAACAGCATACATGAGGCGGAGAAGCTTTCTGATCATCAAATCAGAATCCGGACTTGGAAGCCAATTACGCTCACACACACGGTATAGAACTTGGAAGGGATCGAGCAGAGCATTGAGATTGAATCCCGTCCATCCAGCGCATTGACCACCGGTGAGGTGTGTGATTGCCTGTTTCAGCACAACGTCTTTCCACTGAAAAGAGTGTTCGACAGTCGGTGTCATCATCAATTGGTTGATCACCGAAGGGGAGAAATGGTACACAAATCCCCGAATAAGAGCTCCATCCTCGTTGAATGGTATGTTAGAGATGAACTCTCTCACAACTCTAGGACAGAACGGATGCACATGCAACACCGTGTAAGACCACCCTATGTCATCAATAACCCTAAACACATCCTCTAACACACGATTCCTAGGATCTAGAGAACCTTGAACCACAAAACCTCGGAGACAAAGAGAGCGATACACGATAGTGGCTTCGTGGTTAGGATGACGGCGAGAGTAACCCCCAATTGGCGAAACGGTTCCGGAGAATATCAATCGACTTTCTTGGAGACGATCATCAAACGACTTGAACGGGACTCGCGATCGGAATTGGTAGTGTTCTCCATATGCGTTATCAATCTCGATAAACCTCCGAATCCTAGTTCGAACAGAAGAAGAAGGATTTTGATCAGACATGGCGAGGAGTTTGGATTGGAAAGCGGTTGGAAATAGAAGAGGAAGGGTCGAGTTTCCCTCGTTAAAAAGGAAGAAGAAGCAATTAATTCATCCCGAACGGTTCATAGATATGTTTAGTGTTGGGCATATATTTGCAGTGAGTGTCTTTAGTCTAGTGGTAGAGTAGCCTTCGCATTTGCTCTTGTCTAGGGTTCGAACCCTCATCTCGTCATTTTTTAATTTTCTTCAAAATTTCCATTTTTTGGCTTATATAAAGAGTTAATGTATTTAATCATACATGGTTGCCCACATATATTTTATAATTATTATGTTTTTGATCGAATGAGCTAAAGAACTTAGTTCTAAACAATGCTAAGTAATTATCTAATATCATACTTTCAAATTACACGGCAAACTTAAAAAATTCCAAACTATTTCTACTATAATTAAATAGTGTTGGGCATATATTTGCAATGAGTGTCTTTAGTCTAGTGGTAAAGTAGCATTCGTATTTGTTCTTGTCTAGGGTTCGAACCCTCATCCCAACATTTTGTTTTATTTTCGTAAAAAATTCCATTTTTTGGCTTATATAAAGAGTTAATGTATTTAATCATTCATGGTTGTCCACTTATATTTTATAATTATTATGTTTTTGATCGAATGAGTTAAAGAACTTAATTCTAAACAATACTAAGTAATCATCTAATATCATACTTTCAACGCTGTCCAAACTATTTCTACTATAATTAAATTAAAACCAGTTGCTCAATCTGGAATAGTAGTTGTGAATTGAAATCGGAATTTGAAATATTTCTGAATTGGTTTGTTATCAACCAAGTGATGTGGTAAATATATATAGATATTACCATTTTATTGGTTTCTATATAGATTATAAAGATCACAGTATATAGTTAGCCATTATTATATTTTGATCAAACTATATAACATGGAAAAGATTAATAGTAGATATTATTTAAAAAAAAATTATAACCAAGGTTGTTATAATGATGCAAAGGAAAATCGAAGATAATGAAAAAACTTAGTCTTAAACAAAAAAAAAACACAAAACCAGTCAAGGCAATTTCATTAGCCACATTTGGCACGCTTCACACCCTCAGACTCCATCACATCAGCACCCCTTTTCACCAACCCATCTGCATTATCCTCTTCCTCAGTATCACCTTTTTCACCAACGTTCTCTCCTAAACTTCCTTCAGGTTCTGGGGCATCAGGTGGGACCACCTTTGTCATAGTCAGAGTCTGGGTCTTGGCAGTCAGATTGTGATTTGATACCTTCACAATAAACTTCCGCGTCTGTCCAATGGTATCAACCATAGCCGAGGAACTGGAACCATGTGATCCCCTCCAACACTATCATTGGCCTAACACACAATAAGACATCATCAGAATACGTATTCAAAACTTTTGCAAGAACACGTTCTAGATCTCATAACCATACAAATTACTAATTACCTGATAGTATCTCTCAACCAACTTGTTAGCTTTCTTTCCAGTCAACTCCTCACCGGCATCACCAAGGACAACAAATACGGCTTGATCATTATGGTCATACACAGAGAGCTTCGTCAGGTACCTAATACAGAGAGGTGTTAACAACAATTGTAGCCAAAGAATGTGTAGAAACTATATATAAACCACTTACTGCGCCACACCAACAATCTCACTCTTCCCACATTTCTTACACATAAGCGTTGTGGGCCCTTTGGTTGCTTTAGTATGGCACACACCGCAGCCTATATAATACCATCCAGACCCGTGCACAACATCATCAATAGTTGTTGTGCACTCAAACCAAGCAACCTGGAAATATGTTTGAAAATTCAATGTGAAATTTAGTTTATCTTATTGGATGTATCAGATATTGAAGATATAATACCTTAGAGGATGCCTGATTCATATAGGAGAAGAGTTCTCCCAAGGTCGCTGGCTCAAGCTTGGTAATCACCTCTGCATTAACTCTACTGGCAACATCCAAGTTCGAGTTCAACCTGAATAAAACGCCAAACCAGACATTACAATAGTGGAGTAACATGAACGACATTCCAATAAATGAAACTAAACCTTACCAACTGAGGTAGAAGAGTGTTTCTTGGACATCACTATCCATAAATACCCGTGAGGACGCCATGGCAGATAGAGATAGGACGCCTATAACAGAAAGAATGCCATGACACATCAGCAAACTTATGATACAATGAAGTTAAGGGCCTCAGCCATATATAAATTCCTAAACAGCAATGTAACTTAGCAATACAAACCTCCAAACCGTTTCGGGTTTAAGGTGGTGACTAAGATAACAAGAGCAGTGCCTCCAGATGCTTTAAACTTCTCACAGAACTCAAAGGCAGCCTTATCCCAGAGATACAACTTCATCACAGGATCGCTGCAACAACACAAAATCGTGTTAATATTGTGTTTGAACACGAAGCTGTAACAACACAATAACCTACTCATGTGTCTGTACGTGAAGCTCAACTCGGCGGGATCCAGCTATCTCAGCTTCATCAAGCAAGAAACCATCACTGGGAACCTTCCCATTCACAAGTTTGATGTGGCCAATATAGTCTGCAAGAGAAGACAATAAAACTCAATGTTTTATCTTATAAATCCGACAATCAATACAAAATTCTAAGCAAACATTCCAAGATCAATACAATAACCAATCAGATGATATCATACTATCTAAGATCAGATTAAACTACTATCCAATACAAACAGTGATTGGGGTTAACGAAGTGAGAACTTACCATAAAGATCACCTCTCAAGTCGGAAGCAGCATCGAACTCTCTGAATCCATGGATACGGATCCGATCCTCAGGGAAACGGATTGAACTGTCCTCGAGAGCAGAGAGGGCAGAGTTCCATGAGAAGCTAATAGTGACATATGGATCAGCTACTCGGTAAATAGTCTTGCTCTTTGATCCGAAAAACTTGTTGAGTCGGTAAATACAACCAGCTTTCATGTGAGGCAAATAGGTCTCAATCCTTCCATAGGGGATGAAGCCCTAGATTACACTCTCATGTTGTCAAAAGAGAATCATTCAGAGAAGTTAGTCAACATATGTTTAGTGAAAACCAAAATTATTTAAAATATTTAACCCGCAACGAACAACAAATATATTCTCATGATGGTAGTAACAACAAATAATTATATATAATCTAATCAATCTATTTCGTTGCTAAGCAATCTTAATATCAATCATCTGATCAAACAAAGCGATAACCATCAATCAGACGTTATGGTATCAAATAAATTATATTCGATAAACAAATTATGGTTTATACCTCTTCATCGATGAGAAGCATTTCGATGCTGATAAGAACCTTCGTATGAACGTTCCAAGCCTCCCAAAAATGGATCAATCGAAACCGCACCTCGTCTTGATGGGGCCCGAATGTCACGTCTTTGAAGGTAATAACCTTCCCTACATCGTCGGAGACGATAGATTTGCCTTTGTTGACGGGTGAGACAGAAGCTCTGCCCCTAACGCCGAGGTTGGGACCGGAAGAGGCACCGGTTTTGCCGTTTGGTTTAATCGGACTCTTCGGTACAGCCGTTGCACCTTTGGATTTCATCGGATTGTCAACGCCGGAAGAGATATCGGTTTGAGTGACGGGTTTGATCGGACTCTTCGGTATAGCCGTTGCACCTTTGGATTTCATCGGATTGTCATCGCCGGAAGAGATACCGGTTTGACCGACGGGTTTGACAGAATTGGAGGGGATCGCCGCTTCTCCGTTCGTTTTCATTGAGTCGGAAACACCGGATAACTTCGACGCAAGGAGCAGTTGAAAGGATAAAACATTTTTTTATGCAAAAAACACATCGATTAAGAGATCTATATAGAATCTCAGACGGAGAAAGCGATAAAGATCCATTAATGAGATTAAAAGTTTAGAGAAGTGGGGAGAGAATTGATTGTTCGCGATAAAGATTCGTGAAACGTAGTAAACGGAGAAGAGGAAGAGAAAGGGGATCGACGGAACGAAGAAGAGGAAGAGAAAGGGGATCGAAGATCGATTTTGATAAATTAGGGTTGGTTCTTCGCGGAAAGGGGAAAGGGGACTTCAGCGATACATGGGCTTCCCGGGCTTTTAGATTCCGAACATTATCGGGCCAGTAGGATGCGAGGCCCAAATGACACGCGCAGAGCGTCTGACGTGGCGAACATCTGATCCCCTATTGGTCGATTTTCGGTGAGGACGTGAACACTGTGAGAGGAGCTCTTATTCAACTTTTAGTATTGTATTGATATTTCCAGCTCAAGCTAACAGACTTCAATTTCAGTTCAAAACACCAAACCTTCACCATTTCATGTATCTTTACTGAGCAAGAACCCCCACCTCTGCCAACCTTTGTTATAGATGTTAGTACCTACTCCTAACAAAAAAAACGTAATCGCTCTATTTATTGCGTTATAAACAGGGCGGTGCAGATGTCCCTGTAGCTGAGCTGCCTGGAGTGAAGAGCCATCAATCTGCTGATGGTAAGGATTCCGATGCTGTGACGGTGCCAACTGTTTGGCATAAGTTCCTTTGTATAGCTTCAACAACCACCAGACTTTCGAAATTTTGCTTTACCCTCTTTTCAATTTCATATTTCCCTTTATCCCTTTTGTTTAGGAACTCGATGTAGTGGTGGATGTTTAAACTACTATGCAACTTCGTTTTTTCCTTTATCCTATTGTTTTTTACACACGATGTTGTGGTGGATGTTTGAAATATTAATGCAAGCCTTTTTAAAAACCAATCATCATACACCTTTTTCTTTTGTAAATTCTGTCAACATGCAACCTGGATAACCTTCCCATTAAAATTCTTCACACTTGATAACCTTGAAATCCAGTTTATGTTAAGGTCAGATGTTTAGTTGTCAATACCAGCATTAATTTTATTCAGGTCTTGCTTGGCATATTTTGCGCCTGCAGCTCTGTTGTTCTGAGCAGTCCTAGGAGTTATTCATTGTTAAATGTTAAAATCTTCATTGTTTACATGTTATTCACAATTAGAATTTGCCTAGAACAACTCCATATACAAGACCATAAGCTACATTTATGTTTAACCACTAAATAAACCCACAAAATTAACAACATAAAATAACAAAAATATCAAGCTATCTGCGCGAAACGCAGACACACCACTAGTATAATCATAAATTAGTTGTTTTGTCCTTGTAAAAACTATTTCATGGTAAATTCCTTGTTAATATCCTACCTACCAAAATCTAAATTTTCCTATAATTATGCTATGTCTCTCTTCCTAAAGACACACAGGCGAAAAAGAAAAATAAAAAACGCTTGCAAAGAGAAAAATGGAATACAGTGGCAATATCTACGAGCTACAAAGTTGGATGTATACACGTAAAGATTCCTATTATCTAAATAATATAGATTTTGTTGTAAACTTAAGGATTTAGAATCTGTAAGTTCTTATTATTATTACTCAATCATAAGGTGTCCTTATATATGGGAGTTACAAAGAGATAAAAGGAAAGACATAAATATGGAAAGTATATAAATACAAGGAAAAGGAAATATGGTTTCCTTTTCTCTAACTAGGTAAGCCGCCTCTCTCTCTCTCTCTCTCTCTCTCTCTCTCTCTCCATGCGTGGCCGCCTCTCTCTCTCTCTAGGTATTGGACCGGTTATGGACATCCATCATATGATTTATAACACTCCCCCTTGGATGTCATAACCATACATGGATTGTATACGCTTTGGATGTTGCCTCATTAAAACCTTACCAGGAAAACCCAGTGAGACAAAACCATGGTGAAGGAAAAAGAGTACAACACATATACTCCCCCTGTTCTGATCATCACTGAAGATCCTTCAGTCTACGCATCCCAATCTGATGCGTAAGCTTCCTGAATGTACAAGTCGGAAGTGACTTGGTGAATAGATCAGCTGAGTTATCGCTGGAACATACTTGAACCACTTGGACCTCTCCAACCTTTTGCAACTCGTGGGTGAAGAAGAACTTGACCAAAATATGCTTTGTTCTATCTCCTTTGATGTAGCCATCTTTGAGCTGAGCAATACATGCTGCATTATCCTCATACATCACGGTCGGTTTCTTGCACTCGACCATCCCACATTCTGATCGGACATGTTGGGTCATCGACCTCAACCAGACACATTCGCGGCTGGCCTCATGTATGGCCAATATTTCCGAATGGTTAGAAGATGTGGCCGCGATCGTCTGCTTCATGGAACGCCATGATATGGTCGTACCTCCATGTGTAAAGACATAACCTATCTGTGATCGAGCATGATGTGGATCTGATAGATAGCCTGCATCAGGAAAACCAACTAAACCATCTTTGTTATGGTTAGTATAAAATAGACTCAAGTCTTTCGTTCCTTGCAGGTAACGAAGAACATGTTTAATCCCGTTTCAGTGCCTTTGGGTCGGACAAGAGGTAAACCTAGATAGTAGGTTCACGGCAAAACTTATATCAGGCCGTGTGTGAGTTGCCAAGTACATTAAAGCTCCTATGGCACTAAGATATGGCACTTCGGGACCTAGGACTTCTTCATCGTACATCTTGGGACGAAATGGATCAGTATCCAGGCCGAGAGACATCACGACCATGGGACTGGACAGAGGATGGCAATCGGCCATATTGAACCTCTTGAGTACATTTTCTATATATGACATCTGATGCACAAGGATACCATCATTTATGTACTCAAGTTGTAATCCCAAACAGAATTTCGTTTTCCCGAGATCTTTCATCTTCATCTCAAATTCTTTCTTAAGGTATTCAACCGTTTGGGAAATCTCTCCAGAGATTCCTAGGATATTCAGATCATCAACATATACTGCTATGATCACGAATCCTTTGTTTTCGAATTTCTTTATGAAAATGCATGGACTGATCGGATCATTTCTATATCTTTCTTTCACTAGGTACTCACTCAGTCGATTGTACCACATCCGACCGGATTGTTTCAGTCTATAAAGAGATTTATTCAACTTAATACAATGATGTTCTCGAGAACTCTCTTTGCTTTTCAATTCGATACCTTCTAGAATTTTCATGTAAATTCCATTATCCAGTGGACCATATAAATATGCGGTTACTACATCCATTAACCGCAGGTTTAAGTTTTCTCTTATGACCAGACTTATCAGGAATCTGAAAGTTGTTGCATCCACCACAGGGGAATATGTTTCCTCATAATCGATTTCTAGTCTTTGTGAAAATCCTTGTACAACAAGCCGGGCTTTATACCTCACGACTTCACTATTTTCATTTATTTTCCTCACAACAAGCCGGGCGTTATCATTTAAAATGTACATCACTAAATATTTTATATGTCATTATATTTAATACTCCCTCTTTGTTCCTAAACGTAGGATGTTTTACAGAATTTTTATGTTCTAATATATAAGATGTTTTTATTTTTTTAGGTAACTTTTATTTTATTAAAAATTATGTTTTCAATCATATTTTAATAGTCTATTTTGTAATTGGTTGAATACCATTAATTTATAGTTTTAATGATACTTTCTAAAAGAAAAATAATTTTTTTAATATGTGTGTTTCTACATAAACATCTTATATTTAGAAACGGAGGGAGTACTAAATAAACATGATATCCGAATAACCTATTAAGATTTTAAATAGTACTGATTATTAGAATTTTTTTTTCTTTTTTTTTCTTTCCTTTTTCTCCCCCAATTGACATCTTTCTAGGGTTTCGTATCTCGCTCTTCCTCGAGGAATCGATCTTGTGCAATAACAGGTGGTTAAGCAATGGGGAAGAGGAAGTTAAGGGCAAAGCCTGCTACAACGAAGCGAATGGACAAGCTTGACACTGTCTTTAGCTGTCCTTTTTGCAATCACGGCTCTAGCGTCGAATGCCAAATTAATATGAAGGAGGTGATTGGTATTGCCACTTGTAGAATCTGTGAAGAAAGCTTTAGCACTACTATCACAGCTTTGAGTGAAGCTATAGACATCTACAGCGAATGGATTGATGAGTGCGAGAGGGTCAATGCTGTGGAAGATGATGTTGAGCAAGAAGAGGAAGTAGAGGAAGAAAAAGTATATGAAGAAGAAGAAGAAGAAGTGAGGAAGAGGATGATGAAGATGAACGTGTGTCCGTTAAAAGGAAGTTTAACTACCGAGACGATTGATCTTTATTAAAAACCATGCAAGTCCTTTTAGACATTTCCCTTATGTTGTAATATCTACTGACACTCGTTGTTATCTATCACCATCGTTTCCTTTTGTTTTACATTTACTGAAACAGTAATCTCAGCTCTGTACACATAAAACCTAACCAAGATCGAGAAGAAGATGAGGTTAGTCAAGTTTAGGACCGTCAAGAGCAAGAAATGATAATCATTCGAGAAGAAGATGAGGTTAGTCAAGTTTAGAACCGTCAAGAGCAAGAAATGATAATCATTCCTGAGCGGGGTTTGAGATTTAAAAATAAATTATTTTTCCCATTAATTTTCTTATATTTAATATATTCATTATATATTTGGCAAAGTGTATCATCTTTTTCGTTGACCTTGTTCTACGTTAAAAAAATCATAAGTAGATATCATTATTCTTGTGACAAAAAAAAACAAAAAAAAAGATATCATTATTCAAGTTCAGCGTACAAAACACACACGCACCAACAACCCTATCAGAGAAACTCATACCATCAAGCTCGTTGCCCTCGAGTCTCCTAAAAACGATGAACCAAAAAATGAAAGGCCGAAGCTTTAACACATACCACGTCATCACCATGCCTCAGCCACGGGACCTACACTCACAAAAAGAGTAACAATAAGACTCAAAACTCCTCGAAACGTCTGTGGCACTTTCGGCATCATCAAAATTGAATATTAGTTAAATCATATGCATATAGGTCAAGGGTGAAACCTATATCATTTGCTCACAATTGCTAAAGTCTTCAACTTGTTTAGCCTTCCTCTTGTAGACAAGATGATGGAGTTGCTTTCCTCTGTAAACTTCCTGCAACAATCCACCACAAAGCACAAGTGTAACTCTGTTGTCTTTCACTGTACTCTGCTCCACAACAGTTGAAAAATTCATGCCCACACATACAAAGAACACAAAGAGATATCTCAACATTGATATAAGAAACCACAAAGCCAAACAATATATAGATATGAAACGTTCTATGGGTGTATGTCTTACCGGCAAGTCATGTGGTTGCAGCCTTGAGCAATTAAAATCATTACACGACATTGCTGACATCGTCTCCACCTCTTATACCTAGCCAAGCGATGCAATATGATATCATCTTGATATATTTAATGAACCTGAAGAATCTGAAACTCTTCACTGCTCATAGATTCATGCCAAGGAACATTACGGTCCACACACGCAAACCTCTCACAGAATGGACACTTCACACAACAGCTATTCTCTGTCTGACCACGGTCCACACACGCAAACCTTAAAGCTTGGTTAAGATCACATAAAGGAGCAAGCTTTAGAACAAACCCATTTTATAGAAACGAAAAGAAAACAAAGAGAGTCTAGAACAGTTGTAAAAAGACAGTCTAGAACACACCTGCTGCTTAGATAGCTTCTTCAAAGTTTTCTCCTTGATATCAAGCAGTACACAATACTTCTTCGTTTGCAGAAACCTATGACCATGGAATCACAAAGTGAGTAAAGCATTCATCCTTTTATCAAATCACTCGTCAAATCACAAATCAAGCACCATTCAAAATGAAATAAAAGCAAGGGTTCCAGGTTCTCTTGTTGCACTAAGAACAAAACAAAATTTTCATTTAAACATCAATTTCACTAATCTAAATGTGAGTTAGAAACAAAACTCACAGAGATAGAACCTAACCCAAAAAGCGTATAAATTACAATCAGGTCATGAGCTATGGAACTGAGCCATGAAGGAAACGGGTTTAAGATTGAAGCCTTCGGTTAACTTTTCGCGACGCCTTGGAGATTCATCTGCAATCGAAATCAAATTTAGTCAAAGGCAAGAAACAAAAGGGTGAAGCAGGTCGAATCAGATGTCAAGTAAACCATCACCTGAGAGGGATAGTTCGGAGACGCAGCGGCCAAGCCGGAGACGCAGCGGCAGATGAGCCATCTGCATATGGAGTAGATCTGATTCGTCGTCCATCGAAGCCTCTTCTCTTCCTCTGCTTATGAACACAGCCGTTTCCACGTTCTTCGTTGCAGTCGTAGGGTTCGATGAGCCCAAGATGTTAAAGTTTAATGAAAAGCTGCGGTTTTTCAATTAAACACGTGTCAAAACGCCATGAAATGAATTTTCTTATGTGGCATCCTACGTGTCTCTCTAAGGAGAGAGCAAACATGATTTTATATAAATAGATAGATAGATAGATAGATTGTACTCAAAATACTTGGATCGAATCGGGTAATATGATTATTTTTTGTACAAATATACGAACTCATTTCAGATACATTTGTTATTTAAATATTTTTTAGGTTCTTATAAATCAGAACCGGACTCATCCATATATACCGAGAATGATTCAATTCAAAACCCACACATAAATTTATAATATTCAAGTAGGTCCTAATTTCAAAACAATAAAAAGTGATACCAAAAAAGAACAATCCGTACCTAAATGAATAACCAATGTTCATGCCTAACTGATTTTATAAACTAACAAAACTGGCTATTTCTATGTGTTTGTCTAAATTAAGTGAAATAGAAAGAGATTTTTATTTAGTAAAATAATTATATGGAGTGAAAATTAAGTGGCAATAAATTTAATAAATTTTATTATTATAAGTTATTATTTTATTCACAAAAAATTGAATTATGTTTTTGGCTTCATTGTAACTAAAATTAAAAAAAAAAGTTTTAGTAAAACAAAAAAACTGAACATTTAACCAAAACCCAGTTATTTTACGTTTTTTATTTTATAATTGGCACAAAGTTAATGTTGATTAACTAATAAATAAAAAGCTGCACTATTATTATTTTGGTAATACAATTAATGATGTGATGTATTGTTGAGGTAATATAATTAATGAAATTGTTAAACTAGGTGAACTATGGAAATACACAATTATATTAATGAAATTACTAAAAAGACATTATTTTATTTTTTGTGCGACACTAAAAAGACATTATATTTCTTTTTTATACCGATATCCATGTTTCCAAACAATTCTCATTTATACTACTATCCATGTTTTCAAACAGTACCAAAATGTACTTCAGTTTTAATAATATACACTAGATCTTGACCCGGGCAACCGCGCGGATGTTTGTTTTCTTTTATATATATATATATATATATTTATTTTAGATCATTAGTGGTATAAATTTTTAACGTTAATCATATATTTAAATATTAATAAACCTATTTCAGATGCAATAATTAACAATTTTACATTTTATATGTTGTAGTTAATCAATTGTTTAAAATCGTCATATATTAGTGGTACGTATTTGTTACTTCTTTTTATATATCTATATTATTAAAACTGAAGTACATTTTGATATTGTTCGGAAATATATATAACAGTATAAATGAGAATTGTTTGGAAACATTGATAGAAGATTAAGTCTTTCATTTTATTTGCAAATTTAGCCATTGCATTTATTTACAATAAATTAAGTACTTCTTTTTTTTGTATTTATTTTTATTTACAGATTTTCCACTGCATTTAGAATCAATTTAAATTAATTAATTACAATGGTTGTTGTTTTTTGTGATGAAAATAAAAACACAAACCGAAATATATAGTATGTATTAGATAAAAAAAAATTTAAATATAATATTACCTCATTTAGTTTAGTCAAATATAAAAACTTTTAGAGTTCAATTTAAAAAACAAAAATCATAAAATTAATAAAAAAAACTAATGCAAAAAAATTGATATAATATCATGTACAAATAAATTTTTTATCAAACACCAATATTATAAAATAATATATTCTACTCTATATGTAAATTACAAAATATAAAAAAAATATATAGAATTTTTTTATAAAATCAGCGGTTTATAAGTTTATGTTGAACACAATTTAAATCAAACACCCCGGTGGGGACGAGGGTCAAGTTCTAGTTTATCTTATTGTATTTGCATTTAGTAATTAAACAAACTAATATATGCATAAAACAACATATTTAAAAATTATATTATATTTAATTTATGCTAAATTATGACTCGCCATTCAAAGCTAATTCTTTTTAACAATATTTGTTTCGTTTATTCATTTGAGATAATATATTATTGTATATATAAAAATTTTAATTTTTATACATGTATTATATAATTTTCTAATGTTAAGTCGTTCTATCATTGTATTGTATTGTTTAACATGAATATTTATATTTATGAAATTAAAATTTATAAAATTATCAATTTAATATAATTTTATCATATTTATTTCAATATAATAAATTTATTTTAACATGTTTGATTATGATTATAAAATGGACAAAATATGATAGAATTTTCCATTTATAACACTAACTGAATATATATTAATGCATAATAACAGTTTATTGCTAATTACAAAATTAGTGAAAATATTTACATAAGCTTTTTGAAACTAAAATATTGTCAAAACATTTATCAACAGATTTTTTAGAATATTTATTTATTTTAAATATATATATATATATACACATATATATTTAAAATGAAAAGATATTGTGATTAAAGTAGTTAAAAATATTTTTATTTTATTAGCTTCAATGAAATACATGTTTATTTTTATATGTGTATTTTATAGTTTGTTAATGTTAACCCGTCTTACCAACATATTATATTTTTGACACAAATATTTATAATTATGAAAATAAATTATATATAAATTTATTAATGGGGAAATTGCCAAAATGACTCAAAACTTGATTTTGAATACAAAAACGTGTACCACAAATTCAATCAAATGCAAAAGTAACTCAAAAAGGCGAGTGAAATTACAACAACTTCCTTATGACTAAACAAAAAACGTGTATTGAGTTTTACCATTATAACCCTCCGCGTGAGAAAACTTACAAAGAAGTCTTCTTAGAGATCTGCGTGAGAAAATTTACAAAGAAGTCTAGAGATACTTCTTTGTAAGTCTAGACTTCTTTGTAAGTCTTTTCGTTCAGTAGATCTTAAAAATAATTTAAAATTTCTATAAAAAATATTTTGATGGGAAAAAAATTGAAATCATGTAGTAATAAACATTTCTAAATGATGTAAATTTAGTTTACTAAAATTGAATTTTTTTCCAACATAGATGAGCGAAAAGAAGATTAACTCATGATTGTCCTTGGTTTAGGGTTTAGTAACATATGTTATAACATTGTTGGTATATTTAGGGTTAGATTTTGAAATCTTATCTTTTGTTTAAAAAAAAACATTTGACATATATGTGTTTAGTGACTATCTAATAACTTGATTTAAACACTTTCTAAGTATCTTAAAAGTTTAAGAACATGTTTTTTTTTGTATAGCTATTTGATTATAGGGTCTGGAAGACTCACAAAAGACTTCCCAAGAAGTCTTCTGACATATTCCACCTAAATTTTAATAGAATTTAGGGTTCTTGCCTAAATTTTAAAAGAATTTAGGTTTCCCACCTAAATCTAAGTCTTCCAGAAGTCTTCTAAGGAAAGTCTTCTCATGTATTAGATCTTAAAAGTAATTAATAAAGTTTATAAAAAATATTTTGAAAGAGAAAAAATCAAAATAATGTATTAATAAACATTTCTAAACGATGAAAATTTAGTTTTACTGAAATTGAATTATTTTTAACATAAATGAATGAATGTAGATTGAGTCATGATAGCCTTCGGTTTAGGGTTTGGTAACATATGTTATAGTATTGTTGGTATTTTTAGAGTTAGATTTTGAAATATTATATTTTTTATTTTTATTTTGGTTTGACATATATATGTTTAGTGACTATCTAATTACTTGATTTAAATACTTTCTAAGTTTTTTTAATCAAGGAAGTGTTTTTGCTTAGTTATTTGATTATAGGGTCTAAAAGTCTACGAGAAGACTTTGGTTTAGGGTTTAGTAACATATGTTATAGTATTGTTTGTCTTTAGTGCTTGATTTTGAATCTTTACTTTAAAAAAAAAAAAATTGACCTACATGTGTTTAGTTTTGTATATTAAACGCTATATAAGTTGATTTTAAGTTTAATTAATTACTTTTTGCTATTTAGTTAGTTATTTGATTAGGTTATGGTTTAGAAAACTTCTAGAAGTTTGTCTGATAAATCTTCTAACATATTTCCACCTAAATTTTAGTAGAATTTTAATTTCCCGCTTAAAGCGAAGTCTTCTCATGTCTTTGATTTTAGGGTCTAGATGACTTCCCAAGAAGTCTTCTCACTACAAAAAAAAAGGGGATATTGTTACGAAAATTTAAGACCAAATTTTTTGGTCACATATTTGTGACTAAATAGACACTAATTTGTGACTAATATTATATGTCAAGAAAAGTAGGTAATTGGTAACAATATTGTGATCGGTTTTATCGTAGCCAAATTTTGTCACATTTAGTGACATAAAAATGACGAAAATAAACGAGACAAAATATGTGACATAATTGTGACTATCTTATATATTAAAACAGAAGTCACAATTTTGATTCATGTGTGATTTTTTAAAAAATGGATTCTCACTAGAAATCATTTATCATTCATTTATTACTAATAATATGGATTAATAATATGTCATTCTTAATATAACATCAACTCCTAAAAACCCGGATTGGTTAACAAACACACCTTGATTCATGTGTGATATTTTAATTTGAATCATCATTTAATTTTTTTTATTAAATGTATTTCCTTAATGCTAATATATAATCTTTTAACTACTTAATCATAATATAATTTGATATCTTTTAATTTAAAATATAAATATATATATTTAATTTTTTTTAACAAATATGTTGAAAAACATTATAACAATATCTTAATTATCAAAAATTGTATATAAATATTTTTACTAGTTTTGTAATTAGTAATGAAATTAATGTTATTATACATTAATATATATATACTCAGTTATCTTTTATAAAATGAAAAAAATTATATCAAATTTTACTATTTTATAGTTATATCTATCATTTTAAAATAAAACATTGTATTTAACTAAATATGATAAAATTATTTTAAACTGATAAATTAATATATTTTATTTTCACAAACATTAAAAATTTATGTTAGAAATATAATATGTTGGTAGAATGAGTTAACATTAGTAAATTAGATAATTCATGTATAAAATTAACTTATCTTAAATTTTTATATATTTATAGTTATTATCTTAAATGAATAAACATAAAAAAATATTGATAAAGAAAATCTAGCGCTTTGAATTACGGATCAAGATCATAAAAAATAATTTTAAAATATATAATAAAAAATACCAAATATATGTGATGATTTGAAATAATCAATTAACTTACAACATGAAAACTATCAAATTATTATATTTAAAATAATTATATATAAACATTTAAATATATAAGTAACTTTAAAAATATATTCTAATTATGTAAAAATATATATAAACATGAAAATTAATACCCGCACGGTTGTGTGGGTCCAAATCTAGTATTTATTGTTATAATAGTAACTGATATATGACTAAATCATATGTCTCCATTTAGGACGATAGAGTAACTAAATGTTCGTGACAAATTCATATAAAAGAAGGCAAACAAAAATATTTCTAGACCCCAAATGAATTTTTAAACCCTAAACTCTTAACACAAATCTCAAAATTCTAATATTTTCATATTTTAACCTCACATCTTAAATTTAAATATAAAATTTAGTATTTTCAAAACTTTTTCTCATATTCTGAAAGTAAACCTCAAACACCCAATCCGTAAGTCACAAAAAATAAACCTTAACCTTTACATAAAGTTTCAAAATTACTATAATACACCTAAACTAATATCCAATATTTATAAAAAAAATTATTTTTTCAAATCTTATTTAAAAACCTTAACTTCGTATTTAAATTTAAAGTCCAAAACCCTTTTCTTCAAACTCCAAAACCTATATCATAAATTTTATCTCTAAATTTGTTTTTTTTTTCATTTTTAGAACTATACATATGTGTACTTTAAATGAATTAACTTATAATTCTAATCAAACTTATAATAAACATTAAAAAATTAAAGAAAGATCAGAAACAAAAAATTCTATCGTAAGTTTCAAAAAAAAAAACAAAAATTCTATCGTTGTATAGAAGAGATGTAATCAACAGTTCTATTGCTGTACAACCAAAATAAAACTTGCCCCGTCAAAAAAAAAGAAATTTTCCTATTGGCTAATTCATAAGCACAAGAATCAAGTTTTGACCGTCGGATGAGACTAAATCAACGGACCAAAGTTATTAATTTTTCAGATCTGCATATCTTTTTTTTTTACCAAACAGATCTGCATATCTCTGGACAGATTCTCTTATTTGATTTCATCTTCTAATCTCTTAATTCTTAAGATTTCTTCACTGCTAGCCTCTTCATTCTCTTAACGATCTCTGCTCCCATATCTCTTCAGCTTCGCTACCGTCTCTGTAAATGGTCGTTGTAAGAAGGGAATCCTCCTTCTCCTTTTTAAGATCTACAAATTAATTACTTTCTCATTATCTCCCTTTTGTGTAGCTTTGATTTTGGTCCATGTTAAAGAATCGAAGGAGTGAATGAGAACCAGAGGAGGAAGGAGTGAGAAGGAAGAAATTGAGAAGGATGAACCAGCATGAGAGGTGGAGACATGAAGGTTTTCCGGTGTACCGTCACAGCGTCCGTTGTCGCTCCGGCATGACTGTTCAGATTGTGAGGATCCAATGAATCTGTTCATCTTAATTATATTTATGTTGAGTTGATTTAAAAAGCGAGATGAATATGTGTAGTTTTGCAATTATTTTCACAGAACCGTTTTTCCTAAATCTGTGTAGTTTAATAATTATTGGTATACTTGTGTAGATTTAAGAAGAAAGACGAGGAAGAAGAAGAGTAGGAGGAGACGTAAGAAGAGTGGTTTCTCCTGATGTCTACTTGTTCACTGCAGCGATTAACGCATTTTGCAAGGGAGGGATGGAATGAGGATGAGTGGGAGGTATGATGAGGCATTTATGTGTAAGGAGCTATGGCTTTGGAGACATAGCGTTGAGTTGCTGAGAAGATGCATGCTAATCAATTAGGTTTAGTTTTTTTTTAAATTTGGTTTAGTTTTATAAACCAATTTTAATCTGTAAGTTGGTTCGACCAAAAAGTATTTGTAAGTTGGTTTTAATTTATAAACCAAATTAGTAAATCAATTTTATTTTGTATGTACTGAATTTTAGATTTAATTTTAACTGTAAGTTTAAATTTTTCATATAATTAATTTTATTTTAGCAATTCAATTTATAAATTTGTATTATTAAAATAAAAATGAATCAATATGGATATGTTACATTATAATTAATTATATTTATATTTTTTATTAAATATTTTGAGACAATTGATCCGTTACTACGAATGACATTTTTGTCACATTATAATTAGTCACAAATTACAACGAATTGAGACAATTTAATATGTAAAGAATTGTAACATTTTTGTCACATTATAATAGTCACAGATTATAACGATTTGTGACAATTTAATATGTAAGGAATTGTAACAGTGTTGTTACTAACATACAACGTAACTATGTGAGACGAGTTTGTTACAAATATATTAGTCACAAATATTGTGACATTTTTTGTTACGCTATGCATTTGTGACACACGTATTGTAACCATTAAAATTGGTAACAAAAACGTAACAATAACTATATTGTTAGGAATTGTTTTCTATTGTGACGAAATGTTTTGTCACAATACCTTTATTTTCTTTTAGTGGATCTCTTAGAAGACTTTCCAAGAAGTTTCTCTTAGAAGACTTGCCAAGAAGTCTTTTGAGAAGACTTCCCAAAAAGTCTTATGTATCGAAAATATTTAACCAAAAAGAAAATTTACACATTCTCTTTCTTTCTCTTAAATGGCTGCAACAAAAATATAATTTTTTTTACTCTAAAACTCTCCAACCTCTCTCTAATCTCTTTGAACATCAAAACACCACCTTTAAATTCATTTCTCATTTGTTTCTTATGTCTTCTCACTAATTTATCTTTTTTTTTTTGCAGATTTTTCATTATACGGTACTCATCTTTCACTCCTTTAAAGGTAGATCTATAAATTTTGGATATGTATTATTGTGTGTTTTATATATTATATTCTAAAATGCTATAAATTCAACTTAATGTGACTGTTTTGTTTATTATTTAAGCATAAAATTATATTTTTGAGGTTTCTCTCTGTTTTGAAACCATTTGAATGTTTTTGAATTTGCAGATTTTTAAGATCTGAGACAGACTTTGAAAGACTTCTCAGAAGACTCTTGGAAGACTTTAGGCAAGTCTTCTAATGCATTTTTTGCTAGAATACTTTCCACGAAGTTTTCAGGAAGTTTTCTATCCAAATGGTACAAATTTTGGATATGTATTTTATGTGTGTTTATATATTAGATTCTAAAAGTTATAGATTTAACATAATTTGATTGTTTTGTTTATTATTTAAGCATAAAAATTTTATTTTTGAAGATTTCTCTATTTTGAAGTTATTTGAATGTTTTTGAATATGCAGATTTTTCAGATCTGAATCATATTTTGGAAAAATTCTCAGAAGACTCTTGGAAGACTCTCGTAAGACTTCTTGGGAAATCTTCTAATGCATTTTATGCTAGAAGACTTCTTTGGAAATTTTCTAATGCATTTTATACCACAAAGTCTTCAGGAAGTCCTCTGTCCAAAGTGATACAAATTTTGGATATGTATTTTGTGTGTTTTATATATTAGATTCTAACAAGTTATAGATTCAACCTAATGTGATTGTTTTGTTTATTATTTAAGCATAACAAATTTATTTTTGAAGTTTTCTTTGTTTTGAAGCCATTGAAATGCTTTTGAATATGCAGATTTTTTCAGATATGAGTCAGACTTTGGAAGACTTCTCAGAAGACTCTTGGAAGACTCTCGGAAGACTCTCAGAAGACTCTTGGAAAGTCTTCGGGAAGTCTTCCGACGTTTTCTGCCCAAAGTGGTACAAAAGAATGATGTCAAGTGGAGTCCAAGCTTATCTATGTTGAGGAATGATATCTAGCTCCATGTGTAATATTTTTGTTTATGGTCTGTTTTATGATTTGTGTGTGTACTATTTTAATTTTCAATTCTTTTGTAAACTTGAAGAGATGTTAATCAAAAGAATTTGGTATATATGTTCATGGTTTCCCCAAAGTACTTGACATTATTGAAATTATTGATACAACGTACCAATAATTTTTTTTAACCATTCTACCCTCACATAACAAAACAAAACGACACAAAAAACTTAGTCAAATTTACTAAAACTAAGAGAGAAGACTTCACAAGAAAACTTAGTCAAATTCACAAAATATCAAACTTGAATTTTAAGTGAAAGTTGAAATTTTAAATCTTATGTAAGTTAAAAAAAAATTATACCTTATAATCTAAAAAGACACATTAAACCACATGACTTGATATTTTTGAAGTTAGTTAATACTTTTAAAAGTTAAAAACATACCTTGAAGCTAGTAAACATAAATATTTGACATCTCATAGCTATCACCAAATAATTTATGAATTTCATCCAGGAGCTCCAATATTGACTAATACACATGAATTAATAAGAAAATATTAAAAAGCCATTTTAATTGTAGAGAAAATGAAAATTTATTAAACATTGACGTAGAAGACTTCCTAAGAAGTCTTCTATTTAGGTCATTTTTGCAATTGCAAATTTACGAAGGAAGACTTCTTAAGAAGTCTACTCTACAGAAGATATTTTGAGAAGTCTTCCTTTGTAAATATTAGCTTAATTCTGAACGTGAATAATTCTCGAAAATGCCAGAGAAGACTTCTCAAGAGTCTTCCTGGATAAACAGGTTAGTTTTGCAATTGACTGAAGTTTGTTAGAAACTTGACTTTTTATAAGTCTTCTCGGAGAAGACTTCTATAGAAGTCTTCTGAAAGCCTTTTCAATGTCGCAAGACGTCTACTTGGAATACTTTTACAATTGACTATATTTGACTTTTCCAGAGAAGACTTCTCTAGAATTCGTCGGAAGACTTCTATAGAAGTCTTCTCTTGTAACCAAAGGTTTGATTAAAACACAGAATAAAATTTGAGAAGACTTCTCCAGAAGTCTTCTCATTAATATTAAATGTTTCGCTATTATTTTTCAATTGCAAAAGTAACTCATGTAGACTTCTTTCGACAGTGAGAAGGCTTCGGGAAAACTTTCAGAAGACTTCTATAGAAGTTTTTCCCGAGAAGTCTTCTATAAAAAGTCCAATTTCTGACAAACTTCTGTCAATTGCAAAACTAATCTATTTATCCGAGAAGACTTCTCGAGTCTTCTCTGGGATTTTCGGTTTTTTCTTTTAATAAAGGAAAGTTAGAAGACTTCTAGGGAAATCTTCTTGATGGAGAACACATCTAGCGAAATCTTCTGAAAGTCTTCCAGAAGTCTTCTGAAAGTTTTTGCGAACAGATCTGAGAAAAAAAATGATTTTATTCTTTGAGCATGTCGGATTACTTGCTTTGCTTCTGCAAGCACCCATAACCTCACTACAAAAGCTACCAAGTCGTTAATGACCACGAATCATGAGTTTCAATGTCTCTATGAACCTTACAAAGCTTGGAGTAAAAATCTTAGGTTTTTTGGATGAATTTGATGAGAGAGTGAAAGAGATGTGATTTGTGTGCAAAATTAATGAGATATGAAGAGTAAAAATTGAAACTTTGGTGCGTTAAGAGCTTCAAATTGGTTATTCATGGTGGTTAGTGTATTGATGACAATAGCAATATTGTAAATACTTGGTGAAGATGAGTATGATAAGATAAAAAAATCATTTTCAAAAAAAGAAAGAAAAAAATGTAATAGCATTTTCGTGAATAACTTGAATTTCTAGGGAGAATAAGAAAAAGAAAGTTTCAAAAAAAACATGGGTTATTTTTGTGTTTGACTTGAAATTTTAGGTCATATTTGAAAAAAAAAACCATTTATTAATTTAATATAATTTTATCATATTTAGCTCAATACAATACTTTTCTTTTAATATGAATGATCATGATTATATAATAATATTTCAAAACTAATTACAAAATTAGTTAAATTATTTACATTGAAATTTTGAAAAATAAGATCTTGTTAAAATCTTTTGAAACATATTTGTTAGATTTTTGAAACATATTTGTTAGATTTTTAAAATAAAAAGATATCAGACGATATTATAATTAAAGTAGTTCAAAGATTCTATATGTTATTAGTTTTAATAAAATATGTTTAATTAAATTTTCTAAAGGATGGTTCATATTAAAAAAAAAAATCACACATGAGAAAAGTCATGACTTCTATTTTAATAGAATTGATGTCCCATCTTTGTAATAAAAAGAACTTTTTAGTTTTTACTAGTATCCCATATATATTAATTGAGAAACATTGTATCTTCTTTTTGTAACCACGTGTTATCATTATGATAATTCTTAAAATTTTTATAGAAATAGGTTGGTTCATCTAGTTATATAATAGATTTTTTTATTAAATCAACCATAAAATTCATTATTAGTGTTCTTTATTATTTCTTTAAATAATAGTTACATAATTGTCTAATATGGCTAAAGTATATATGACAATTAATGATTTTGAATAATAAATATTTGATAAAAATTAGTTTATCTTCTACCCTATTTGTTTAGTTTTAAAATATTAAATGAAATTAAACAACCACATTAACCATATAATAAAAAATTTAGATTTTTCTGTATATGTTATATTTTGAATTTTTAAAAACGACAATAAATTACTAAAACTGTTACAAGTCTCACATTTAAATTTTGTGATCCATGTTTAAAATTTTTTTATGACAAAATACAAATAATTACAAAATCATATAAATAAAAGTCTAATTTAATTAATTATTAAAATTAAAATATATGTATATATATATAGTTTTAAATTAAACTATATATCATATAAAATATTTAAATATTTTAATCTCAAAATTTATTTTGAACAACTTTTTTTTTTATAAAAGCTTTGAACAAACATTGATGACTTAAATTTTTAAAAAATTATAAATTACTAAAACTGTTAATCCCATAAAGAAAATTTTGTTATTAGTAATTTAAAATTTTTGCAATAAAAGATACAAATGATCAAAAAACCTTATGAGTAGAAAGAATCATAAACTAGACATTAATATTAAAAATATATTATATATGTTAATATCATTTAAATTTAATTATATATCCTATTAAATAAAAAAAATTGTATGGATTAATAAAATTGATTTATGTGTTCGCACCCGTTTAACTATATATGTAATAGTTATTGACTTTTAGTTATTCAATATATATTTATTATTTAATAATCTGTAAAAATATATAATACATAAAATAATTTATGTATATATAATGTTCATTCCGCGCAAGGTGCGGATCTTAATCTAGTTTCTATATTATTTGATAAATCAGTTAATTTAATTGACTATTTTATTTATATTTTCTTTAAATATAAAATTACACTCATTTAAACTTAAATAATATTTTATGTTAAATTAAATAAAGTACATAAATAAAATTTTAGAGTTAATACATTGACATAAAATATATTTTAAATTTTAAATTTATCAAAATATATATCACACAGTGAACCAAAAAAATTACATAAATTTTATTAAAAATTCATAATGAAAATATTGAATTTAATTAAAAATAAAATTAAGTAATATCTTATATAATTTTCATACTTAATATAAATACAAAATAGTATAATTGTATCTTTTTCAATTACACTAAAATAAAAATTTTAAAACATTTTGATTGCGTAAATTAAACTTTGTCAAAAAAATCCTGGGATTTTATAGAGGGGATCAGAACCTAGTTTGTTATTAACTTGTGTTTTCACTTTCTGAGTTTTAGTTTGTGTGTTCAAGGTCTGTAATCTCCCTTGTTAGGGTGTTAAGTTATGTTTGAATAATAAAACATACTAGATCTCGATCCACGCAACCGCGCAGATTTTTGTTTTCATTTATTTTTATATAAACATTTTGTTTTCAATTCTAAATTGGTGTATATTATAATATATATGTGTCTATCAATTTTTAAAACATAATAAGTTTACGGTGTATTTTTTTATTGAATAGATTGTTTCAAATTTTCACATGTATTTGTATCTTTTTCTATATATACATTTTTGGATTATTATTTCATTATTAAAATCGTAACTATATATCTAAAGATTAGTAAATATTTTTTAAAAATATTTAGAAATATTGTAACATTTCACAAATTTAGAAAGTTTTTAAAAAATTAAACTTTTCGCTTCATAGATTTATATTATCGAGAAAATAATTCAACATTTAGTTTTTGTTTAATTTTTAAAATAAACTATATAGTTTAAAATTTGTTTTCATTGGTTTAAGTTAGTAAAGATTAATCATTGTTAGATAATATGATTTTTGTTATTTAAAAAAAATCTTTATAATTTTAAAAGTTAACATCGACAAATATTTAAATAATTAACATATGTAGGTATAGTATTATAACATTAAATTATATCTATTTAATTTATACTATCTACAAATCTAATGGTTCATCTATTGTTTAAATCCAATTATTGATAGTCCAATAAAAATTTCTGGTATGCCCAAAATTTAAATGATAAGATTAGATATTAAATGTAAAATAATTTTTTAGTAATACGTGCATTAGGTACATTTTTAAAAAAAATATCATAACAAAAAAAAAAGAGGTAAGCGATGATATTTTAACATGGGCTTCTCTTTGTTCGCGAGGATGGTTTCTCCGTAACAGCTTTTTTTGGGTGTTAGGTAAATCATGTTATAATTCAGGGGTTGGAATAGTAATACCTCTTTTAAATGGACCAAATTGGAAATTAGAAAAACCTCATCATCACTAAAACCCTAAAATCAAACTCAATCTCAGAAAGAAAAAAAAAAACAGAGAGAGCTTCTTCCCTTGTCCTAAAACCAAAAGATGCGGCCTTTAGACGAGAACGAGACGACCGTCGTCTTCGAGAAGATCTTCAAATTCGTGGGCAACAACCTCAAGAACATGGTCGAGAACCCATCTCACGAAGGACCCGAACCAGAGCCCGGCCGCTACTGCTTCCGCCTCCAGAAGAGCAGAGTCTACTACGTCAGCGAGTCTCTAGTGAAGCGAGCCACCAACATCTCCCGCAAAAGCCTGGTCTCCATCGGAACCTGCATCGGGAAGTACACTCACGCCGGGAGCTTCCACCTGACGATCATGTCGCTCAACCTCTTGGCGGCGAACGCGAAGCACAAGGTGTGGCTGAAACCCACGTCGGAGATGTCCTTTCTTTACGGGAACCATGTGTTGAAAGGAGGGCTAGGGAGGGTTACTGATAGTATTGTGCCTGGAGATGGAGTTGTCGTGTTCTCCATGTCGGATGTTCCGTTGGGGTTTGGGATTGCGGCGAAGAGTACGCAGGATTGTCGGAAGTTGGATCCGAATGGGATCGTTGTGCTTCATCAGGCTGATATTGGTGAGTATCTGAGGGATGAAGACGAGCTTTGAAAGGCTTTTGGTTTTGATTGTTGTTTTAAGTTTTGTTTTGAGGTTTATGATATGTAACTTGGTGTTGGATCTATGAAAGTCTCGATTTTTATTAATCTGTTTGAGATGTTATGTCTGTTTTGCGTGTATCATGTAAGCTGGCAAGTATTCGAAACAGCTTCATTTGCTTTTGGATTTTGTAGCCCACACATGCTTCAAAATGTTCAGAAGCTTCGAAACTTTTTCAATTAACTTGCTTTTTTTACCACGATGATGAACCAAAAGATTGCATAACAGTTCCATGGACAATCTTGCTAGATGTTTTTGACTTTTCAATAAACATATTGTAGTCACTGAAAATTCCCACATAAAGAGTTTCCATCTCCAAAACTCAAATACAAAATCGAAAAAAAAGGCATGTTCACTGTTATTAGATATTAGAATTTTCTGTTATGTTTTCACTTAATCTTCTGAATGCGAAATTCAATAAAAAAGCATACTGTATTTTAGAACCATAGCTTTTCCCTATTCAGTTGCTCAAAAAAAAAAAAAAAAAGCTTTTCGTTATTCTTTGGCTGAAGTGCACTCGAGCCCTCTCTTTTTCTACAGCATGAAACTGTGTTGTTTATATTAAGAATTTAACACATGATAGTCAGCTAGCCCGTCTAGCTCAGTTTGTAGAGCGCAAGGCTCTTAAACTTGTGGTCGTTGGTTCGAGCCCACTGTGGGCGCAGTTTCATCTTTTTATCCTTCTGTTTTTTCTTCATGAGAATTGTTAAACTATGGGCAGGTGTTCGGGTATCCATTCGGGTTCGGTTCAGATCTTTTCGGGTTTCGGGTTTAAAGATTTCAGCCTCATTCGGGTATTTCTAAATTTCGGTTCGGATCTTAGCGGGTTCGGATAATCCATTTAAATTATTTTAAAAATTTTACTATTCATTATATCCTTAAAATTTCTCAAAATCTATAGAACCAAAAAAATATATTACATATAAATTTGTATAATACATGTCAAAATACCTAAAATTAACATATAAATTAGTTTGATTTGAATATTTGGATAGAGAATCAATAGATATTTCAAGTATTTTTGTGTTTTGAATATATTTTAGGTATTTTAGACATTTACTTTTAACTATTTATGTATATTTTCAAGTATTTTAGACAACTTAAAAGTATCTTATATATTTTGGATGTTTTTAATATATATTAAATCTAAAAATAAGTAATATATTTAGGTATATAAATCTATTTCGGTTACATTCGGGTACCCGAGATACTTATGTTCGGGTTGGGTTCGGTTTCGGTTTTTTAGATACCAAAAATTTGAACCCGTTCGGATATTTAATAAATTTCGGTTCGGATTTGGTACTACTTTTTCGGATCGGGTTCGGTTCGGTTCTTCGGATGCGGATTTTTGCCCAGCCCTATGTTAAACAACAGAACATGTGACCCGTATAGCGTAAAACTTTTAAAATCATACAACATCCAAAGTCAAAACCTTACAATAAAAATAAACATCTATGTCATTAATGTTTGAGAAGAAGAATTTGAGAAGGTATTATCTTCGAATCTATCAACTGTCGACCAACGCAAGATTAATATTTAGCTATTTACAATTCCTTGAATTTTTCTCCAGCAGGCTGGTTCTCACCATGACCAGAAATAGAACTAGGGACAAGGTAGATGTTTTTTTAGCAAAAAGCAAAGAAATGAGCAAAGCTGGATCTGAAACTAGCGAAGGAGGACGTACTGACACTGAATCCAACATCCAACACATTGACTCCACCTGGACATGAATCTATGTTGAGAAAGTCTTGATGAATCTAGCCGTTTTCCCAATATGGTGCGGAAATTTTATAGAAGAGTTATTGGCCAAGACGAATCTGTCAAAGCTATTATCCGTGCCATCCGACGTGCATGTGTTCATGCTATTTGATACTTATTCTACATATAAAAATTACATTGGATTCGTGTTCGCTGAGAATTTTTTTGCAAACTATGCATTTACAAATGTAGTTATCAGTTCCACTAATCAGGATTAACAAAATTAATAAATAACATCACAATCATTCCACTAATAGTAGATACAACCAAGAGCATTCAGGTAAGATAAATCTATTATCTTTTTCTTTTTTGAGTATTTTCTGCTTGTGCTGATTTTGGTAAGTATCATAATCCGGTTTCTATTTTTTTTACCTTTTGGTTTTGTTTATTTTGTTCTAATTGAACAATAAGGTCAAATTGTATCGAGAATTTTTTTAAATGGTTTATCTAATGAAAGTTTATAACTTTTGGATGAGATAAACAAACCCCAGAAGAAGATGTAATCGTGTTCCTATCACAAAGCAACCAGCTTTTGATCATCCTTTACTCAAAGATCACAAGATTCAGGTACATAGATACAACGTTTACTTAGATTTTATTTGGCTTTTCTGTTTTATGTTTTAAGTGGTGATGTTTAGTTTAGTTTACTCATGGTTCCTTCTTTTGATGAAGCATAATTACCATCCTGCAGGACTCTTTGATAGCAACAAAGTGTCTTTATGAAGTCAGAAATAAAAGTACATACATATCCCTCAATTATGGCATCAATATGGTAAATATGCCGAAGGAACCATTCCCATGAGGAAGACAAAGGAAGATATGTCTCGAGAGAACGTTCATTCAAAAGATATGGCAAATAATTTTGTTGTTAAACAGAATTCAACAAAAACTATTATAAGTTATAAAACATAACCAGTAAAACACTAAAATTTAATTAATATTTCATTCCAGATATAATTATGTTCCGAAATAAATATATTCTAAAAAACAAAAAAAAAATATGATGACAAAAAAATCTAAAACATCATTTTCCTGTTAAATTAGAAAATATTAATTATTATTTATAATATTATTCATCTATGTATTTTTTTAAAAAATTAAGATTTAATTATTTTATCAAATTTATTATTATATTTTAAATATTTTAAATTTTAAATTTTGTATTATGTCAAATTGAAATAGAAATAATAAGAATATATATATATATATATATATATTACATTTTTGAATTATTTTTGCAAATTTTTATTCTCTAAAAAATAGAAAATAATGAAGGATACTGTCATTTTAATTCAAACCAAAAATGTTTATTAAAAATATGATGCAATGGTGGTGATAGCGGATAAGAAGTGAGCGGAATGGAAGTAGTGGTAAACAGAGTTATAGCAGTGGTCGTGCAAGGAGTTGCGGTGGCTGGATGCAAAGAAAGAGGCGTGGCGGTGCAAGGAGTTGCGGCAGCGTCGGTGAAGGAGTTGCGGCAGTGGCAGTGCAAGGAGTTGGGGGCAGAGGCCATGAAAGATTTGCGGCAATGGCGGTGAAAGATGTGCGGACAGTGGTGATGCAAGGATTTGCGGCAGTTGCGATGGAACCAGAAGATTTATGGTGGTTCTTTACACAAGAAAGTAGATCTAAAAAAAAGAGAGAAAGATTAGGAAGAAAAAAAAGAAAGATATGAAATTAAAGAGATAGTGCTCACAACTCTTCTCCACCATTCGTTTGATATATAGATAAAATTAAAGATGATTAATAAAAAAATAGTTTTATGCTAAAACATAACCATTTTGTCCATAATATTTTTTCCATTTCAGTTTGATTAAATTAAAACAAAAAATTATATATATATATATATATATATATATATATATATTGTCAATTGCTACAAAACTGTAAATATAGTTAGATTAATAAATCTATTTAATCACTAAACCAAAAATAAACTATTTATATGTCTGTTTGTTTTTAAGATTGGAGACGATAATTCAATAATTCTAAAGCTCATTTTAAAAAAAAATCAGTTGTAAATTAAATTAATTTTTACATAAAAATTTGAATGAACAAGATAAAAGACTATTTTGATCATATCTTACATTTAATTAACTTTATTCGTGTAGTTTGTTTTCTTGCATATAATTTGTCAGTTATGAAAATTAAATAATATTTGTACAAATAATTTTAGTTTGTTCATAATAAATAAAACAAAAAAAAAATTATTTACCTGCCATAATATATTTGTGTAACGGGCTCATTGTATATTTAAGGTATATTTAAATTCATATGAAACCAAAGCTTAATTTAAAATTATAGAAAACAACATAACCTCCATTAGTACACTTTGATATAGACTCAATTTTTTTTGTAAAATGAAACAACATGAAGACCATTTAAAGCGCTCACAGTATATCAATACCACAACTTTATAACATTTAGACAACTATTTGTTTTTGGACAACATAAACAAGTATTGTAAACAAAAAAATATACCTTCTTACATATAATCTCTTCTGACCTAAAACTTTCTAAAAGACAAAAAAATCATTATCATACACATTTCTTGCAAATGAAATCCTAAAACACAAACCACAAAATTATACAAAAAGAATAACCTAGATCACAACTAAAGTATATCCCGCCCTATACTGATCCTAGTTTTAATGTAAAAGTTGATGTGGAACAATTGATTTTGTGAAGAAAAATCATAAAATTCAATACAATGAATACACATTAATTATTTTAATTACTGTGTCGGTGTTGATTCTCATCACATATTCCTCTTGGGCTGTTTAGCATGGGAATCTACTGCAAAACAAGCTGGCGAAAAAGGATTTCTCTGAAAATCTGCAATTAAACATGTTGCGGATTTTACTCAGTCCAGTTTCTTCCCATGCCCTTGAGGGTAGCTTTGTCTTTTCTCGGGAGGGGTATTCTCCATTAGAACTGAGAATTTGTATTAATTATTTAGCTTTGCAGTATGTATTGGCTGGCAGAAGTTGAGAAAGTCAAAAACAGACTGTTAACTGGGAGGTTGATGTACATGTTGATTTCTCCGAAAGGGAAGTCACTTGTGTATTCAGATGTAAGTCACACTGGAAGCAGGAGATAATGCTATTCTGGTCTCTTCTCACATTGATACTGTCTTTTTAACATATTCCTTCTGCGTTCATTGATCTTTTTTGGTATTATTGCTTCTAGTTTTCACCATATTTAGTATGAAGTGTGTGCCGCGTATGAAGTGTGTGCCGCTGCTTTCATTGATAAAAAGAAGGTTTTTGCCAAAACTAACCCACAACTTGATTTTAATCCCAAACCTATACCCAAACTTGAATCAAATGCAAAACTAACCTAAAAGCCTAGTGAAATTACAGCTCAACCCCTTGTGACCAAACAAAAAAACAGAAGTCATTTTTACGAGTATAGCCCCAGTAAATCGTCTGAGTCGTCTGAGATGTTGGAAGTCGTCTGGACGACTGAAGTGTAAGTCGTCTGGTACCAGTTTATTTTAAAAATAATTTATAAATCTTGTAAAAAAATATTTTGATGCGTGAAAAATAAAAATCAAGTAATTATAAACAGTTTTAAGTGATATAAATTAAGATATGATAAAATTGATTTGTTTTGAAGATAGATGAGTGGAAGTAGTGAATCATGAAATACTTTGGTTTAGGAGTTTGGCAAACATATGTTGTAGTATTGTATGTATTGTTAGGGTTAGATTTTGGAAAACTAAAATGTTTTTTTCAAAAATTAGTTTTCACCTATATGTGTTTATTTATGTGTATAGTAAACACTTTTCAAGTTTGATTTGATTTTATGAAGTCTTTAATTAGATAATTAAGTTTAGGGGTTATGTTTAGGGTGTAGACGACTTATATTTCAGTCGTCTGTTGAATAATTTACTCGGACGACTTACATTTCAGTCAACTGGTGAAGAAATTAAAACAGATGACTTACATGTAAGTCGTCCAAATATTCCCGCCTAAAAATTTTTAAAAATATTATTTTCCCGCTTAAATAAATTAAACCAGACGACTTACTTGTAAGTCGTCTGGAAAATCTTCTATTTTAGTTTCCCGCTAAAAATATTTAATTTCTCGCTAAAAATATTAAACTCTTCTGGACGACTTACATGTAAGTCGTCTGTTTTAATTTCTTCACCAGACAACTGAAATGTAAGTCGTCCAGGAAGTCGTCTGAGTAAAAAATATTTAATCTAATTGGATTTTTTGTCTCCCTATATAAAGAAAAATTTACACATTCTCCCTCCTCCTCTCAAATGGCTGCAACAAAAATGTAATGTTCATCATTCTAAAACTCTCCAACCTCTCTCTAATCTCTTTGACTTGAAAACACCAAACTTTATATGAATTTTTCAGTTTTGTCTCATGTATTTCTTACTAATCTATCTCTTTTACAGGTTTTTAATCAAATGGTACTCATCTTCCATTAATTTAAAGGTAAATCTATTAATTTTAGATATGTATTTTTGTGTGTTCTATAAATGTAGATTTATCTAATCTTCCACTCATTTTCTCTATTTTTAAGTCATTTGAACGTTTTTGGATATGCAGGTTTTTCAGATCTGGATTTGATATGCAGGTTTTTCAGATCTGGATTTGATATGCAGGTTTTTCAGATCTGGATTTGATATGCAGGTTTTTCAGATCTGGATTTGATATGCAGGTTTTTCAGATCTGGATTTGATATGCAGGTTTTTCAGATCTGGATTTGATATGCAGGTTTTTCAGATCTGGATTTGATATGCAGGTTTTTCAGATCTGGATTTGATATGCAGGTTTTTCAGATCTGGATTTGATATGCAGGTTTTTCAGATCTGGATTTGATATGCAGGTTTTTCAGATCTGGATTTGATAAACCTGCATATCCAAAAACGTTCTAATGGCTTAAAGACAGAAAAAATTAGTGGAATATTAGATAAATCTACCTTTATAGAGCACACAAAAATACATATATAAAATTAATA
>NC_027755.1:14573813-14574408 GCF_000695525.1 Brassica oleracea var. oleracea
GACTGAAATGTAAGTCGTCTAGGTTCTTTGGAATTTTTTTTGAAACCAAACAAAAACAGACGACTTAACTTTCAGTCGTCTCAGGTTACAGATTTCAAAGTCAATTGCAAAAATAACCTCTGCGTTGACCAGACGACTTCCAGGTAAGTTGTCTACAGCCAGACGACTTCCCAAGTAAGTCGTCTGACGAACAGATCTGGAAAAAAACTCGATGTCATACCTTAAATTGGTGAGATAAGTTCCTTAGCATACATAAGGCTTCTCCAAGCACACAGAATCACAAACGAAAGTAACCCACCCAGAATCGTTAGCTTCTATGACTCTATGAACCATAAAAATTTTAGAATCAAAATCTTGGGTTTTTTTAGCTCATTGTGGAGAGAAAGTGAGAGGAGAAAGTGAGAGATATGTTGTGTTTAGTTCACAAGAATTGAAAAAGAAGAAGGGTAAATCGATTTTGGGAGCATTAAGAGCTTCAAATTGGTTGTTCATGGTGGTTGTAGTATTGATGACATTTTCGTAAATTATATGAACTTGTGGGGTGAATAGGGCAAAACCAATTTTCAAAAAAAAAAAAGGTTAGTTTTGTGTTTGA
>NC_027755.1:14574427-14575288 GCF_000695525.1 Brassica oleracea var. oleracea
GAATAGGGCAAAACCAATTTAAAAAAAAAATGAGGTTAGTTTTGTGTTTGACTTTAAGTTGTAGGTCAATTTTGCAAAAAGACGTAAAAAGAAAGTGTGTTAATTTACTTCGTGGATGTATGTGGAGAGGCAAGAGCGGAGTTTGCAGCTCATGTGTGTGTGTAATCAGGAAACTCGTTTTGTCCCTTTCCCAAACTCGTAAAACTTTTTGATAACATCACTGATTTGATTTAAATTTAATAATTTATAAATTTTATTTAAATAGAAATTATCATGTTTTAAATTAGTACATATTTTAAATTATTTACATATATTAATAAAATATATTAAGTTTTAGTATTAATGCATAATTTTGTATTTATTTTTTCTTATAATTCTAAATTAGAATACAAACAATTGATCATTATTAGTTAATAAGACATCATTAAAAATACAAACAAATGTTTTTGAATTTTTTTTTTAAAAAAAATATGCATATCTATGAAACACAGAGAGTATTTATAAAGAGTTATTTTTTATTTATTACGTAGGTAAATCTGTAGGTTCACCAACTAATAACATTCTACTATTTAATATTCAATATATTCACTGCAAGAAAACATGTCTATAACGAGGAAAAATTACGAGGAAATATATTTCTCGTAAATTTACGAGACAATTATTACGAATTTACGACAAAACTGAATTTCGTCGTAAAGTCATAGTAAAGTTACAAGGAAAATGTTTCGTGGTAATTTACATGTAAATTTACGTCGATTTTACGAGGAAAGAGAAAATTCGTTGTAAAGTCCTTGTAACTTTACAAGGCTATTATGACGAAACATGTTACCATTAATTTTTGTGAAAACGTGTTTTAAGCAT
>NC_027755.1:14575483-14584245 GCF_000695525.1 Brassica oleracea var. oleracea
TCAATATGAAGATCTTTTCGACGATATGACAGATGAAGAAGGTGAAGAAGAGTTCGATGCAAGCGATGATGATCATTGTACTGATATTGATGAAAACTCGAATGATTCAGAATGATGTAATATATATTTTAAATATTTTTTAAAAAAATATATAATTCAGTTTAAGACTTAATGCAAGTGCATATTGTTTGGTTATAATAATTATTTGTTGGCTTTTAAGGATTTAATTGGAGTTTAGGGTTTAAGAGAAAATAGGACAAATGGGAGAATGGGGGAATGGGGTAAAAGGGATATGATGCTATAGGTAAGAGACTTTGGGGTTTAGGGATTTGATTTTCAGGGATTCAGATATAGTCGTAGTAAATTCGTCGTAATGAAAAACACGGGTCTGGTATATTCCTTGTAATACACGTGTCCTTGTAAATTCGTTGTAATCATTTCCTTGTAAATTCGTTGTAAAGATTTCCTTGTAAATTCGTTGTAACGCTTCTTTGCAAATTCGTTGTAAGGCTTCCTTGCAAATTCGTTGTAACGCTTCCTTGCAAATTCGTTGTAACTCTAAGAACGCGGGCTTGGTAGATTCGTCGTAAACATGTGTCCTTGTAAATTCGTTGTAATCATTTCCTTGTAAATTCGTTGTAACGCTTCTTTGCAAATTCGTTGTAAGGCTTCCTTGCAAATTCGTTGTAACTCTAAGAACGCGGGCTTGGTAGATTCGTCGTAAACATGTGTCCTTGTAAATTCGTTGTAATGCTTTCTTTGTAAATTCGTTGTAATGCTTTCCTTGTGAATTCGTTGTAACTTTACAAGGATTTTTTTCACGAAACATGTTACCATTATTTTTGGTGAAAACGTGTTTAAGCTGTTTTACCAAACTGATTTTGTTGTAAGCATTCTCAAGCCAAGCAAGTTAACTTCATTTCATACCCTCGGTTTAGAGATTACAGAATAATTTGATTATTTGCTATCAAGTGGTTGTTTGATTATTGTACTTATAACTTGCGTTTTAAGGATTCAATTGGAGTTTAGGGTTTAAGAAAAAATATGATAAAGGGGATGATGTGGTAAAAGGGTATGGTGTAAATAGATAAGTGATTTTGGGGTTTAGGGATTTGATTTTCGGGGTTTCAGATATAGTCCTAGTAAATTCGTCGTAATAGAAAACACACGGGCCTGGTAGATTCCTCGTAATAAATGTGTCTTTGTAAATTCGTTGTAATGCTTTCCTTGTAATTTCATTGTAAAGCTTTCCTTGTAAAGTCGTCGTAAAGTTTTCCTTGTAAGTTCGTCGAAAATATTCCTTGTAAATTCGTTGTAATTCTAAAAACGCGGACATGGTAGATTCCTCGTAACACTAAAAACGCGGGCCTGGTAGATTCCTCGTAAAATTACGACGACTTTACGAGGAATGTTGTTTTCTTATATAAACTCGAAACATGAATGAGGAATGTCTCATTCATTCCTCTCAAACCACTCCTCTTCTTCTCTCAAAGGTATGTTGTTTTTAATATTAATTTAGGTTTAGGTGGTTAGTTTAGGTGGTTAGTTTAGGTAATTAGTTTAGGTGATTAGTTTAGGTAATTAGATTAGGTGGTTAGTTTAGGTGGTAATTTTAGGTAACAAAACTATATTCAAATATTAGGTTGAGGCATTTAAACGACTGATTAGATATTTTTTTAAAAAAAATAAATATATTTTATTTTTTTATAATTTTATGTAATTAATTATATTAATATGTTTATTTTTTCAAGGTGGCTCCTAAAAAGATGTAGCTGACTGTATGAATAAGCTTCATCAATGAAGCCACAAGGACGACTTCATTATACTCCTCGAGACGGAACCCATAGATGAAGTACGAGACTCTCCAGGAAAAAATATTTTAATTTTCAATATTTTATTTTATAGTTTATATATTTTGATTTTGAATATTTCATAATATTATAATAATATGACAATGAGATGTAAATTTCTTAAAATGTTTACAAGGAAGTACTTGTAAAATCCTCGTAATCTTTACAAGAAATTTACTAGGAAATACTTATAAATTCCTCGTAAATATTACAAGGACTTTACATTAAAAGACTTGTAAATTCGTCGTAAATTGTACAAGTACTTAAAGACGACTTTACAAGGAAACTATATGAGTCTTTTACGATGAAGCGGGACTACGACGAAATACTCTCTTTCGCTTTTACAACGAATTTATTTCGTCGTAAATGTTACATGGAAGTTACGACGAATCTTGCATTACGACGGACGTTTTACAATGAAACGCTATTCCTTGTTAATTTGTTGTAACTCTTCTATTACAACGAATTAACAAGGAATATAACCCGTGTAATAAATATGTTTTATTGTAAAAAAAAATCATATATTGCCAAATTATGTTATATTTTTAAAATAAAAAATAAAAAATAATAATAGTTCAGGAAAACGCTAAATCCTAAATACTAAATTATAAACCCTAAACCCTTGGGTAAACCCTAAATCCTTTGATAAATCGTAAATCCTAAATCAAAAACACTAAATAATAAATCTTAAAAACACTAAACCCTTAATCCTAACCCCTAAACCCTATAGTTTATGATTTATCCAAAGGTTTATAGTTTAGTGTTTAAGATTTAATGTTTAGTATTTAAGGTTTAGTGTTTTCTTGAAGACGCTAAAAATATTTAAAACATTTCTTTTTTCTTTAGCAACTATTATTACTTTTAATTTATTTTTAATTTATTTTTATCCAAGGATTTAGAGGTTAGGATTAATGGCTTTGTATTTTTAAGATTTACTGTTTAATATTTTTGATTTAAGATTTATCTAAAGATTTAGGGTTTACCCAAGGGTTTAGAATTTAAGGTTTAAAGTTTAATATTTTTCCGATGACATTAAAAATATATTTTTTACAACTATTACTATTTTTCTATTTATTTTTATCTTTGTATTTTTAAAAAATAATATAATTTGACAATATATAGTTTTCTTTGGTCGGTGAATCCAAGAATAACTCATTTATCCATTATGAAAAAATGAAATTTTGTAGAAAACAAAAAAAAAACATCTTATAGAAATACACACAAACTATACAACAATACGAACAAAACATTTTAATATTTTCTAAAATTATTAGATTTAGATCACGTATTGGAAAAACAAGTCATATACATAAAATGATTATATTATTTGAATTTTGATTTTTGAAATTTGAGACGACGACATCACTAAATAATCTGATGTTGTTTGTTTGTCACTTTACCAAATCTCTCATAGTTTATAGTACGTCCTCTTCATCTTTTCCTCTAGTGCCACAATTTTTACATCGAGATAATGGCGGAGCAAACCACCGCCGACCCAACATTTTCCCCGGCTCTTGTCTCCGTGTCTTCTCCTAGTCCTCCTGTAATCTAACTTTTCGATTCATGGATTCATAGTCTATGTTTCTGTGTTCTGGTGATTATTGGATATAAATCATTTATCTAAGGATTGGGATTTAACTTCGGACATAGAGATCAGTGTTTTTTGTCTACAAATATTTACATTTTCCACTTGCAAAGCTCTATTTGTTCATTTGGTTGGTGATCTTGTCTGTTTACATTTGGAGTCGGATTTTGTTTTTTTTTGCTAAAAGTCAGATTTTGTTGCAATAGTTCTAATTTCACAACAATCTTAGAGCAGCATTGATTGTTTTCAAGCGGTTAACTCAAATTTGATGTTGCTCTTTGGTTTGTTTCTTCTGCTGCAGAAGAAACAAAACACCAGTCCTGTTGATTCCAAACTCACGGTATGTACTACTTGTGTTACTTCCCTATTAGTAACTGCTATTTAAAGAGATCTTCAGCGGTTTTCTGAAAGCCTATATTTCGTTTTCTCTAGGAACTCAACGAATCAAGAGCCGAGTTGCTTAATAGGATCCTGAATCTGAAACAGGTTGGTTTCTCATCTTCTTCAGACATCTCTTGTCTTTTTTTTTTTTTAGACAAAAACAATCTTACATCTCTCTGTCTTTAGGACTTGCAAAGCTGGAGAGGCAAGCTGGACACCCAAGTTCAAGTCTACCGTGAGGTAACTTCGATTTTCTACTCCTCTCACTCACAATACATTTTGAATAATTCATTATAATTAACTCTTACTCGGTGCTTTACAGGAGCTCTCTGGGTTGAAGAAGACTCTGAATCTTGAAGTTGAGCAGCTTCGTGAGGTATGTATGTATCTATGCACATTTGATATCTTCTTATTGGTTTCGTGTTTGATTCGTTTCCTTAACATGAAAACCACCTTGAATCAGCAGCAAGATGATGTTTCTGCCAGCCTTAAAACCCCAGGCGTGAGTCTCCTGATACTCTCTTCTTCTTCCTTAATAGTATCTAAATGTATACCACCACCTCCACGGTTCTCTGTGGTTTGTCCTTGCAGCTACAAGATGACTCCAAAGATTCAAAAGAGCAAATGGTGACAGGAGAGAGTGGAAGCTCGATTGACTGATGAGAATGCGAAAAAAGCAGAGCATTAGATGATGATAATGTTTCTTCTTATCATCTTACCACTACTACTACTACAACTACGTTGAGATTGTTACCGTTACTTCTTAAATATATAGTACTTGCGGTTTAGTTAATTCTAATGATGCACCACAACACAGCAGTTGCAAGATACAAAGAGCCAACTTGAGTACTTGGCTCATAACCAAGTCTCTTTTTTTTTCTTTTCTAATATGATAATTGATAGTCTATATATAGGTGATAGATAAAAGGGAAATTGCATAAGAACCATTCGGGTTCGGTTTTGTTCCAATTGAGTTTTGATTTTTCGGGTTTATGAAAATCAGGATCATTGGGTATTATAAAAGTTCGGTTGGGGATTGGTTCGAGTTTTATTGGGTTCGGGGTTAGTAAATGTACTAAAGTACCGTTACCATTACCATTACAACCTGATATACTTTCGGGTTCAGATTGCAATCGGACTTAATATGAAGATGTAGTTGAGAGTTGACCAGTATTAAATAAAGAATACGATGAGTACGTGAGTTTGTTCTGTTGAGAGTTGAGACCATCTCATCATCAAAAGTAAGATTTCTACATAAAATGTGATTTCTTTATGCATTTGTTCTATGTACTGTACTTGATACAATTTGAACCCTAATTTGTTTTGGTATATTTGTAGACGCTGTAATTGCTACATCCGGTCTAACTACGGCTCCTATATTTTACTTCATAAGAGATAATATTCAAAACCAGGAAAAATTAAAATTTTAGAACAATGGGAAAGCAAGATACCAATCCTTCAAGCGTTAGAGACTTGTCAGTTATCTCAAAACTAACATAGAAAAGCAAATCATAAATGCAGAATAAGTGTAATGTACCACATCTATTTGATGAACTCCAACAAGATATTCATGTCTTTTAAAAAAAGTAACACAAGTGTTAAAAAATTCCATAGGTTTTTCAGCCGATGCCATCCATAACAAAAGAGGATCATGACATTAGTTTTTCAAGTGGAATCAGCGGGTGTTTTGGGTTCGTCGCCTGATTTGGAGGGAGGAGGAGGAGTGCCTTCTACTCCCATCTGCTTTGCTCCAGCTCATTGATTCTGCCTCCCATGTCGTCGAGTGAACCATCAAAAATGTCAAGGAGATTACGATTTACACGTAGATAAAAAAAACTAATGTCATGAACATAAATTTGTGAAACAAAACTGTATCTATTTCATGGTGGTATATAGGATACATACTGAGCAGAACAACATGCAAAAGCAACTTAACATGAGAACATATAACAGAAACATGTGGTACTATATCTCTATAGAATATAGACATTTATATTCAAGGATGATCATCAGGAGGGAAACATAGACTGATAGAAAAGGATATTCTTTGTGATGATGGAGTCGGACATCGTTTGGAACCTGGTTTGCTGTGAAACACACAATGAGACCAAAAAAACTTTTAAGTCAGAAGCTGTTGTAACTACCAAGACCTAATAAGAGAGTAACAGAAGCTAAAAGAAACCCAACCATCTGCTGCAGAAGATTTTGGACCTGCGTATAAAAAAAAAAACTCAAAGGATTCAGTAGCAAAGATCAAATGATATTCTGAGGTTGAAGATAGAACATGGTAAAACAACTACTCACAAAAGCAGTCATATCAGCAGTGCTCTGCTTAGAAGGATCCTCAGAATCATGCACATCCTGTCACCCCCCCCCCCATCAAAGAACCATTAATTAATCCAGAGAGGAGGAGAAATGAAGAAACCGTTCAAGGTTACAAAACCCCATTCGAAAATCATTGGTGGATGAAACCTAATAATCCGTGGATACGATATAACATCTGAGAGGATTTTTTTCGCGAAATTCTAATCGACAGATCTGAAGAACAATTCGATTTTGAAATTAAGAAACTCGCATCGTATCGTACATACCATTTTAGGGTTTTCTTTCTGTCTGTCTGTTCGGAGAAGTTGGATTCAGCGAGAAGCGCGATGAGGAGACGGAGGACGGAGATGGATGGATGGATGAGCGATGATGTGTGTTTGAATTAACTTGGAAATACAAACAAACAAACAAACAAACAAACTGCTGTGTATAAAATGTCCAAATTACCCCTATACTTTACAATCGTTATGATTGGATTTCTGTTTGTGTATTCAAATTTCAAATCTGTATCCTATGTTTTGGTGGTATTGGGGATTTACATACTATTTTGGATTCCAAATTTTTGTTTAGTTTTAACCGGTTCAAAATGAAATCTGTACCGAAAATTTATTGATCCACTATGTTGGTAAAATGCTCCAAATTATAGTGAATGAGAAGCATGTCCTGGGTTAGCTTAGCTAGCAACACAGTCGAGCCAAAAGCACCCGCCTTTTCTACAAGAGTATTCATTCTACTTTATTAAAGAACTGGTTTTTGATCGGATCTTTACCGAGCAACATAAGATCAGTGGGTTCGATGGTTTTGGTTCAACACAAAACCTTATACCAGATCACTCCACATGTCATCAGCAAGCAAAACACTATTCCAGACAATGTCAGATGAGTTTGATTCAAGTTTTCACTTCATCCCGGAATCATTGGAAGATCAAACTAACCCCTTTTCACCCATCACATGATGGAGCAAGACATATCCACTTCCAGGGAGTGTGGACACTGGCCTATCAATCAATGTATAGAGAAATTCATTTACTACCCCCACCAATATAATAATACTGTAAAAGAAGCATATCTCACCTTTAAACACAAGAGCGACTCAATTTCAATAAATAACCTCAAACTCAAGATCTAAATTAGGAGGAGTCCCCTTCAGGATATCAGACTACACGCTTAATAAGACCAACCGAAAACGTGTGATATCAAAGTATTACTACTTGCTAATATGCTAATTGTAGGACAACAAGTACTCGTGCAAATGTCATAAAACCACCTCAAACCAAATGTTTCAAAGCTTTTGAAGCAAGGGGACAACAAAATAAAGCAATACTATTGCATTAAAGAGGAGGCATTCATTCAGATCAACAATGGAGGATTATAATAGGAATGGAAGAAACTGAATAGATTGTTATTACAATCATGTGAAATCATAATGAATCGTAGAGACAAGATGTTTCTTCTTCAGAAAACTTTATTGAGATGAGACGATCTTGATCATAGCTTGTGCATTGAGCCCTGTTAGATTCTTCTCACAGAACCTCTGCCATGCTTCTTGCTTGTTTCCTTCTTCACCTTCTTCCTCTTCATTCCATGTGAATTTCTCGTAAACAGAGTTAACCATACTCCTCGCAGCTTCCCTTGCCTCTGGTAACTTATCATTCAACAAATCCGCAGCCATTTGCGCAATCATGACCATCCCGAACTCTTCCATTTCATTTACCTCCTAATATACATACAGATAATCAATAACAAATTCGAGAACTATTATAAACACATTTTTTTCAAAAATTAGAAAAATACCATTTTAGAAACGCAGTTGGAAGTAGACACGGCAGCCTTGGCCCTGACGCGAGGGTTACTGTGTCGGACATAAGCTTTGAGCTTACGCAGAAGAGACAAACGAGACACCGAGTTCACCATCGTGTTCAGCGCTTTGTCTGCTTCTTCACAAACAAACTTCTTGTCTTGTGAAGCTTTCATTAGCAGCTGCAATAACTGTTTTTCGGTTTGAGATTAAGTATTAGCTCTTAACCAAATCAGATGAAATAAGAAAAAAGGTTACCAGATCGTCCATAGTTTTCAAAAGAGTCAACTTTTCTGCAAAGGCTTTGAAGATATCAGAACAAGCCATAATCGAAGTCTTGCACAAGGCGCTTCTAGGGTTCTTCATCGCTTTCACCATCACGACCATAAGCTTCTCTCTGCACAGTTTCAAATCATCAACACCCCTAATCTAATCTGGAACAATCAAAGATGATGAAAGAAACTTACAGAATGGGTAGCAACAGAGAAGAGTGATGAACTGCGAATCTCCTTGTGTTGTTGAGTGATTCACACACTTTGATCCAATCCTTTGATGCTAATTCTTCCAGTAATCTCTTCAGAAGATTTAACAACAACTAGATTGAGTATATGATCATCATCCAAACCAAATTACTCTAGATTTCGGGTTAGAATCTGACCTGAACAGAGGATTCTGGATCTGGAAACGGTTTGAGGTTTTCGGAAGCGACGTAGTCGATGGTTGATTCAGGCGGAGGTACGATGTTGTTTTCGTCGTTCAGACAGATCTCTGGGTTCTTTGAGAGTTTAGCAAGCTTCTTAGGTCGTTCCTGCGAGATCGGAAGA
>NC_027755.1:14584310-14593216 GCF_000695525.1 Brassica oleracea var. oleracea
AGAGAGAGAGAGAGAGAGAGAGAGAGATTGTGATTTGAAAATTGTTATGTGGGAATCTATGGTGGGGTTTAAGGATTGATATAAAGATAAAAGCTAGCCGTTGGGTTGGTTTGGCTCCAACGGTCACATTCGTTGGTTCGGTTATATGAACTTGATTACAGATGGAATTTTTCGGTTAGCTTATCTCGAAACGGAAAACGACGGTGTTTTGTACACAGCTTTTATTCCTGCATCTTTTTTTTTCCCAGTAAAACAGGTCCATGTTGTTAAAAAAAAACAGGTCCATGTAACCGGTATAAATTTAGGATTCGGTGTATAACTTTAGGTCCATATGCTTTTAGATATCATATCAAACTAAATATATAATGAAATTACTTATTTTATTTTTTAAAGCTGATTTATTATGATATTAGTGGTATTAGCGTCGGGTTCGTTGTTTTGTTTTCTAATGAGTTCAAAATAGTTTTTTTGATCCATTTGACAGTGGTTAGTGATAGTAGTGTATTACTTTGTTTTGTAGTTGCTTGAGATTTTTAATTTGGGCTTTTGTTTCCAAGAGGGGTTGAGTTCTTGAAACATACCTGAGAAGAAGAGGTTTTCTCAAGATTGTTTCAAGCGGTTTGTCCGTTTTGTTTTAAATTATGTGTAATAAATTTGTTTGTTTTATTATGTGTGTTTGTGTAGTTGAGAGAGTGAGTTTATGTTTTTTGGGTTATTGTGTTGTATGTTTGTGTACCGCATCTTGCAACATATGAGCTTCATGCAACAGAACTTCGTAGGGATAAGTTGACAAACATGTTTTTGATTACGATCTTGAGGATTTGTAGACCTATAAGATTATCAGAAGGATCACTTTAAAATATAGTTTAGACTCTTAGATTGCTTTAAAATGTAAGAAAGTGGAGGGTCATTGCATAAGCAATAATCTAATTGGATTCTTGAGTATCGCCGTTACAGGTTAAAGTTTATATATCGGATGTATCAAATAGTATAACAAAACGGAGAACTCACTAGTGTTTTGAAAACCAGATAAATGGTATGTGTTATAGTCGGCTATGAATTCTTAAAGGCCTGGTGTAGTATCTGAGAGATCAAGAAACATTACTCTCAAAGCCCACATGATTAGCAGCTGCTAGGAACTTGTATTGCAGCTCTCTCGTCCAAAACTCCAAATAACACAAGGCTTATTTTGAGCCGTTGTATCATCGTTTTCATTTGCTCTACAAGTTGATCTTTACGTTTTTCTGTTTGCTTTCAAGCCGTTCTGATCAGAGTTTCCTTGGGATTCCCCATTAGTCAAAATGTTCTTCATCTTCTTAAACATGCTTTTCCTCACCATATGTTGCCATATGTTCTTGAGCTCCTCAATTCGAACTGATCTAAGGAGATAGTCGCAGGCACTGCGCTTGACTCCTTCCATCACATACTTTGGATGGCTATGCGCAGATAACACTGCAAGAAACAATTAAAAAGATCAAAACATTTTCTCTAGGAAACATGAAAAGAATTAAACAGAAACATACGAATGATAGGTAAGTCCATTTCAAGACCAAGAAGCTCAAGCAGCTTGAAACCATCCATGTGTGGCATGTCAATATCGCTGATCACGAGATTAAACTTGTTCTTGTTATCTTTCAACAACTCCAGTGCGGTCTGTGCCTTCTCCGTTGTTGTAACTGCACATATAATTACCCTAAAAGTCTGTCTTTATACAGAGCAAGAAAGAAACTCATTCATATTAAAACATACAAAGTAAAAGTAAGCAAGAACCAATGATTTTTTGTGACATAGCAATTAAATCTGTAATAATAATTACTAAAAGTCTCTGTTTCTTTCAAAACAAATCAAGAGACTGTTTTAAAATTAACGAACTTAGAAGATGTAAAGTAGGAAGAACCAATGAGGTTAGTGGCACATGTGAAGCATATAAAAAAGCATGAAACATTTGATTTTTATAGGATAGAAATCTATAACTTAATATGATGAATCTAATTAAATCTTATTGATTCCTGAATCTCATGTCGTAAGAACATTATAAATCCACAGAAGAAACGATTTGATAGTGAAAATAACCAAATCCAAAAGCTAAATCAAAGTCTAGAAAATCATTTCTCAACAATTTGCAGAAAACAATCTATAGTGAAAACATGATGAGAGAGAGAGAGAACGGAGAGAGAAGGAGACCGTGGTAGTGGCAGCGGTGAAGTAAAGTCTCGAGAATACAGAGACAAGTTTGGTCGTCGTCAACAGAAATAACTCTCATCCTTACTGGAAACTGGTCCAGAGCTTCGAAATCTTGTTCCACTGTCATCTTCACAAATTTTGTTTTGACAGACACAAAACAAAAGCACAGATTTTTTTGCTCATTCGTGTTACTCAAATTGTTTAAAAAAATAACATGAGTTCCTTGCTGGGAACGTGAAATGTAAAAAAGAGCCACAACTTCTAAAAAAAAAAGAGAAGGACAGAGCTCTACTGAGACTTATTCACCTTGACGAAATTTATAAAAAAAAATAGGATATCTGAGTAGATCCGGGTGTCCAGAACATTGTAATTGACTCTCATACTTGCAAGTTTACTCAGTGCGTGCCTTCTTTGCATGTCGACATCTTGGAGCTCCTCAGATACTTCTGTTATTACAGAGATATCACTTGGTTTAGTACCCTCTCCTGGGCAGACCTCGACCATACTGCATTACTCACTTCTTTGCTGTTCATAGGAACACCACTCTTTCCACTTGCCAAGAGGTCTGTTGAAACGGGCCCAGCTCCTGGCATGTCATCATCAGGGTTCTCATCACCACCCTACCAAGGAGTTATTGTAAACATCAGGAAGCCATGTAAAATGCATGAAGAGCATTGTATTAAGTGATAGAACTTACATAGACAGCAAAATTAGGAAGGGGGTGGTCGCTAGTGAGGATCAAAAATCCGGGAGATGGTAGAAAATTGATGCTTTTGTAGGAATTTAAACTGAGAAAGCTTGAGTTGAAGATTAGAGGTGTGGATAACACTTGCAGTTATGGTAGATAAACGAAATTCTAGAAAATTTAAAGATTGTGTTAGCCAACAACATCAGCTGGTCGTCATTGTGAGACCTGAATACCTCCATCCGTATGACGTTTATGCTCTGTGCCAACTTTTGTAATTTTGTTTGGTCTGTGAAACGAATTGACATCAGCAAATCGAAAGCTTGGGTTGCTCCTGGTTACATAAAAGGAACAAATGGATGTTCATCGGTCCTCTAACCGCTTCTGTATATGTACTCCATGAGATAGCTTGAAAACAAAGTTAAAAGGCATTGAAGAGCATGTAGTGGACGTTGTTGATTGAATGACATTATTGCATACGTTTCTGAAATCATAGATGATATGAGTAGTGGAAACGTAACGGTGGGGCCTTCGGATAACGGGGATCGACGACTAGCTTTTAAGAGCATCATTATTGCTGGGACAAAATTTTGAGTTCTTAGCCTTTTTTATTATTATTTTTAGAGTAAGAGACATTGTTAAGAGACAATAGCAAATGTGTACATTATTGCTGGGACTCTTGCTACTGATTCTCGTCTCTCCATCCTCTGCTTCTCTGGTATCTCCATTCTCTTCTCTTTCTCCAACATTAGCTGCAGATGCAAAGCTATAGATAGAATCAGTAACCAGTGAAAGATTTAAAGGAGGTTGGTGGGAGACTTACGTTGAGAGCTCGCTGAGCTTCTCGTTCGATCCAAATGATGGTGTGGTCTGATGTTCGTTACAAGAAAGTACAATGTGTTCAAATCTTCCGTCTACGGGTACTGCTGTCTTCACAGCCGGAAATCTTCCTAATCTGCAACAAACATTTACATAAATTGTGAGAATGTTGTGAGCCATCTTTGAAAGTTTCTAAAAAAAAACATACTTTCATAAATCCTCTGGTTCAGCCAACCATAGTTTTACAGTACCAGGTTCATGGGTATCTTCGTAACCTCAAATCTAAGTAGCAACAAATCAAAATCAGCCAAATTGAACTCACTATCCAAGGATCTAAGTTAAGCTGAGAAAAAACCAACTTCATGAATCATACCCACACAATAAATTTTACTCCTTTGATAACATCCAACCATGGTTTTAGAGTACAAAGTTCATGGGCATCTCCATAACCTCAAATCTAAGTAACAACAAATCAATATTACCCAAATAGACCTAATTATACAGGGACTTAAGCTAAGATGAGCAATAAAAATCAACACTTTATTATGTCCAGATTAGGGTTTGTGATATGAATCAGAGAAGGAAGCTTACTCGTTAGACGATGGCAAGGGTTCTGCAAAGCCTCGACCATAAAAGGGTCCACTGTCAACCCATTCTCTAACCACCGTTTTGACGGAGGCGTTGTGAAAACTGGGTCCATGAGAATAAAGGGGATAGATGTTTCTGGAGACTTCAGAAATCCTTGTTGACCCTTTTTGTTTTTCTTTCTCTTGCAGCCAAAAGAGAAGACGGAAGTCAAGAGGAAGAAGATAATCGAAGCATTGACGCCGGCGAGAGGCAGAGAAAGGGAAAGAATGGAAAACCTTTAACATGTGACACGTGTCTCAAGAGACGTTTTTTATTGTCCTTAATTAAGGAACGTTTATTCCAATAATAGCTAATTTTGATTTATTTTTAATTTCAATTACCCTAGAAACCCCAGCTAGGGAATCCCGATAATCATGCTCTAAGGGGTAAACTCTATAATAAGGTTAGTGAAAATGGGCCAATCAATAAAACTATCCCAACAAATTAATGACCAAAGCCCATCCAAACCAATAGCTGTAAATTAAACTTCGAAACCCAATAATAGGTAAAACAACAAAGCAAACCCGTGAAGAACAATTTTAGATAGTTTAAGAGAAGCTGACAGGTGTCACAAAATGCTCATACGTCCTTGATGACGTGGCTTCATAAGGAGGGAGAAAATATAACTTTATTATTATAGATAGATAGATAGATTACAATTATAAGAAAGATGACATATACGATTCGACAACCGACAATACTACCTGACTTATGAGGATCCACGCTTAATCTGCATCACCTTAGCCATCCTACGAAGATCCACGTCTGGCCGGATTTATTTGCACCATGTTAAAGATCTCTTATAAACCTTTTTTCCGTAGTCTACATAATTTTCTAATAAATTTCTTTTACCGAGAATTAAAATATGGACCTCCTGTAATGTGCAATCTGCAAGAAATTGCATAGTTTGGGATTCGAACCCCAGACCTGGGTGTAGAAGCCTTTAAACCTTAATCATTAGGATACAGTGCTTCCACAAAAAAAATTATACTACTTATTTAGGTTTCAAATATTCATTTCATTATATTAATTTAGATCTGTGAATTTTTTTTTAGAATGTTTTATTTTTTTTAATTTTTGAATTATTCTTAAAATTCAGGTAATAATTCAAATATGTTTTATACCATTCAACAACAAGATCATTCAATTATTTTACATCTCAAACTAAATACAAATTCTTATTTTCGATATGATTCAGTTTGGATTCGAGTTTGAGTTTTTTTCAGACCTAGCAAAATTCAACATGAGATTTTTTTTCCTCAAACGGCTATTCTATTATTCAAACTTGAAATGGTCTAGGAAACAAGACCGGAACAGAACAACCAGCGTAGTAGAGATCCCTATGAAAAGATCTTGCTATCCTAGCTAAGGAATCAAACGATACATTTTCAGAGCAATGAATAAAAACAATCGAGAAATCAACGAATCTATTCTTCAGTCTTGACAACTTCTTCATTTCAGTGAAAAAGTTTGTTCATGCTACTGGATTTTGAATCATCGAGACTAGGTCATTGTAATCGGTGCCAAAAGCCTGACACATCGATAGATGTAGCATGCACTCCATTACCCATGAAAAAGCCTCTATTTCCTAAATGTAGGGATGAGTTCTGCGTGGTTTCTTGATCACAAAAGTTAAATTTCTCTGCTAAAGTCTTTCCACGTCCATCCACAACTACTGAAGAATGCGTCATGTGTTCATGATCCATCTATCATACATCTCCCAACTTAGTAGGGGATTGATGAACTATCACCCAGTTGATAAATGAGAAACTAGAATTCCATTGATGTCTTAAAATATCTTACTTTGTTCTTTGGGGATTACGGAAATTGACCTTGAGATTAGTCACTCCATCAAAATATACCATGACAATTTTTCTCCAATCCCAAATTTGAAATTGGCCACGAATTGAAAAAAACAGTTCATACATAAACAAGAAGAACCTACAGTATATTAATAAAATTCACTAGAGAAACTGTTACAATATATATATAGGCACAGAGTAGAAATCAAGCTATTGAAACTCTTAGTCCTTTCAAAATTTTAACAACTAACCTTTAGTCAACCAAACTTTTATATGACTTCTGTTAATTCTAAAACTTTTGGAATCAATTTTATTATTTTCTGCTGTTAGGTTAACATTTTCAAAAGGCGAACATTTGATGGTTATAGAATTATTTAAGCCACACTCAAACTTCTTAAAGCTTAGAGTCTGAACGTTATTGACCGCACCCGCACCATACCGCAGTCAATTGTTACAAAAAATATACATATACCTATATATCTATATAGTTTTGTTATTATTAGAACCGCATTGTAGTTGTTCCGCGCATGTTGCCATTCAGACCCTTAAAGTATGTAAAGCAATTTTTTCAAGAAAAAAAACACAAGCCACAACAAGTACAACAAACAACTAGGGTACTAGAGAATGATTCTTTTATATTCATAGTTAATCTTAATATTTTTATAAAATTTACATATCTTTATATTTTTTGTCATCAATATAGATAAACTTGATTAAGACTCTATAAATCAAAAGGGTGACTCTGATATGTACGACGAAAGACGGTTGTTTTAAGCACTGCATGCAAGACTATATGTCTTTGGATTCTGCGTTTGGGATACATGAATGATCTCAAAATAATTGAAACTCTCTTTCAGAAGCTGAATATCGTTCAGGTATGTTGCAAAGGTAAGTCATTTTTCTGGTTCTGAAACCATCTTCACCAATTGAAAATAATTCGTTGCAAACATAACATGAAACTCTCGTAAGTTCCTCATGCTTTCTATCGCCCAGATAAGGGCTTCTATTTCCGAGTGAAGGGTTGAGATGCTGGCTCTCGTGTTTCGTGCTCCCATAAGCTCATCAAAACTTTCTAGGATACTAAACCAACATTGTTCTCAATGATTATTTGAATCTTTTCAAGAACTATCCGTGAAACACCATCATCCCGGTATTTAAGGTAAAATTTGCAGCCCTGACTCCCTAACTTTTGGGACCCGTTGTGTTTGGGCAATTTGTGTCTCATTCCAAAGCGTTGATTATGTATCTAGAGTCGACATCACTATTACTGAACACCGCATTGTTCCGTCCATTCCAAATATACCTCATAATCCATGCAAAATGATGATTATCTATTTGTGTTTTAATCCTCCAGAAAAGAAAATTCATATTTGCTAAAATCGACTGCAAGGGAATATACTCTAGATTCTATGGAATTTTTGAGAAAGCCCATGTTTGAACAACTAGAGGACATTCAAAAAATACATAATTAGTGGATTCTTCTTCTATTGTACATCTTGCACATTGAATATCACATTTTATACTTTTAGTCTTTAGATTTTTTTAACCGATAGACATTTATTTGCCATAAAAAAATGAAAAAATTACATCTAGGCATACTTTTTCATTACCAACTTACATCTAGACATACTTTGAGCATGTCACATACTTTCTCTTGACAAAATACCTAAAAACCCCTTTGAACTCTAACTAATTAGAAAAGTGGGATGACGTTATTCAATATATCTATTTTTACATTTACAATGGAACTTTAACGTCCTAACTCTCTAATTGGTTTTCTCTATCCTTATTTTCTCCCACACATCTCCTTTGTCAAACGCCATATTTTTTTTTCGAATTGTAAAATCTATCATTTTTTTTCTTGTCCTTCTTTCTTCATTTTTTTCTCCTCTTTCCTTTTTCTCCTTCTCTCTTTCTTTTTTATATCTTTCAAGATCTGTAAATCTTCCAAAACAACATTACCATCTTGATTTTTTACATGATTACTATCACCACAGTAATTTTTCATTGCCATCACCACAACTCTTTTCACGGCCACCGCCGCACTCGAAGAACCACCGCTGCAGTTCTTTCTGAGAAAACCCTGAATACATGAACGCAGAATTTGACCACATGAACATTACTCCGACCACATGACCACTGACCCTGATTCTGGCCATATGAACACTAACCCTGATTCTGACCCTAACCACATCTCTACCAACAACCACGTTTCACCAAGCCAAGCTTCACCAGCCAAGTATCACCCAACCATCCTTCACTCAACCACACTTCTTCCAACCATGAAAGTCAACAACCACCACTGCATGTATCTTCATCCACACCATTTACGCATCTATTAATGTATTTAATGTGGTGGTTTCACAGAAAAGCAAATAAGTAGTCATATATTTGAATTTAAAAATGTTGACCACATCATATCTGACCATACACATTTATCTGATTTGTACTTTCGTTTGCACTTGTCGTTAGATTGAGTTTATCGCACTTTAATCTAACGGTTCCCATTAAAACACACTATTTAATAAATATACCAATTAATTGTAACAAAAAACACCAACTAGTGTTTACTTTTCAAGACCAAAATCTTGTTTCTATCAAGGGTACTTTGGGAACAGAAAATCAAAAAGGTAGTCCGAAAGTACACCTCCAGATGGAAGTACCTCAACATGTTAAAGATCCAAGAGAAAGTAGCCCATAATGTAATGCTCTCTAAAAAAATTCTCTCTTGGAAATATTCTGATTTTCCAAAAAAAAAAACTTATAACGGCACAACATTTGGCTCGGAA
>NC_027755.1:14594610-14603157 GCF_000695525.1 Brassica oleracea var. oleracea
ATTTACGCATCTATTAATGTATTTAATGTGGTGGTTTCACAGAAAAGCAAATAAGTAGTCATATATTTGAATTTAAAAATGTTGACCACATCATATCTGACCATACACATTTATCTGATTTGTACTTTCTTTTGCACTTGTCGTTAGATTGAGTTTATCACACTTTAATCTAACGGTTCCCATTAAAACACACTATTTAATAAATATACCAATTAATTGTAACAAAAAACACCAACTAGTGTTTACTTTTCAAGACCAAAATCTTGTTTCTATCAAGGGTACTTTGGGAACAGAAAATCAAAAAGGTAGTCCGAAAGTACACCTCCAGATGGAAGTACCTCAACATGTTAAAGATCCAAGAGAAAGTAGCCCATAATGTAATGCTCTCTAAAAAAATTCTCTCTTGGAAATATTCTGATTTTCCAAAAAAAAAAACTTATAACGGCACAACATTTGGCTCGTACACTAAAGGCATCCTTCTCGAATCTGGACATAACTCTTACTACTTAACAACCAGATTTACGAACTTATAATTTTAATTTGTTTTCTAAATTCACTAAATTTTGTTATTCATTCATAAATCTTTAACATTTTTTTTACCAACAAACGGTTATACTATTAATCAAACTTGAGGTGATCTGGTTCAGACCGGAATAAAACAACCAATAAAACAAAATGATATATGAAAAGAAAAAACATTCCTAACTAGCGAATCAGCAATTTCATTTTGCATCCTAGGGAAAGTAGATAATCCCGAATTCTACTTAAATTTCTCGACATAAATTAATAATATAATATCTCGACATAATATTTCGAATCAGTAATTCATAAATCTTTAACATTAAATAATACATAAAAATATAAATTTTTTTTAATAACATAATATCTCGACATAAATTTTAAAACTACAAAACAAAATTCTGCTTAAATTTCTAAATCCATCAAAAAGCATCACTAATCTTCGTCTCGTGCCGAAATAGTGATGCTTTGTCAAACGCCATATCTTTTTTCAAATTGTAAAATCTATCATTTTTTTTCTTGTCCTTCTTTCTTCATTTTTTTCTCCTCTTTCCTTTTTCTCCTTCTCTCTTTCTTTTTTATATCTTTCAAGATCTGTAAATCTTCCAAAACAACATTACCATCTTGATTTTTTACATGATTACTATCACCACAGTAATTTTTCATTGCCATCACCACAACTCTTTTCACGGCCACCGCCGCACTCGAAGAACCACCGCTGCAATTCTTTCTGAGAAAACCCTGAATACATGAACGCAGAATTTGACCACATGAACATTAATCCGACCACATGACCACTGACCCTGATTCTGGCCATATGAACACTAACCCTGATTCTGACCCTAACCACATCTCTACCAACAACCACGTTTCACCAAGCCAAGCTTCACCAGCCAAGTATCACCCAACCATCCTTCACTCAACCACACTTCTTCCAACCATGAAAGTCAACAACCACCACTGCATGTATCTTCATCCACACCATTTACGCATCTATTAATGTATTTAATGTGGTGGTTTCACAGAAAAGCAAATAAGTAGTCATATATTTGAATTTAAAAATGTTGACCACATCATATCTGACCATACACATTTATCTGATTTGTACTTTCGTTTGCACTTGTCGTTAGATTGAGTTTATCGCACTTTAATCTAACGGTTCCCATTAAAACACACTATTTAATAAATATACCAATTAATTGTAACAAAAAAGACCAACTAGTGTTTACTTTTCAAGACCAAAGTCTTGTTTCTATCAAGGGTACTTTGGGAACAGAAAATCAAAAAGGTAGTCCGAAAGTACACCTCCAGATGGAAGTACCTCAACATGTTAAAGATCCAAGAGAAAGTAGCCCATAATGTAATGCTCTCTAAAAAAATTCTCTCTTGGAAATATTCTGATTTTCCAAAAAAAAAAACTTTTAACGGCACAACATTTGGCTCGTACACGAAAGGCATCCTTCTCGAATCTGGACATAAATCTTACTACTTAACAATCTGGACATAACTCTTACTACTTAACAACCAGATTTACGAACTTATAATTTTAATTTGTTTTCTAAATTCACTAAATTTTGTTATTCATTCATAAATCTTTAACATTTTTTTTACCAACAAACTGTTATTCTATTATTCAAACTTGAGGTGATCTGGTCCAGACCGGAATAAAACAACCAATAAAACAAAATGATATATGAAAAGAAAAAACATTCCTAACTAGCGAATCAGCAATTTTATTTTGCATCCTAGGAAAAGTAGATAATTCCGAATTCTACTTAAATTTCTCGACATAAATTAATAACATAATATCTCGACATAATATTTCGAATCAGTAATTCATAAATCTTTAACATTAAATAATACATAAAAATATAAATTTTTTTTAATAACATAATATCTCGACATAAATTTTAAAACTACAAAACAAAATTCTGCTTAAATTTCTAAATCCATCAAAAAGCATCACTAATCTACGTCTCCTGCCGAAATAGAAAAGGAGAGAAAAATCATTCTACTCTCTTCTTCCTTGTTCAGCTTTGTTTTCTGCAGAACCCTAATTTGACTCACGTTCTATGCTTCTCTTATGGTTCCTCTCCTTTCGTCGATCTCCCAATCTCTAGGGTTCAGTGATTGACTCTCTAAATGAGTGCCGTCGCCATCAATCGCAAGCGCAACGAAGATTCCTTATACTCCAACCAACCTTCCACCGCTCAATTCCGACGACATTCGCCGTACTTCCAAGCTCCGAAGAAACGCAGATTCTCCTTCGGAACCATGTCTCAGGATCCCAACAAGCCATCTTCGTCTTCGGTCTCGAGGATTTCGAGGTATCCCGACGCCAAAACTCCACTTAGACGAGAAATCCACGCACCTAGCAGAGCGAACCTTATATACGGAGGATCACCCAAGGCTAAGCCTAACGATTGCTGCGAGAAGGGGGAGTTTTTCACTCGAGAGTATGATAACGCCAAGAGAACAGCTTTGGATGCGTTCAGGTTCCTTAACAAAGATAAAGAGTTAATCGATTTGGAGGAAGAAGAAGAAGCAGTTTCTCAAGATTCAGCCATTGAAGTTATTGATTGTGATGAGGAGAAGTTAGTAAAGGATGATGATAACAATAAGAAGAAGGTTGAAGTTGTTGATTGTGATGATGATGATGATGATGATGAGGAGAATATTCAGACTCCTTCAGATGTTAACAAGTTTGGAGTTGGTGACACTAGTACGATGCTTGATTCCTTGTCTTTGGGTAGAGAGGAGACCACAGATGCTTCCAGCCTCGAAGCCTATAGAAAGCTTATGCACAGTGCAGAGAGGCGGAACTCCAAGTTGGAAGCTTTGGGTTTTGAGATTTTGTTTAATGAGAAGCGTTTGTCACAGCTTCGCAAGTCTCGTCCAAAGCCTCTGGAGAAGCCTCTCAAGGTAATATCCCTTTGGTATTTTTTTCTTGCTTGAATTGGAGATACTTAATGTCCTTGCTCCATTTGGATTGATTCTCTATAAATTGCATATGTTTTTATTGCCTATAGTGGTATGTACTGGAAGTAGTAATGGTTCTTACTTTGAGAAAGATCATATAATATACGATGCTTGTTTGTCTCATTGCTACATTTGGATTCATTCTCTATAAAATGCATATGATGTTATTGTCCACAGTCCTGTAGTATACCCTGGAAAATAGTACAATGCTTGTTTGCCCTCATTTCCAATAAAACTGCAGTTAAAGCTTATAAGCCACACAGTCAGAGAAGATCCTTATTATGTTTTATAAGAAGATTCCTCGTACCCATAAAGTTTTTGTTGTTAACTATTTTTTTGTATTCTTGTGGTATTGATCTGAAGAAGGTACCTCATGAACCCTTTATACCACTCACAAAGGAGGAGGAAGCTGAAGTCTACTGTGCCTTTTCTGGGAGAAACAGGTATGGTGGTTCTGTAAGAGGCTTCTAGCATGTTTGAGTGATTTATTATTCTAACCAAATGTGTGTCTCTTTTCTCAGGAGAAAGGTCTTGGTGACGCATGAAAGTTCAAACATTGATATTACTGGAAAAGTTCTACAATGCCTTACACCATCTGCATGGCTAAATGACGAGGTTCTACTGGTTCCTTATGCTGATATTTTGTATAATTAAGACTTAACATATTTTACGTTTAATGTGTTCCTTTTCTGGTTTTTAGGTTATCAATGTCTACCTTGAACTACTCAAAGAAAGAGAAACTAGAGACCCCAAAAATTATTTGAAGTGTCATTTCTTCAATACCTTTTTCTATAAAAAGGTTTGTTTTCTTTTATGTGCTCACATGATTCGTAGTACGGATCTTTTTACCCCTCGTGTCAGTTCGTTTGTTTAGCTGCTACTTGGTTTCCAGATAAATTATAAGCACTGTGTTTAAGAGATTTAGCTTGCCTCGTTTGTCCCCTGTGTTACTCATTTGTCTCTGGATTCTGTATAAAATGAATGGCGATGAGCACCAAACACAAGCTGTCGCTTTTTTTGTATGTTGATGAATCCTCGTGGACTTACGTTTTTCGTTCTTTGATTGCTTTCCTTCAGCTGGTAAGCGACTCTGGGTATAATTTTAAAGCTGTTAGGAGATGGACTACGCAGAGAAAGTTGGGATATCCCCTTATTGACTGTGACATGGCAAGTTTGTCGAGAAACCTGAACTTTTAGATTAATTTTCTTAATTTTACAAGTTTAGTCCAGTTTAGCTAATGTTTAGACCAGTCTTTTCCTTGTGCAGATATTTGTTCCCATCCACCGGGGTGTACATTGGACCTTAGCAGTTATTAACAACAGGGATCGCAAGTTCTTGTATCTCGATTCACTAAATGGAGTTGATTCGAAGATTTTAAATGTTCTGGTATAATTTAGTTTCCAACTCTCGTTCTTTTTATTTAGTCTCTTCTTGACGCCCTAGAGTCATTAGAAGGATATGAGATGCTTTGTAGCTAATGAACGTACTATTCTTTATCCCTGTGGTCTTCCGAATACATCTCATTTATAGTACTCATATAAAATGAAGCGGTCTGTCACAGTACAGACCATTAATTCTTGATTCTAAATTCTGTCCCTAGAAAGTTTGGAGATTCTAGAATCTGTTATTGCTTTTTGTATATCAAACACTAGTGTCAAAATATCCTGATAAGTGATATGTGTGTTCGCTTCAGTCAAAATACGTGGGAGATGAAGCTAAAGAAAAAAGTGGAAAAGACATTGATGTTAGTTCGTGGGAAATGGAATTTGTTGAAGGCATTCCCCAACAACAAAATGGGTACGTAACCACCCTTGAACTTGCTATGTATGTGAAAGGAACAATCTTGTTTGAAAGTACTCGTTGCAGAATCAGCTAATTGTTTACCATTGTGGAATATGGTTTAGTTAAAAGTATAGACCTGGTTTGAGATTGATAAAAGAGACATTTACTTAACATGAATTTTGATTATAACAAATTAACAAGCATAACTGTTCACCAGAGATAAAAAACAACTCATGACTTTCCTAGTTTGCTGCTGGGATGTAGCCAAAATATAATTTTCTTGATGGTGTGGTGTTGGATCACAAGCATATATTCTAATATTAGGTTCTTTTGGGAATTACTAACAGCCAAAAATCCACTAATTAGTCACAATTCAAGTGGCTGGATTCTATCAAAAGTCTATGTCCTTATGCTCTTAGCTCTCTGTTTTAGTTCTATACTAACTCTGTGTTTTTTTCTTCTTTTGCAATATTGTATATTCTTCAGGTATGACTGTGGAATGTTTATGCTCAAGTACATAGACTTTTTCAGTAGAGGTCTGGGGCTATGTTTCAGCCAGGTAAGCTATCAGAATCCAAATCCCTCAATGCTTCAAGGGATTGTATTTAATAAGAGTAAACTAGTTGTCTGGAATTTGTTATGGAATTAGTATGTGCAGTTTATATTCTTTGCATGTTCTAAGATTTGATACAATAAATTATTTTGTCTTGGTTGTAATACTTACAGGAACATATGCCATATTTCCGGCTAAGAACGGCTAAGGAGATTCTGAAACTACGAGCTAACTAAAACTGTTCGGGCTATGCCTTTTTAGTAGTAGTGCTATTTTGCTTTCCATTGTTGATTTGTTCAGGCTATAGATTGTTTAGGCAGTGAAGCGCTCAACCTCAGAAGCAGAGGTAAACACTGGGCCAGGCTCAAAGCTCTTTTTCCTTTTGTATTTTGTTATATTATATTTTGGCTAAAATTGTAGATGGAGCATGTTGGATTTGGTTAGTCTAACTAAATATGATTAGTTGTTCTGAACTGGTCTATTTGTTTACCCTCTATACGCTCTCAGTTTCGTCGTGACATGTTTGATGAAATCGGTACGACAGCAAATCCGGTTGAGTTTATTCTTCTGTTAGGAGTTGATCTTAACTACATGTCCATGTTCGGTAGCTACTTCCTTTAATCACAAATCAACTATTCTAACTCTTTGAGAGCGAATGTTTTCCATGTGCAAATCAGCAGGTTGTGTTAACTGAAAGTTCATAACTGTTAGTATAAAAAACTTCAAGTCACATTTCATAATCAATTAAGTTGTAGTAGACGACGCGAAATACAACAAAAGGACAGACAATCAGAAGCCTTCTCGCAAGATAAAATAAATTGTTTAAAGTACCCTGAGTTAACTATCACTTTTCAAAATTACATTCAATAAAAAAATCCTGATATTAGGGTTTAGTGATTTTTATTTAGGGCATAGTATTTAAGAGGTGAAGTTGGATTTATAAAATTTGATAAATGTATTATAAATTATTTTTAAACATTTATAAATGATTTTAGAAGGTTAAATTAATCAATTTTATCACAAATTTAAAGTATTTATGAAAATTGTTAACTTTTAAGGATAAATTTAAAAAGTGGTATTAAACTTGTGGTAAAATTTAAATTCTCTCTGAATCCTGACAGTTTCAAACCACCCAAATAGATTAGGCGGTTCTGATAAGCTTTCACACTCTGTCTGTATCTTACAGCTATTGATGGAAACTCATTAGTCTTCATGATTCTGTTATCTTTTGAAGATTATAAAGGTGTCTTGTTTTTGGGTGAGAAAAAGGGCCATGTACTTATTTGTAGCTTGTAGCTTATTTTGTTGAACAATAATAATAGTTCATGTACTTATTTGTGTTCTCTTCATCTTTTGTTTTATATACTGTGGTGATTAGCAAAAAAAATACTCTTCAGCTAAGACTTACTACAATTTTTATGCAAATGAACCTACGCAATTTGAGAATTGTTAGAAATAAAGAGTTGAAGAGACTTTATAATAATATATTTGCTTTTGCCATTTACTTTCGTATTTTAGTGGAGAGTTATGGAGAATTACGAGAGAGGAAGAATGTGATTTTCTTATTATTATTTTGTATGTGAGAGAATGCGTCAGAAGATAAAAGATGATCTCATCTATATTCTTTTACACCAAGCACAAAGTACTATTTATAGGAGAAATGAGGTCGGTAAAATAAACCGGCTTGAAGAAAATGACAAAATATTAGAGTGACATGTGCCATGCTGGCTATGATATGTATACCTAGTGTCAGCACACGTGTTTCCAGATGTCAGATGGATAATCACATGCAACACTCCCCCTTGATTATCCATCTTTTATTACGTAGTGCCTCGTTAAAAACCTGGTCATGGAAAAATCCATTGAGACAAAAACCATGACAAGGGAAAAATAGTACACTGCCGTAATCTCCCCCTGAAAATAATGGACACAGCTTTTTCTTCACCGATCACGCAAATGCCGCATTCCGATACCGTAGACGTGTTTTCGAAATGTTGTAGTCGGAAGAGCTTTGGTGAACAAGTCAGCCGGATTTTCGCATGACTATACATACTCAATGTCCACTTCTTTATTTTTCTCAAGTTCCCGTATGTATGAGAAAAATCTTGGAGGGATGTGCTTTGTTCTATCACTCTTGATGTAGCCTTCCTTGAGTTGAGCAACACAAGTCGAATTATCTTCAGATTTTTTTGTTGGCTCTTTCTTGTTAACTATTCCGCTTGATTCTTGTATGTGGTGACTCATTGACCGAAGCCATACACATTCTCGACATGCTTCGTGAAGCGCAATGATTTTAGCATGATTTGAAGAAGTCGCAACCAGAGTTTGTTTCTGGGACCGCCAAGAGATCGCGGTTCAACCAATTGTAAAAACGTAGCCGGTTTGCGATCGAGCCTTATGAGGATCTGATAAGTATCCTGCATCTGCAAAACCAACCATACCAAACTCGGGTTTTCTAAAATACATTAACCCTAAATCAACTGTACCTTGAAGGTAACGGAATAAGTGCTTTATTCCGTCCCAATGCCTGCGAGTAGGAGCAGAACTATATCTCGCCAGTAGATTAGTTAGCAAAAGCTATATCTGGTCTGGTACAGTTTGCAAGATATAACAGCCCACCGATAGCACTCATATAAGGTACTTCTTGACCTAATATCTTCTCGCTATCTTCGCAGGGCCTAAAAGGATCACTCTCAACATTGAGAGATCTACC
>NC_027755.1:14603645-14605423 GCF_000695525.1 Brassica oleracea var. oleracea
GTTTCCTCAAAATCAATTCCCGGTCTCTGAGAAAAACCTTGGGCAACTAATTGGGCTTTATATCGTGTTACTTCATTTTTCTCATTTACTTTTCTCACGAATACCCACTTATACCCAACAGGATTTATATTCTCAGGCGTTATGACTATAGGTCCAAAGACATTTCTTTTATTTAGGGAGAGTAATTCAATTTGAATGGCCTTCTTCCACTCCTCCCAATCATGTCTTTTCTGACATTCCAAAATGGACCTTGGATCGGGATCATCATTTTCATGATCGATCTCTTTGGACACAGAAAAGGAGAACATTCCATCAACATCTTTTATCTTATTTCTGATCCATAATCTTTCATCTCGGGCGTAGTTGATGGAAATCTCATATTTTTCTGTTCCCTTCTCGTCATCTGGATCATCTTTATCTATGCCTTCTTTCAGACATTTTTCATTAATAGGTTCTTCTAGAACCTTTCTATTTATGTCTTCTTTCAGACATCTTTCAATATCAAGTTCTTCTAGAACCTTACTATTTTGCTCATCCAATTTCTTTTTCTTTCGGGGATTTTTATCTTTAGAACCCGCTGGCCTCCCCCTATTTAACTGAACCCTAGGTTCATTCATTTTATTTCCATCTGTTTGTTCTTTAGGAACATCAACTCTTGATGGAACATTTTCAGCGGGTATACATGACTTCGTCACCCTTCTCGTATCTGTGAACGCATCTGGTAACTGGTTTGCCAAATTATGCAAATGCACAATTTTTTGAACTTCCAGCTCTCTTTGATTCGTAGGGGGATCAAGGTGTAACAACGACGGTGTACACCAAGTAATATCTTTAGGAATTCTATTAATTCCACCCCCTAACGCTGGAAATTCATTCTCATTAAAATTGTAATCGGTAAATCGTGCCGTAAACATATCACCAGTTACTGGTTTCAGATATCTTATTATACTTGGTGACGTATAACCCACATATATTCCCAATCTCCTTTGTGGGCCCATTTTTGTTCTTTGTGGCGGTGCTATCGGAACATAGACCGCACACCCAAAGACACAGAGATGAGATACATCTGGCTCTTGCCCAGATGCCAATTGTAATGGGGAGTACTTATGATATGCACTTGGTCTTAACCGAACCAGTGCAGCTGCATGCAATATAGCATGACCCCATACAGAATTTGGGAGCTTCGTTCTCAAGACTAACGGTCTTGCAATCAACTGCAACCGTTTTGTCAATGACTCGGCCATGCCATTTTGTGTATGCACATGGGGAACTGGATGCTCCACATCAATCCCCATTGACATACAATAATCATCAAAGGCTTGCGATGTAAATTCACCAGCATTATCAAGCCTTACTTTCTTAATGGCATACTCTGAGAACTGCGTTTTCAGCTTTATTATCTGGACAATGAACTTTGTGAAAGCCGTATATCGTATCGTCAAAAGAGACACATTTGACCATCTACTAGATGCGTCAATCAATACCATGAAATACTTAAACGGCCCGCACGTTGGGTGGATCGGCCCACATATATCACCATGTATCCTTTCTAAAAACATTGGTGATTCATTGCCTACTTTTGCTGGTGATGGCCGAGTTATAAGTTTTCCTTGAGAACATGCATTACATGTAAATTCGCCCGTTTGCAAAATTTTTCCGTTTTTCAACGGATGGCCATTCGAATTTTGCACTATCTTTCTCATCATGACTGAACCAGGATGTCCTAGCCTCTCATGCCAAATTTTAAATGTATCAGTAAACTTCATGTTTACCACGGC
>NC_027755.1:14605655-14610738 GCF_000695525.1 Brassica oleracea var. oleracea
GAGACTCGGGGGAATACAATGCATCACTTATTTCAAATATTGTTCCCCCTGGCATTGAAAATTTCGCTCTTCCAGAGCCCATAATTATCTTTGCATTACCAGATATTGTACTTACGCTTCCAGCGTAATCTCTTATTTTGAGACTAGAGAAATATTTCTTATCTTTAATTATCGTGTGCGTTGACGTACTTTCTGCCAAACACAAATCTCCATCCATAGTCTCAAAGTTTGGCATTTTCTGAATATAAAACATATATTATTAAACATTAAACATGAAACATAACATTAAATCTTACAACAAAAGATATAGATACTATAATACAGTCTACTTATATCACATCGATTTATATCACTCATCGATACTCTCTGGCTCAACCAGAAAATCTGATATGTCGAGATGAGTATCATCGGTTTAAACCATGAAAGGATGGTGGCCCAGGTTCATCAGAGATGAAGTTTGTTTCACCTCTTCCTTTCTCTTTTCCCTTTTGGGATTCTCTATACAGATCGGCTAAATGTTTTGGTGTACGACAGTTACGTACCCAATGACCTTTTATGCCACATCTGTAGCAAACCTTTCCCGTTTGCCTGTTATCATCCTGGCCTTTTTCATTCCTTTCATTTTCGTGGAAGTCTTTATTATTTCTTTCATCATAGGGATGAAATCTTCTTTCTCGTCCTTTTCCACAACCATGATAACGGTTTCCACCACGTCCACGACCTCGTCCTCTTCTATAATCATAACTGGATGATGCAACATTCGCTTCTGGGAATGGAGCAGATCCAGTGGGACGAGCTTGATGGTTTAAAGTCACGAGTTGATTATTCTGCTCCGCTACAAGGAGGACTTGCATCAACTCCGAGTAACGGATATATCCATTCACCCGGTATTGTTGCTGCAGGATTACATTTTCAGGATGGAATGTGGAGAGAGTTTTCTCGATCATATCATAATCACTTATTTTCTCTCCACATAACATCATCCTCGAAGTAATTCCAAACATCGCAGAATTAAACTCACTAACACTTTTGTAATCCTGGAACCGGAGATTGATCCACTCGTGTTTAGCTTTCGGTAAGATTACATATTTCTGGTGATCGAACCTCTCTTTTAAAGATTTCCAGAGGTCACAAGGATCATCTTTCGTAATATATTCATCCTTTAAACCATCATGGATGTGGTGTCGTAAAAATATCATGGCTTTAGCCTTTTTCTCATCCGACACCGTTCTCGAACTATCAATGGTTTCCAAAAGCCCGTTTCCTCTCAGGTGCATTTTTGCACCCACTGCCCAGGTCATATAATTATTTCCCGTAATATCCAGGGCATTAATTTCGAGCTTTGTCAAATTCGACATGATAACTGTATTCATAGAATAATATTATAAATATAGTAAAAACGGGAATTTAAATGCATAATTTAAATGCATAATTTAAATGCAAAAATCAAAGGCATAAAATAAAAGCATAAACTTAAATTGCATAAATTTAAATTGCAGAAATTTAAATAGCATAAATAAAATCGAGACGCTCAGCCTACCACATGATCCAAGGAGTCATAAACTACCATATTGATCATTTTCAAAGTCCGAGGAGACATGGTCTACCATTTTGACTTTTACTTATTTCAAGGTCCGAGGAGATTTAGTCTACCATTTTTGACCTTTTATTTTTATTCACGGAGGCAAAGCCTACCACGTGTTTCTCTGATCGTGAAGGCATAGCCTACCATAACGATCAGTCGGGGAAGGTAGCGCCTATCATCCCGAAAAATAAACGGAGAAGGTCCAGCCTCTCACTCCGAAATAATAATAAAATTTAAATAAATTAAGTATATTGAAATACATAAATTTAAACATTACCTCGGCTGTTTTAAGAACTTTCGGATTGATAAGCCTCAGTTGGTCAGAGTATCGTGCTGATAACGTGTTAGAAATAAAGAGTTGAAGAGACTTTATAATAATATATTTGCTTTTGCTTTTTACTTTTGTATTTTAGTGGAGAGTTATGGAGAGTTACGAGAGAGGGAGAATATGACTTTCTTATTATTATTTTGTATGTGAGAGAATGCGTCAGAAGATAAAAGATGATCCCATCTATATTCTTTTACAGCAAGCACAAAGTACTATTTATAGGAGAAATGAGGTCGGTAAAATAAACCACTTGAAGAAAAGGACAAAATATTAAAGTGACATGTGCCATGCTGACTATGATATGTATACCTAGTGTCAGCACACGTGTTTCCAGATGTCAGATGGATAATCACATGCAACAAGAATTTGTTTGAAATACATTAACTGGATATTAATTTTCAGAAATACATTCAATTAAAGATATTTTAATATTTGAGTATATGGTTTGTTGATTATTGTTGATGATTTAGTATTTAGGAAGTGAAACTGGATTTATAAACTTATATAAATCATTATTAAACATTTATCGTATAAATGTAAATTTAAAAAGTAGTATCAAATTTGAAGTAAAATTAGAATTTTGCCCTATACAAAGAATCAACCACTACACATAGAAATGATCAGTTTGAGTTTTAGTAAGGGTGTTTTGAACAATGAAGCATAGTAAATGTTGCTGCTTCTTTAACAAGAAAATAAAAGATGACTTTATTGAAAATAAATTATGAATGAATTGTTTAGAGCGATCCAAATTTTTGGATCTTGATCTTGTATGTGTCCGGGCACAAAATAATTGAATGGAAAAGCTCATCGTTTGTACGATGTCACCTGTTTTGTTGGTAAGAGACACGTTCATAGTATAAAAATCATCAGCATATCTCACCGACCATAATCAGATCTTTTGTATCGAAAATACTTGTTTATTCTCCAATTTTTGTTAACATTTGATGCAAGTACCGTTTGTTTGATCAGTAAAGACACTTTCCACTGGAGGTGTACTTTCTATCTAATTTATGAAACTTCTATCCCCTGAATGCCTTTATACTCTTTGGCTATGAAATATCTTTTATTGGAAGGAGTCTCGTGACCAGACATTTGTGGCAGGATCATATTGTAGCTGTGTAGGTGTGGTCATTAACAAGGTAATTGAAACTAAAGATGTCATCACTTCCTTAGAACTAGTCATTACAATTGCTATAACTGTGGGTACGAAACTTTTTTTTATAGTTTTAAAACTTATTTGATGTGGTCAGAAAATTGGTTATAAAGCTGTTAGGTATCAGGTGGCTAGTATTGTATTTCATGGTTGGAGCATCGTCGACATTTGTAGACATTGTATGCAAGACAATTTGTGGTTAGTGAAGCGTGGTTAGTAGCAATTGTGGACAATTTCTTCTTATGAGGACGTCTTTTATAATTAGTCACCTGAATATCTGAAAAGCTTCAAAGGTCCACAAGATAGTATCTTTAATTTTGCAATCGTCAGAGAAAGAAGCAATACCTTTGTCGGTGTGAGCTCACGGCAAGCTCCAAGCTTAAGTCTCTTCAGGTTACGACATCAGGGAGATATAATGGCTAACGTGTCGTCGTTGATGCTCACGGATCTACAGTCGCCTTTGAATGAAAGCTTCAAGCGAATTAATAAAAGAGAGAAGTGATGGATGTCATCAGAGAGAGAGAGAGAGAGAGAGTACAAAGTAGGTCGAAATGTAAATGAAAGTTAAAAATTAACCTTCAATGTAATATTTTCGAGATCAAATGATGGGAGACACTCTTTCATGTGTTGCATTGTTTCAATACAATAAAGTCAGCATAGGATGTTCTTTCTTGTAAACGTACATTTCACAGTCTACCACCGCAGTAAACTTTGGCAACAATTCATGGGCCCACATCCACATCATGAGAAAACTCATGGGCCGTTGTGTATATAAAATAAAGACTCCCACAAAAACATCACCGGAGATTCTGACGGCGGCTTAGCACCGACGGCTACTGCAAAAGGATTGTTTATCTGTTTACTCGGGAAGAACATAACGTCTTTTGCGGTAGCTAAAAGCTAAGCTCTCGGTCAGCATACATACCCTGTTACATCACAAGTATTCGAATATCGAAATAATAAAATGGCAGCTCGTTCGCTCCCCGGTGCCGTTAAATCTCTTTTCTCCACCGCATTCGACAGTGTTTCTCGTTCCATTGTCTTAAGGTATTCTTTGGCTACATATAAAATATTACCGTGAAAATATTTTTGTTACGTACAAAAACTTAATTATCCTTATCCTCAAAAACCTCTCGACCACAAAAAAGAAAAACAGTAGCTCCGGCAGACAGCCGCCGCTTGAGCGCACGCCGTCGCCGGACGCATCCCCTTTCTGTCATCTCAGTCTTGCTTTGCTCCTCTGTCGCCTCCCTCCACTATCGTCTTGCTCTGGTTTCTGGTTCCGGGCATCTTCTTCGGTCAAGCCCTCTGCTCGCGAAGAGGTTCTAATCGGCGGCGATGTACTTATTCTGGAGTCTAGACGCGGTGGTTGGTTGTGGATTCGTCGGTGGAGCTCGGATTTTAGGGCTCGGGTTCAGATCGATTTCCAATTTTTGGATCTACCCGTTGGTCTCGTCATCCTGTCTCGGGCATAATGGACCGTTTCTCAGATGGTTAGCTGCAGCGCTTCTGTGGCTTCTGAAGAGACGACGGTGGGTGGCGGCGGTTGGTTTCACATACCTCTACGGCGTCGTGGTGGTGCACTCCTTCTCTGCTCAAGCCAGGTGAGCTATGTTGTTCTGTTGTCCTAATCCTTTAGTAGAGGATGGATTTGACCATCCCATAAGGCCCGAGGAATAGGAAGGCCTGGCCCGAATTAGGAAGAGCGACGGCTCGATCGGTCGGCTAGAGAGTCAGGTCTCTCGGCTTGACTCTTGAGTACTTTAGTTGATCATCATCGACTAAAGTACGTTCGGCTCAGCGGCTGCTCAGACGCCTACGGGCTTCTCGGCCCAGCAGAGGAGGCCCACCAAGATGGCGTAAATTAGGTCAAGGACGAGGCATCAGGACGTTTATATAAGGGAAAGGAGAGACGACGAGAAGAGGATCCGAAATCACTAACTAACACTTGGCGGCTAGATTAGGGTTTTCACCTTTGCTTCATCTCGCCGTTAGTTGTACTTTTCCGGTAGCTTAT
>NC_027755.1:14615007-14616298 GCF_000695525.1 Brassica oleracea var. oleracea
TCGAGACCCGCCAGAATCCGAGCATCCACAAACTGAGACTCCAACACGAGAGGAGAGAATCTAAAATCAGTTTCAGGGATCTCGCCAACCTTCAGCTGCTCAGCCTCTTGTTCGTACTTCCTCTCATACTCGACGAACATATCAATGGAGGCTTGCGGTATGTCGTTCCCGGCTCCCTTCAAGGCCTCGAGGCACTTCCTAGTCCCAAAGGCTTGGCTGTAGAGTAACCGGGCCTCGTCGTAAGGACCCCGACGCTCCTCTCGAGAACGAATCCTGGCGAAGCAACGACTAGCCTTGGCGGTCATTTCCGCCTCAACTCTCCCTCTTTCTCTCGTCACCTCCAATATTCTGGAGTCTCTCAGACGTTTCATCTCTCGCTCGTGAGTGGCAGCAAGCGAAGCCCTCTCGCTGAGGTCAGCATTCTTCTGTTCAAGCTCGCGGATGGTTCTTCGAGACGACTCCAGCGCGGCTTTAAACTCATCGCGTCGAGCAATGGTGCGGGCCATCACCCTGTCGAGCTTATGCAGATTGGCCCTTGACTCGTTCAGTTGACGAGCAGAAACCTCTTCCTTCTCAGCAAACTCTTTCTTGGCCAGCTCGAGCTCCTCCAAGGCTCCTTTAAGCGCCGTGTCGTATTTATCAATAACGACATTCATCGTGCTATCACCCTGAACACTCGACACAATGGAAATCGTGAGAGGTTAGGAGTCAAGGAATTTAAAAAAAAAAGGACCAAGCAGTTTACCAGCAGTTTGGCCCTTGCAGCTTCTTCGTATTCACCCCCGAAGATAAGGTCCTTCACAGCAGGAAGAGGTTTCGCCCTCCCTCTTAGTTGACAGAGAAACTCCCCACATTTCTCTGGAAAATACACTAAGGGAGCCGGTCCCTCATAATGGAAGTCGACCTTATCGGGAAAGCTGAATCCGGGAGCCCTCCTTAGGATAGTCGAGCCACGAGAAGAAGTACCGATCTGGACGGCCCCTCCTCCGACGGGAACTGGAGTTCTCTCACGAGGAAACGTCAGAACAGGAGACCGCCTCTCATCATCGTCTTCGTCATTTCCCCTCCTTATTAGGAATGGCGACCCTTCGCTATCTTCCTCGGAATCACCCGAGCAGGCGGCATTAAGAGAAGTCTCGCGTTCCCCTCCTTCACTTACTCCCTCCTCGTCATTCCGTCCCTCCGAGGCTTCAGCCTCAGAACCCCCCTCTTCGGGCTGAATTTCTTCTCCTCGAGCACCCTCTTCCTCTTGCTCGATCTGCTCGTCAGCATCTTCCAACTGCTCGCCGGT
>NC_027755.1:14617360-14617696 GCF_000695525.1 Brassica oleracea var. oleracea
CGCTTCCGTAGGCACAAGGAAGGTCACGCCTACGGCACCCGCAGCCCGAAGAACCCTCTTCACGCTTCCAAAAGTCGAATTCGTCTTCTCCACGCCTTCCCAGTCCTGACGGGCCAAGAAGGCAGGACGCAATAAATCGGGATGGAGTTGAGGAAGCTCTTCGAAAATCCCATCGGGGTAAAAGGTGGTCGGGAAGAACTCGGCCTCAGAATCATCGTCCTCCGAGAGACCAACCTCCGCAGGTCGAGCTCTCAGGGAGATCGAGTCAACGGGTATCGCCCCGCTCTGTCCGTCTCTCGAACATTCCATTGCATCCCTCGCAACGACGTTCTGACA
>NC_027755.1:14617837-14618371 GCF_000695525.1 Brassica oleracea var. oleracea
CGACTGCCTTTCCCCTCTGTTGCTTCGATAGCCTCTGACCCGACGACATCGCAGAACGGGACGGTGAAGAATGTTTCGAATGAATCTAACAACGCTTAGAGAGATAAAGGAAAGTGAGAGAAAGTATCTTTGATCGCGGAGAAAAACTTGAAGAAATGAAAGGGGGTCTGCGTATTTATAAGGAAAAGAGAGGGGGGGAAACTCGAGGCGCCATCATTAGGTCTATTCGGGCCCAAACGGGCCTCGAAATCCGCCCTAAAAACCCTGCGGACCCTCGCGACGTTTCGACTTCTCGGTTTATTTAAAAGCAAAAAAAAAAAAAAGAAAGGGGAATTCGAGGTGTCGTCATTAAGCCTAAACGGGCCTTAAAACTCTCCCAAATGTCCAGCGAACCTTCGCGACGAACCCTTCCTGCGACACGACGACCAAAAGAAGAGATAAAAGCCTCTACTGCTCGCTTTCGAGAGAACAACGCTGTGCGACTCATCGACCAACCGTTCTAACCTTCCGACAGGCCTTCTATTCCCTCAAACC
>NC_027755.1:14618561-14623428 GCF_000695525.1 Brassica oleracea var. oleracea
CAGCGTCTGCTCGGACGCCTACGGGCTTCTCGGCCCAGCAGAGGAGGCCCACCAAGATGGCGTAAATTAGGTCAAGGACGAGGCATCAGGATGTCTATATAAGGGAAAGGAGAGACGGCGAGAAGAGGATCCGAAATCACTGACTAACACTTGGCGGCTAGATTAGGGTTTTCACCTTTGCTTCATCTCGCCGTTAGTTGTACTTTTCCGGTAGCTTATCGAGCCACCGGCTTCCTTTCTGTCGCACTCTCTTCTTTTCCCTTGTAACCGACTGAACGTTTTCTCTCCGACCATTAATAAGACGTCTTTTTTTACTTATTTATTACCGTTTCTCGATCAAACAACTCGGAGGCAAGCGGTGAACTGTTGTATGCAGGAGGGTTGGTACACGGTTCTATTTCCGGTTCGTTAGGGTTTGTGGAGTTTGTTGTCGGGAAGTCGTCTATGGCTTTCTTGTAGCAGCTCGACCGCTCTTCTCATCTCAGACACCCGGTGTTGTCACTGCATGGTCCCTTCGTTTAATGGTGACGGCCGTTAATTATGGAGGCTCAACTCTTGGGCATTTTTCATTCAAATTCTCTACTTATCACAGGTGGAGTGTATTGCGAGTCACATGTTTTCGATTGTTTGGTTCTCAAACATCGTCAAAAGGCGTAACAACTAAGTTTTGGTTGTGGTGGTGACCCTTTTGAGTCAATTGCACATCCCAGTGTCGGTCGCTTATCATTTGATTGCGATTGGTAGTGTTCTTGACAGCTTAAGTGCAAGGTCGCTAGAGTTTCTAGGCAGTGTTTGATGTCGAGTTCAGGTCCGTCTTTGGCGTCGAAGGCGAGGGTGCAGTTGGGTACGACAACTCTCCTCAGGTATGGCTGTTCTCATCCCGTCTCTCCTTTGATTGTCTTGCGCTTAAACGACAAGGAAGAATGCAAACTTGGCAAGATCACCGATTCCAGCTTCTTCAGGCGACGTCTCGGGGACTCCGGCGTCTGAGGCAACGAGGTAAAACCCACCTCCTCGGGGTTAACGTCAATAGAAGAGAACGGTCATTGGTAGTTTAGTGATTATTGAACTGTCTAGCAGAACGCGCCGGATAGGTGGTGATGCGAAACTAGATTTGTAAAATATTGATCTAGATTATTTTGGTTGAGTCCGGTTTGTATTTCGACTTTGAAACCCTTTCGGGATTGATTTAAAAAAAAAATTATATATTTTTGTTACTCCCTCCGTTTTTTAATATAAATCGTTTTAGAACTGTGCAGAAAATCATTAACTTTTGAGAAAATGACTAGGATAGCACAAAAAATGTTTTTGTCACAAATATAGTCTATAAGAATAAAAATGACCAAAATAGCACTTGATGTTTTATCAAAAGAGATAAATATACACTTATACCTCAATGGTAAATTAATTTAGACATTAGGGTTTAGAGTTAAGGGGTTGGGTTTAGGATTTAGGATTAGGGTTTAGGGTTTAGAGTTTAGGGGTGGGGTTTAGAGTTTAGGGTTTAGAGTTAAGGGGTGGGGTTTACGATTTAGGTTTTAGGGTTTAGGATTTAGGGTTTAGGGTTTAGAGTTTAGGGTTTAGGTTTTAGAGTTTAGGTTTTAGGGTTTAGAGTTGGGGAGTGGAGTTTTGGGATAAGATTTCAAATTTAAAAAAATTAAAAAAATTTTAAATTTTTCAAAAGGTAAAATGTTATTTTGGTCATTTTAGTTTTTGAAGGCTATTTTTGTGACATAAATTTAGAAATGTGCTATTTTGGAGATTTACCCTTAATTTTTTATATTTTCTAAACAAAAACATTATTAATTATTTACCTAAACACAAATCAACCAATAATAAAATAGAAATTATATTATTATTGGTCATATAACATTAAGTGTTAATAAATTTTAAATAGAAAATCAAAAACGTCATATAATTTGAAACATAAAATTTTCTGTAAAACGATTTATATTAAAAACCGGAGGGAGTAATATTTATCGTATTGTTGTTGGATTTTAGGAGGAATTACGTTGCGACATCACCAGGGTTATTAAGTAAGGGAGGTTCCACCAGAGTTACGGTGGGGAAGCTCGAACAAAGTGCAAATCGTGGGGAAGCTCGAACAAAGAGCAAATCAAGAGGCAGAGTCTGCGTGGGCTCCAGATTCAGTCACGGGATATTACAGACCTTCTAATTGTGCGGATGAGATTGATCCAGCGGAGCTTAGGGAGATGCTTTTGAAAAACAAAGCCAAGCCTTTGTGAGGATTTTGATTGGTTGGTTCTACGGGAGGCTGTGTCTTAGGTAGGGGATTGTCATGATTCCGTTTGTTATGTTCGTCACTCTGTCTATTTGCTATGGAGACTTGAAGTGAAATAAAGATAATATTAATCAGTTAAAAATATATTTGGATCCATTTTATATAAGTTCTGAACAAAGTGTTTCGTAAATATGCTGACTTGTCTTTTAAAAGAGATCTGAATGTTTTTTTAGGATATTACAATTACGGGAAAAAGATCACGTAGACGATTCGACAACCGACAATACTATCTGCATTATGAAAATTTACGTCTAAGTGCATCACCAGAACCGCCCTATGAAGATTGAAGTTCCATTGTAAGCATTTCTTCTATACCTTGTGTAGATGCATTAATGAACCCTTAGTCAAACCACTAGACTAAGGGGACTTCCACGGTTCTGAATGTTTAAAATTAATATTTGAGACGATTTATCATTTTAATCAGAAAATGAAACATATTGATTTGTGTTATAAATCATGGAGTGGATTGCTATTAACCAAGACCAGAAGAGAAGGCCCATCAGCCACGTCTAGGCCCAGCCGCGGCCGCGACCAAGAGGAGAGAGAGTCGGTCGGTTTAGACCCTCTTAGGATTATGACGTTTCTTTTTTCTTGTTATCTTTAGTTTTCCTATTTCCTTTTGGATTAGGTTTTGTACTCTTTCCATTTATCTGTTCTTTGTATCCCCTATATAAAGGGAACTTATATTCAGAAATAAAACACACAGTTTCCCCATTCTTTTACAACACGTTATCAGCACGATAGCCTCCAGAACCCTGAGACAAAAATCAAAACCTAAAAGCTTAAAACCGGCGACTTCTCTTAAACCCTAGAGACGTTCTTCGTCTGTTCAATAACCCAGACGATCCATCTCAACCCCTGAACGTCCCTAGCTCACGTCCCAGCTCAGACGAAACTTGTCCAGCTCGCAGATCGCACCCGAGACACCTCGCACCCGAGACAAACCCCCCAGCTCGCGTCCGTCCCGATTCCGCGACCCGATAGGAGGCAGCAAGTGTCCGTTCGTCTCAGCTTGGAGTTTCATCCGTTCATGTTCTCTCTCTTTTCTTTGGTGGTCCGGTTCTAAAACCTCTACAAAGCAAAGGTATAACTTAATCTGAGAACCTAGAAAGATCAAAACCCTAATCCATTATTATGGAAACTTTGTTCTTGATGAAACCCTAGAAATTACAAATTTAAAATCTACATATCTTATAACTAGCAATATAAAAATCGATTCCATTAGAACATAATTGATTGATTATTTGTTTCTGATCCGAATTTGAGAAACCCTAATTTTGGAATCGAAAAACCCTAAACCTAAACTTGAATCCGGTTTTATTTTGTTCTTGATTGATTGATTGAATTGATAAAATCTGAGGTTTAGGATATTTAGATTGATTGAAATAATTTGATCTAGAATTTAAATCTTAAAGGCCTTGAAACCTTAATTTTGAAATCGAATCCTACTAGTATTTAAATCGGAAACCCTCGGATTGTTTTACATTACTTGCATACATATGAATCTGAATATGGATTGCATTCATACTGTTTAAATAAGAATCGACCAGCATGTAGTTTATACAATCTTGAAACCGTTTGCATTAGATAGAACTGCATGGCCGTGTGGCTTGATGATTGATTCGCACCATAGTCGATTAGATTTTCATAAATGCGTAAGACAGGTTTGTGGCCGAGCTTGTTAATTACCCTGCGGCCACATGATCACATTGTGAACCTAAATTGTGAATGATAATGTGATTCAAATGTCGAAAATCTCAAACAGAGACTATGCAGCCCTTAATCTCTCCGAGATAACTACTTGCAGTGGGCGCTAGATACAAAGATCAGTTTAAGGCACTGATCTGATCTCGTGCCTGCTACTGGCCGAGGCAAACAATGAGCTCCTGATGAAGAACAGAGAAGCTAGACCTGTTGGAACAGCCCCATTACCAGAGGCCAATGGGGTTGAAAAGAAAGATCCCAACGAGTGCAATTACATCCAGAATGATAAGAGATCACACGGCAAAGGCCGAGGTGGAAACAAGAACCGTGATCATGACAATTACTCGAACAAATACCTGGCCGTCCGGAAAGGAAACCACAATAACCGTGGTCGTGGTTCCAATCCCGGCCGTGGCCGAGGCGGTTATGGCCGAGGTCGAGGCGGTATATCCAAACCGTCTTACTCGACCAAATCAGTTTGTCACAGATGTGGGATGAGCAACCATTGGGCCAAGAATTGTAGAACTCCTAAGCACTTATGTGAGCTTTACCAAGAAAGTCTTAAGAACAAGAACCCGGAGGCTCACATGGTTCACGATTCCGGATATGAGGCTGATGATGTTTCCGACACTGCTAAAGATGACCTAATGGATTTTGAGACTTCTGATTGTCTCAAAGACTAAAAATTTTCGATACGACTTGTTTTATTGCTTTAGGATTGTTTTATGATTGCTTTGGTGTTTTTAATTTCATTGTTGGTGTTCCGAAACTTTTTTAAATGAAAGTTTTTAAAGTTTTTATAAAGTCCCTGAGATTAGAAATCTTATTACTTATAGAAATGAAAGATGATATGAGCATACT
>NC_027755.1:14623475-14624042 GCF_000695525.1 Brassica oleracea var. oleracea
ATTTCGTAAATCTCACAATGCAAAGTGCAAACGTACACACCATTGCAGGTGTAGCCGGCCTGATTGATGGTCACGGCCAGGCACGTGTATCGATGCCTAATGGCACTTATCTAGAGATCAAAAATGCCTTGTATTCCTCAAGCTCTAAAAGAAGCTTATTGAGTTTCAAAGACATAAGGTTAAATACATGGGAAGAAGGAAATAACGAATTCCTTAACATATTTTCGATCACCCAAGGCAATAGGACGGTCTTAGAGACCGTACCCGCAATAGCTACTGGTCTATACTATGCAAAGATCAGTATGATCGAGGCTAATGCCTGCGAAATTTTCACTCTGTGGCATAATCGGCTTGGCCATCCCGGTAATAACATGATGCGAAAGTTGATGATGAATTCACAAGGGCACACGTTCAAAGGAGTTGTCCCAAACAATCTCACATGTGCAGCATGTGCAGAAGGGAAACGCATAACTAGGCCATCACCAGCCAAAGTTAATAAAGAGATAATAATTTTCTGGAAAGGATTCAGGGAGACATATGTGGACCAATACACCCACCTAGTGGGAC
>NC_027755.1:14624292-14625751 GCF_000695525.1 Brassica oleracea var. oleracea
ATTTCGTAAATCTCACAATGCAAAGTGCAAACGTACACACCATTGCAGGTGTAGCCGGCCTGATTGATGGTCACGGCCAGGCACGTGTATCGATGCCTAATGGCACTTATCTAGAGATCAAAAATGCCTTGTATTCCCCAAGCTCTAAAAGAAGCTTATTGAGTTTCAAAGACATAAGGTTAAATGGTTTCCATCTTGAAACATGGGGAGAAGGAAATGAAGAATTCCTTAATATAATTTCGATCACCAAAGGCAACAGAAAGATCCTAGAAACCATACCTGCAATGTCTACTGGTCTATACTATGCAAAGATCAGTATGATCGAGGCTAATGCCTGCGAAATTTTCACTCTGTGGCATAATCGGCTTGGCCATCCCGGTAATAACATGATGCGAAAGTTGATGATGAATTCACAAGGGCACACGTTCAAAGGAGTTGTCCCAAACAATCTCACATGTGCAGCATGTGCAGAAGGGAAACGCATAACTAGGCCATCACCAGCCAAAGTTAATAAAGAGATCATAAACTTTCTGGAAAGGATTCAGGGAGACATATGTGGACCAATACACCCACCTAGTGGGACGTTCAGATACTTTATGGTTCTGATTGATGCATCAACCAGATGGTCACATGTTTGTCTATTATCCACACGAAACCTGGCATTTGCACGCCTGCTTGCTCAGATAATAAGACTGAGGGCACACTTTTCAGACTTCCCTCTAAAGACTATACGTCTAGACAATGCTGGTGAGTTTACGTCCCAGGCGTTTAATGAGTATTGTATGTCCATGGGGGTAAGTGTAGAACACTCCGTGGCACATGTACATACACAGAACGGCTTGGCCGAATCCTTCATTAAACGTATCCAGCTGATAGCCCGACCATTACTAATGCGGTCTCGACTCCCGGTATCAGCATGGGGACATGCAGTATTACATGCAGCAGAACTGATTCGCATCAGGCCATCTAGTGTGCATAGATATTCACCATCCCAGTTAATCACGGGTCATGAGCCAGACGTGTCCCACATCAAAACATTTGGATGTGCCGTCTACGTTCCAATTGCTCCACCACAGAGAACTAAAATGGGACCACAGAGAAGGATGGAAATATATGTTGGGTATGACTCCCCAACCATTATAAAGTATCTTGAGCCAACAACCGGTGATTTGTTTAAGGCCAGATACGCAGACTCACAGTTTGATGAGTCCACATATGAGCCAAGTGAGCCGGCCACACCTAATGATCTGACCGTTCCAAATGATGGGGTTCGGGACGCCGAACTTCATGGGACACAAGGGCCGGACAATCAAGAGATCTCTATAAACTATATGATGTCTGGAACGAAATGGAAATAAGCTATAAACGTGGAGTTAGAATCATTAAAGAAAAGAGGCGTTTTTGGCCCTATAACCGTGACACCTAGAGATGTCAAACCAGTGGGATACAAATGGGTCTT
>NC_027755.1:14626180-14626281 GCF_000695525.1 Brassica oleracea var. oleracea
TGAATGTGGTACAACAGATTATCAGAGTACCTAATGAAAGAGGGTTATAAGAACGATCCAATAAGTCCATGTATTTTTATAAAGAGATTCGACAGCAAGGG
>NC_027755.1:14626410-14626611 GCF_000695525.1 Brassica oleracea var. oleracea
GGAATCCTTGTGCATCAAAAGACATATACAGAAAAGATACTCAAGCAGTTCAATATGGACAAGGCTCATTCCTTGTCGAGTCCTATGGTCGTGAGGTCCTTAGACCTAGAGAAGGACCCATTCGGACCAAAGAAGCCGGACGAAGAGACACTCTGACCGGAAGTGCCTTACCTAAGTGCCATTGGAGCCTTAATGTACTTG
>NC_027755.1:14626768-14653712 GCF_000695525.1 Brassica oleracea var. oleracea
CGGGTATGCATATGCTGGGTACTTATCTGACCCACACAATGCTAGATCTCAGACAGGATATGTGTTTATGCATAGTGGAGCTGCAGTATGTTGGCGGTCCACAAAACAATCCTTAGTGGCCACATCCTCTAATCATGCCGAGATCATAGCCATGTTTGAAGTAAGCCGAGAGCTTGTTTGGTTGAGGAACATGACCGGCCATATCTTAAAAGAGAGTGGCCTGGCCGTGGGAAAAGAAAAGGAAGAGCCAACGATCATCTATGAGGACAATGCAGCTTGTATAGCTCAGCTCAAAGATGGATACATTAAGAGAGATAGAACGAAACACATCCTGCCTAAATTCTTCTTCACCCACGACCTGCAGAAGGCTAAGGAAGTACAAGTGGTTCAAGTTCGGTCCAGTGACAATTCAGCCGATCTTTTCACTAAGTCTCTGCCAACCTCAACATTCAAGAAGCTGGTTCATCAGATAGGAATGCGCCAGCTGAAGGATCTTCAGTGATGCCTTCATCAGGGGGAGTGTCATGTGTTGTCCTCTTTTTCCTGTCTACGGCTTCCATTTTTTCCCACCTTGGGTTTTTGGTTTTTCTAGAGAGGTTTTAATGAGGCAACGTCGTGCATGATACAAACCCATATGGTTATAGCATCCAAGGGGGAGTGTTATAAATCATGGAGTGGATTGCTATTAACCAAGACCAGAAGAGAAGGCCCATCAGCCACGTCTAGGCCCAGCCGCGGCCGCGACCAAGAGGAAAGAGAGTCGGTCGGTTTAGACCGTCTTAGGATTAGGACGTTTTCCTTTTCTTGTTATCTTTATTTTTCCTATTTTCTTTTGGATTAGGTTTTGTACTCTTTCCATTTATCTGTTCTTTGTATCCCCTATATAAAGGAAATTTATATTCAGAAATAAAACACACAGTTTCCCCATTCTTTTACAACAATTTGTCCCACTTTATAGTTTTTTGTACAACATCAAAAATAACAAAGAAGATCATGTATGGTAGTATTATTTCATGGTTGCTTTTTGTGTCTCGAGGCAGCTAAGAGCTTAATACAATGTAAATAGACTCTTCTTTTAGGAACTGGTCGAGTTAAAACCTATATGACCTTTGCATGGTTTAATCAGCTATGAATTTCGTGAAACTGAGGGAACAAGCGGTTTTTCACGGAGATGAGGATAGGGTTCCTTCTTTTGCCTTTCAGTTCGGACTGGGCATAATTATCCGTTATTCAGCACAATTTCGCTAGCTGTTTTGTACCCGGCTTGAAAACAAATATTTAGTGTTGTCAAGTAGAGTATCACATCTAAAATTTGTTACTCGCTAATAAGAGATATGGATGTTTAAAATTTAATATTGAGGTGGTTTATCATTTTAATCTGAAAATGAAACATACTGACGGAAATAGCTAAATTAGTTTAAAACGTCAATTAAAAAAAAAGATAATTTCATTGTTGATTATATATTTCGTCCCATTTTATAGTTTTTTAACAACATCAAAAACAACAAAGAAGATCATGTATGGTAATATCATGGTTGCTTTTTGTGTCCATAGTCTTGTTGAGGCAGCTAAGAGCTTAATACAATGTAAATAGACTCTTTAGGGGACTAGTCGAGTTAAAACTGATATGACCTTTCCTTGGTTTAATAAATTATAAATCTCGTGGAACTGAGGGAACATGCAGTTCAACTGTTATTTGAGCCTTCACGGAATCGAGGGTATGGTTTCTTCTTTTGCCTTTCAGCTAGGGCTGTACATAATTATTCGTTAATCAGTCTAATTTCGCTATTTGTTTTATCTCGGCTTGAAACAAGTATTTAGTGTTGTCAAGTCAAGTATCAAATATCTAAAATTTATACTCGCTATACAAGTATTAAGTATTATTAATTTGTTCCCGTTTACTTGTTAATCGTTTATTTCATATAATAATTATACTTAATAGGTGTTGTTAGTAATTGTTTCTTTATAAAGAAAACCCAAATATTTGTTTTAAAAATTAAATTCTTCACTACAATATTAAAGCCAAATAGTCTATTAGAAGAAAATGAGTTTTACCGTACTTTAGATTTAATAGATTCAAATAATCAAATATTTTAAATTAAATAACGGATTTGATTAAGTAACATAACAAGTCAAACAACTAACTAGCAAGTATCAAAATTTTGACAAATATTTGATATGTCGAGTACCTGTTTTAAACAAATCAAGTCCAAGTAACAAATTTGATTACTTAAAAAAGCCAAACCAAGTAATAAATATAGAAAAATTAACGGCTACTTATCCCGTGCCCAGCCTTGCTTTCAGCTGCCGTAGGACGTTTTTAAAACAATAACATGGTTATGATGGCAGAAGACAAGAGGGAGATTGTCTGTCCTCTCGAATGCGCAAGTCAAAATACCAAAACTAAAGGAGAAAGATAATAGGTTTAAAGAGTCAAGTAGTGGCCGGGACTTTATAATAAATAAACACTTATGAGAAGAATCAGCTCACACTATCTGGTTCCCAGGTAGTATAAAAACTGGAGGGCATGACTAATCTCCCAAAGGCATCATGCCTATTAGCCCAATCTAGTTGGATATTTATTTCAACTGAGTTTTAAGTTTTGCAAACTATAGGGCATGACTCTGTACAGATTCTACATCCATGTCTGAATGATGGGGTTAGTAGGATTATATAAGAGTTACTACTAAGCTTCAAACCAAATGAACTTTGTTTGTTTTGGCTTACAGTTTTCTAAGTGACATTTAGAGACGTCAGACGGGCCAATCCGCGTTCAAGTAGCCCAACCAGTAGCGAGTTCAACTACTCTGCGGACTGCGGGCTGGTCCGCTGTGGATTGCATTTTGTATATATATGTCAAAGCCCGCCCACCTAGTTAAGCGGTTTTGTGGGCCATCCCACGGGTTCAAAATATGTTATCTAGTTTCCATGCTATGAATTTCATTTTAGAATTATATAGATTTATGCTATGAATGTTGATATGAAATAAGTTTAATCCTAAGTAGTTATAGTACTTTAGGGTCAATCTAACCTCTAGATAATTTCAATCACTAAGAATGCAAGCCGTACAACTAATTAATCTAAATGCAATCAAGGTAGTGATGTAAACAAGTCATAAGTAACTAGCAAGGCAAAACAAAACTCAAAATTTCAATCAATAAGAGAAAATTGGACTCATGGGATTAAGCATTTGACTTAAAGTAGCTAAGATCCAATCTAGAGTGGCAAGCTATAAATCAAAATATTTTCTTAAGTCTAGACAACAATCATAAACAAGTTCTTTGTCAATGTAAATGTTCATTTACTTTCATTAATCAAACATCAAATGTCTTTGGTTCAATTCACTCAAGCGATCATTAAGAACAAGTTTGCTAACTGTCTAAGCTTCTCTAACATCAAATGTCTTTGGTTAAGCAAGCAAAGAGCAAAGTTGAGTTGGTTCAGACATTTCATCAAACACCTTCCGGATATGAAATGTCTAGAGTTCTTATTTAGAGAGATTAAGACCATCATTAAAGGGGATCCTTAACAATGGGATCCTTAACAAAAAATAATTAAATATTTGAGTGGGCCCCACAAAAAAGTTAAGGATCGGTGATAGAAAGCACAAAATAAGGACCGATCTTGGAGGGGTTTTTGCACTGTTCGCGGGGCCCTCCGACACGTGGCGGCCTGCGATTGGTTCGCTTTTTAATTTCTTTTTTCAGACAAAAAAAACAAAAAAGGTTTCCTAAGAAACCGTGCCACCGGTGTCAGCGATAATTATGCTCTAAGACTAAACTAGCATTAAGAGCACTCAACAAGCAAGAAAATAGATGGATCTAATACTAAACACCCTAGATCTTCACTTAATCACTCTAACCGATGAACCCAAAAGGTAACTACTCACTAATAGACATGAATAACCCCAAAACATAGATGATTGAAAGTTAATCATGATTAGTGATCAAGATAATCCAATAAACACAAGTGATAAAGATGAAAAGAAGCTAAAGATTGAATCTTTCACCAAAATAGATTTTGTGTTTAGAGAAAAAAAATAAGTCTCAGTATTGGGTCTAAAATATTTATAGAAGTTTAAAAACGAGCTGGGTCAACCCAATAAAAAAGTGGTCTTTTCGTCTGTAGCGACTTGGTCTTCCCACTACATGCTGGTCGCTACGAGACTTTCAACTCTTCAGGATTTGTATCGACCTCCCCATGTCGCTATGGAGGTCGCTATGCTGACTCGCAGGACATCCTAGTGACTAGATGACGTCGCTAGGACCACGCCGCTAGGATACTTGGTCGTCTTTAGCTTCAGTCTTGGTCTGCTCGTAACGACCACCCCTGGTCGCTACACATGTCGCTAGGGAGAATCACGTGGCGTCTTAGCGACTTGAAGTCGCTACGATACCTAGCACCAGAAAACGATCTACGCTCCAAACATCTCTATTTTGATCTCAAAACATCTCAAATGTCTTCAAAGTCACCAATAAGCATCTCCAATGCCTGATATAGACATATGTAATGCAATGCAACCTAAATGTACACTAAATGCATCCAAATGATCAATATGAAAACTAAAATGAAGCTTAAAACCATGTAAATACATAAGATATCAAATGTCACTTTTAGAATGAATAATACTTATGAAAAAAAAAAGTGACATTTTTTTTGTAAATGACATACATTAGTGCATTGGATTGAAAAACGTTTATTTTAAAAAGAAACGGTAAGAGAATTGTAGAAAAACGAAAGATTTTAAACAAACACTCTTACAGGTTAAACTTTTGCATACAATATATTCGTTTTCAATTATCATCCAATACTTGTGCTCAAAATTAACAAAGTTGAGGATAACCAATTCAATAATATATAATGAATTGAGATACAAAAGCCAAAGATCATCCTTAAGCCTATATCAGCTGATACAAAACAAGTGAAAATTAAGGCGTTTAGATATTTGATTACAAAATTCTCTTCTTTGTGTTTGTTGTAATAATTAGATTCCAAAGTTCCTAAAAGAAGTATAAAACCTAATTTATGTTGTACAAATATAAAATGCGATTTTCTTTAGATGTTTTGGTCATGCTTGTTTTTTTTCTATTTTTTCTTCGTTTTTATTTTAAATGGCTTAAATTTTTTTAGTTATCGAGAATAAAATATTTAAGAAAACATATGTGTCTCAAGCTATTCACAATCTTTTTATTCCATGAGAATTAATCAAGAAATATTGTAAATAAAAGATTGATGAAATTTAAAAATTAAAGAGGAAAAATAATATGGTTAAGATATTTTATGAACAAATAAAATTTAAAACATCAAAATATTTATAAAAGTTTAGTTGCCATTACTTATAACTTTTTCATAAATAAAAATTGTTGCTTTTGAAGTCAATAAACTTTTAATCAAATCAAAAGATTTTGAAGTAAATAAACTTTTAATCAAATAAAAATATAATTCAAGCGTTAGTTCAGATGGAAAAGTTCCAAAACAAATCATCTATCACAACTCACAAGAGGTCCAATAACAGTTAAAGTTAATATGATATATATGTAGTAGTTTTAGACCTAAAAAATATGAGTTTCCCATCCACAAATGGTATAATTGATATATTTGCGATTTATAGTATTTTGAAAAGTAATGGTCAACTTAAAATATTTTAAACAATTTCTCTAAAATCGTTTACTAATATTCACCTAATAACATATTGCATGAATACTTTGTTTAAATAGGAAGAATATCAGAAAATAAATTTAAAAACTGAAATACATGAATGAGGGTAAATATTTGTTGGGGGTCAAAATTGGTAACGACGGAATCAACGCCCGAAAGTTTCCGAGAAATATTTCTTCTAAAAAGAGAAGTAGTAAATCAAGACTAAAGCCTCATATAGGTTTAAAAAGAGTTATACGAGAAGTTCTCATGATAGATAGTCCGATCTATTGGCAAGTAACTTCCGGGAGACAAACAATGAAACGGAAAAAATGCCGACCATCATTCCCTAACCATCTGAATCTCCCGAAGATAGCCAAAACTCGACCTCGGCCTTAACCGACTTGCCATAAGGCGAGCCGGGACTCGCCATATGGCGACGCCCCGCTCGCCATATGGCGACGCCCCGCTCGCCATATGGCGAGCTGGAACAGCATCTTCCCGCTCTTCATATGGCGAGCTGGGACACCATCATCCCACTCGCCATATGGCGAGCCGAGACAGCATCATCCCGCTCACCTCGTCTCGTCTCGCCATATGGCGAGCAGGGTCGTCTTCGTCCCGCTCGCCATATGGCGAGCATGATTGCACTTCATTAATGTCATGCACTCTCGTCTCGTCTTCATAGCTTTCTCCTTCAAGCCTCGGCTATACTGTCTCTTGATTCGTCTCGATTGGAGTTACCGTTGGAACTTTACGATAAAAACCACAAAGATTTGTTTCCTCGTATAAGTTCAAATTGATCGTATAAATGGCAACGGTTAACTTAACACCTTAGTTTTCTCGACTACACGATTAATTCGAGTTATTTTTAAATAACCGATGTCGCACCAAAGGTAATCTTTCAAAGAAATCGTAAAAACGTTAAGTCAAAACACGGCCCAAAAAGATCTAAAATGCGGCTAAAAGTCCACTTACGATTTTAGGCGAAATTGAGCCCAAGGTTACTATGACGGCCTATCTTTTATTCGCAGGAAAAAGATAAATGACAAGTTTCGAAGATAAATGTTAAGTTTCAAGGGATAATCATGAATATCGAAGAAAAATGAAATATTTCTGCGAAGTGATAAACTCGACCTGGGGGCAGAAAAGAAAAGCCCAAACCAACCTAGGAGGAGTATATAAGGGATGCCAAGGCGGAAGGCGCAATAAAAAACTTTTAGACACATAAAATTTAGCACTTAGAGCAATAGGCAAACTTTCCGTTTTTGTTATCGAGCCGTGACTTAATTAGGTTTTTGCAGTCTTGAGTTGTTAGAACTAGGGAACTCACCGAAAGCTCTTGTGGCCAAGGCTCTTACCTTTTTTATACACTCTTACGCAAATTCGGAATAAGACTTCCTTTTCTCTCTTTTCGATCTATATTTATCGTTTTTTTATTTCGTGTTTCTGATTGCTTGGCGTGTGGTTTAGCAGATATCTGAGACCTCTGGAAAAGTTAGGTTTTCTTAGCTTTTCTAATTTAACGGAAATTGACTGTGTGAATTTCGGTTCCACAATATTAGTAATGCTTGGCTCCTCCATCTTAAGTTGTTCTTTTACTTTTGAACATCTTAAAGCTCTGATAAAGTGGTAAGAGTGAAAAATTGAACTCAAGCTTCTGCAAGCTTGTCAAATGGTATATAGAATCTATTGTGCGATTTGAATACATTCATAAGAGAAAACTAGTTTTTGACATGCGCATCCGCGTGGGTGTATGTTCATGTTTTTTAACATTTAAGAATATCATAAACATAATTGTTTATGTTCTAGTTGTATATCCATAATTTTTAACAAAGTTGTGTCATGCTCGATGTGTTTTGCGATCATTTATAAACTAGAGATTGTGTTTTATCCTTTATTGTTATTTTATTGATTATACTTGGAAAACCAAAATTAAAATATAAAAGTTTCAAGTATACTTGTTGGTTTTATGAAATTATAATATTAATATTCAGATTTAAAGTTGAATATGCTTAATAAATTTTTATATTTATATATTAAAAAAATACATTATTTAGACAGAAACATTTAAAATAGCGCTTGCATATTACGAAATAAGAACATACAAAAATAAGTAAAGGCTTTTGCTAATTTTATACAGCAAGACTAATTTAAATTAAACAATTGTCCCATTTCGTTATCATTAAAATTTGGTACTGAACAAATTTACAATATGGATTGTCGTGGACTTAAAACATGAATAAAAATCCATATTTTTTCTTGGAAAAAAAACAGAAACTCAGTTGCTTTCTACCGACTTTTCACATCTACGAAGAAAGTTTAATCTTATCTCTTTGTCGGCACCAACCCTTTGCATGGTGATTTCTTTCTAAAAATCAAGAGAAATTGTTCTTAGATTTAACACACCCTCGTGGTCAGAAGATAAATCAATCGATTACTACTGCAGATTTCTGCATAAAGGTTTGCTAACTACAGTCCTCAAAAAGGTTTATTTTTGGGTTTTAGATAAATGATGACCATGTTATATACAATTTTAATTCAAATATGTAGAAATTAGATGATTAATATTTCTTTTCAGAAATATCTTTTCATTTTGAAAAAATAACTTGCAGTTTTATTACATTTTAGAACACTACTTTTGATTTTATATTTCTGATTAATAATATTTTATATTTTATTTATATATAATTTATTTGCGATCAAATTTTACAATTAAGTTATAAATTTATCATAATATGTTATATTTGTGTCAAAATAAGATAATTCATTTACTTAAATTGTCTGAATTGATTTGAATTTTATTTTAATTGGTTTAAATTTTAATTGGATAACCCACAAATTAAGTAATGAGTTAAATGTAATTTCCCTAAAATTTACTTATGAACAAAGTATTTTCAAAATAATGAGTAAGATTGTTTTTTACGACGATTTAGGAATGTTAACATAGTTATAGGAATATGCAAAGTATAAGTCAATTTTAAGGATTAATTGGTATCTTAACAGATTGTAGAGAATAATCTGGCATAAAAATTATAGAAAATTACCAGTAAATATTAGTAGAATATATTGGTTGCTTTCATATATTAATTCGTAAGAAAAAAAATAGACTTTAATTTATTATATATTTACATACTAAAATGTAAACATTGTCTATATATGATTTTATCTTATGATCTAGAACGTAATTTAGACTATCATAAAAAAAAAATATTGTCAAATGCTAGTAGTTGTAATTATATGTAAAAGCATATTATATTTCATATTATTGTATAGTATATCTCTATTTATAATCTCACGTCATTTAAATATTGAGTAATATAACTTTTGAGTTATTTGTATTGTTCTCGAATGGCCTAAAAATTAATATCAAAACTAGATTAAGACCCGCGCATTGCGCAAGATGAACATCGTATATAAAATTATTTTACATATTATATGTTCTTTTATATATTATAAAATAATATATATATATATATATATATATATATATATATATTGGATAATGAAAAAGTAAGTAACTATTGCGTATATAAATAAATTGGTATGAATATGTAAATAAATTTTATTAATCCAAACGATCACTTTTTCTATTTTCTATTTTATATAATAAAATTTACATAATATATAAATAGATAAATAGTATATTTTTAAATGATGCATTCCAATTATTTGTATCTTTTTATAACAAAAAATGTAAATCGCTGATAACAAATTTTCATTGTGCAATGTTTTTGAAAGTCTTAGTAATTTATAATTTTTATAAACATTCAATGAAAATTTTAAATTTTAAATATTAAGTTTTCAGAATTTGTTCAAAGATTTTATCAAAAAGAAAAATTGTTCAAAGCAAATTTCAAAATTAAAATCTTTGTGTATTTTCTATGGTATATAGTTTAATTAAAAGATATTAATATATAAGAGACTTTCTACTTACATGATTTTGTAATAATTTGTATCTTGTCATAAAAAATTAAATCATGGATCATAAAAATTTCAATGTGAGACTTTTTAAAAAGTTCAAAATATAAAATATACGAAAATTTTAATTTTTTTATTATATGGTTAATGTGATTGTTTAATTTATTTTAATTAATATAAAATTAAACAAAAAGAGGGATGGTACAAAAATTGTTATCAAATTTTATTATTCATAATCTTTAATTGTCATATATATCTTAATCATATTAGGTAATTTCATAGCTTTTATTTTTTAAAAAATATGGAGAATATTCTTTTGTACATTACTAATCAAATAGTTAGTTTAATAAAAAAGTAGAATATATGTTTAGTCTTGGCGGTGTTTCTCGTAAAATTCCAACAGTAACTCCGAAAAAATGATAGAGAATACACTAATTTGTATCAAATCTTTATTATTCAAAATCATTAATTGTCATATATACTTTAGCCACATTAGGCAATTTCGTAATTTTTTTTAAGGAAATAATTGAGAACATTAATAATTAATTTATAGTTAGTTTAATAAAAAGCTTATTATATATTTAGATGAACCAACATATTTCTATAAGAATTCTAAGAATCATTGTGGTGATGATACGTGGTTACCTCAAATGTTGTAATGCTTCTGTTTTAATATATAGGGGATGATCAATATATTAATATTATGATTAGGCTAGATTTATATAATAGTAGGGAAACCTAGTGGCAACACATTAATCCCCTACGTATTAAAAGAAAAACATTACAAATTTTGAACTATGACACGTGTCATCACGAGAATCAATTTCAAAATCTTTAGAAAAATCGGTTGGTCCATCTAAACATATAGTATACTTTTCATTAACCTAATCATATAATTAATTATTAATATAAAAATATTCTTCATTATTTCCTTAAATAAAACATACGGACTTACCTAATCTGATCAAAATATATATGATAATTAATGATTTTAAATAAAAAAAATTTGATAATAATTTATACATCTTCTCTCATTTTTGTTCTATATTAATATTATTAAAATAAATTAGACAATCAAATTAACCAAATAATAAATTTTTTGATTTTTCTATATATGTTATATTTTGAATTTTTAAAAACGAATATAAATTAATAAAATTTTAAAAAATCTCACTTTGAAAATTTGTGATCAATGGTTGAATTTTTGTTTATAACAAGATACAAATGTTCATAAATGTATATGAGTAAAATGTCTTATTTAATAAATATTAGATTATATATATATATATATTAGTATCGTTTGACTTAAATTATATATTATATAAAATGCATAAATATTTAAATTTCAAAATTTTTATTGAACAAATACTTAGAATTTAATAGTTTAGTTTCAAAAATTTCATTGAATTTGTAAAAATGATTATAAATTCATAAAAAATATTAAAAGTTCCATATTGAAAATTTTATTATCAATGTTTATTAAAGATCATAAAACCATGTGAATAGGAAACTTTTATTTAATAAATAGTCATATTTAAAATATACTATACATTGATGTTCATATCATTTAAATTAATTATAAACAATATAAAAATAAAAAATATTATTTAGATTTATTTATCATAAAATGATTGTGAATAACAATAATTATTTTGATTTATATGTCTGCACCAATTTAGTTATATATGTAATAGTCACTAACATTTCACTAATTTAATATAAGTGAAAAAAACAAAAATAAATAATAATACATAAAATTGTATGTATACACAATATTCATTCCGCGCAAGGCGAAAATCTTGTACTAATATATTATAGTATCCTTTCATGAGCAGATATTAGTATAATTATATTATTTATATATAAATGGTTTGGACATTGAATATCGAATAGGTAAAGATTTTGATGGTTTCGTTTGTGTTTTTGAGAACGTGCAGATTTGCTCAAGAAAAATGATGTGTGCAAGTTAATAGTGTAGTGAGAACAGTGCCGGCCCAGAATAAAAAAACGCCTAAAGCAAATTTACAAAAATGATGTCCCTTACTAAGGTCAAATCCAACATTTATAGAAGATTTGTAAACTCTCTAGCCACTACACCACCCAGATATTTCTGTTACTGGCGCCCCAAACTCCCCTATACTATTTGGCGTTCGAAGTCCATGCTTCACGCCCAGGATGGAGCCTGAATAAAAATTAGATAAATTTGCAAACCAAACTCACGAATTATAAATTTTCAAATTAAACCCACAAATTATTGGGCTAGGGAACGTCAATAGTGTATTTATTAGAAGCGAAGTAATGGGTAGGGAATGTGTTAAACGCCCGATTTTAATACCAAAGGCAATCCCCATTATATCAGTTGAGAAGCGTTACAACTTCTTTTTGTAGTCACATATCATAACTAGTATGATTCTTAGAATTCTTAAAAAAATAGGTTGGTCCATCTAATTATATAATAAGTTTTTCATTAAACTAACCATAAATTCATTATTAATGTTCTTTATAATTTCCTTAAATAAAAGTTACGAAATTACCTAATGTAGTTAAAATATATGTAACAATTAATGACTTTGAATAATAAAGATTTGATAAAAAAATAGTGTATTTTATATCATATTTTTTCAATTTTAAACTATTAAAATAAATTAAACAACCACAATAACCATATAATAAAAATTTAGATTTTTCTGTATATGTTATATTTTGAATTTTTTTAAATGACTACAAAATAATAACTGTTAAAAGTTTCACATTCAAATTTTGTGATCCATGGTTTAAAATTTTTGTTATGACAAAATATAAATGATTACAAAATCATATAATTAAAAAGTATAATTTAATTAATTATTACGATTAATATATATATATATATATATATATATATCGTTTAAAATTAAACTATAAACCATATAAAATATATAAATATTTTAGTTTTGAAATTTACTTTGAATATTTTTTTTTGATAAAAGCTTTGAACGAACATTGACAACTTAATTTTTTTAAAAAAAATATAAATTACTAAAACTATTAATCCCATAGTGAAAATTTTGTTATCATTAATTTAAATTTTTTTGCTATAAAAAATACAAATGATCAAAAAAACCATATGAGTAGAAAGCATCATTTAATAGACATTAATTTTAAGAATATACTATGTATGTTAATATTATTTAAATTTAATTACATTTCCTATCATATAGAAAAATAAATTATTGTTTGGATTAATAAAATTAATTTATATGTTCGCACCAATTTAATTATATATGTAATAGTTACTAATTTTTAATTATTCAATATAAGTAAAAAATATAATACATAAAATCATTTATATTTATAATGTTCATCTCCGGCAAGGCGCTGATCGTAATCTAGTATTTATATAATTATTTAGAAAAACTCAATGTTAATTCCTAGTCGTACAACCGAAAATATGTGAGAAAATACTGTTACAATACTATATGAAATACAAGAGGAAAAAGTAGTTTGGATTACAAATGCCAGTAGTAATGGGCTTGACCCAATCTGCAGTAAACGACTCCGTATCAAAATAACTCAAGGTTAATTCATGGAAAATCGGTCAATTCCTACGTCAACAAGGGTCAACGGTTCCTATGTTATCTATGCGAAAACATACATCAACTAGTATAAAATTTAATTTTCATACATGAACTTTCAAATTTTGGTTTTATCATATTACTTAATTTCCGTTAGTCAAACGTTGAGTTGTCGTTAACCGGTAATAAAAAATCTGCTAATTTCTACATCAACAGGGACCAATGGTACGGATCAATACATAAACACTTCACTTGTGCAAAAATATACATTAACTAATACAAAATTTAAATTCAATACATTAACTTTTGAAATCTGGTTTTAACATATGCTAAAGCTTGACATTTACCTAATTTCCATTAGTCAAATAATATCGAAGATAAATTGTCTGTCACGTATTGATTAAGTAAGGTTTTTATTTTATTATGTGATAATTAAACTGTATTACGTAGTAATTGAATGAGAAAAAAAAATCATGATGGGCAAACGATTTTTTTCTCGTGTAATTCATTAGTTAGCTTTTCTCTTTAATTTTTTTCTTCAACTTTTTCGACAACAGAAAACACTAACAGTAAAACAACAAAAGAAGACAAAATTGAACAAAGAGAAAAGAGAATGTCTTCGATAAGTTAAACATTCTCATTTTTCTCTGTCAATTACTATGTACTATGGTTTAATTATCACATAATACAATAAAAACTTTACTTAATCAACACGTGACAAACAATTTATTTTTGGTATGATTTGACTAGTGAAAATTAGGTAAATCTATTTTATTAAATTTAAGTACAAAATAAATCTAGCATTATTTTCAACAGATTTATTACATCTTTTCTTTCCTTATTTTCACTCAACTTAACTACTTTATTAATTGCATTTTTTCCAAATAATTTGACAGCACGTCTTATAGAAATATAAAACAGAACTTACCTATATTTAAGTGTTTTATTATATCTTTTATATTTTTTTATACTTCTTAACTACTTCATTAAAATATGGATATCAGGTATACGGTTGGATATGGATTGGTTCTTTCGGATATCGAGTTTTTTTTTTAGGTTTTGAAATTATGCTTTGTTCGGGTATTATAAATTTTCTGGTGGGATTCAAATAGGGTCTTTCGAGATCCGGGTGGGTTTGGTTTTTATGTGTAGGAACATAAAAATGAACAAAATCTTATATATTTAGGAATGTCATTAAACAATTTATAAAAAAAATTAACAACAAATATCCGCGCGGACGCGCATGTCAAGCTTTAGTGTATGTTAAAACCAGATTTTGAAAGTTCATGTATTGAATTTAAATTTTGTATTAGTTGATGTATGTTTTTGCACACATGAAGTGTTTATGTATTGATCTGGACCATTGGTCCATGTTGATGTAGAAATTAGCCGATTTTCTGTTACTAGTTAACGACAACTCAACGTTTGACTAACGGAAATTAGGTCAATGTACGGTAAAACCAAATTTTGAAAGTTCGCGTATGAAAATTAAATTTTGTACTAGTTGATGTATGTTTTCGCACAGGTAACATGTTTATGTACTGATCGGGACCGTTGGCCCTTGTTGATGAGGAATTAGCCGATTTCCCGTTAATTCCTAGTCGTACAACCAAAAATATAAGAGAGAATAATGTTAGAGCATGTTTATCCCTTGATCCTTAAGTGTGTTTCTTAGTGATTATTTAATAATTTAATTGTACTTAAGTGGGGTTAAGAACCATAGTTAAGAAACTCCCATTTGGAGCGGTCCAATGGGAGTTTCTTGATTAGGGGTTCTTAAAAGAAAAAAAATTAATTTTTTTATAGATAAAATTTATTTATTAATTCAAACATATTAAAAGATAACATTTAAAACATACTTATTAAAAAAACATAAAAATAAAGACTAGTACAAGATTAGGGGTTCTTAAAAGAAAAAAAATTAATTTTTTTATAGATAAAATTTATTTATTAATTCAAACATATTAAAAGATAACATTTAAAACATACTTATTAAAAAAACATAAAAATAAAGACTAGTACAATAATCGAGAATAATTTAGAAAAACATCTGAGTTTAGTATTTGTCTCCATCACGTCCAAATTTACGCCATATATGGTCTCCACCATGTGGAAAACTTTGATAAGGAAGGGGTTCAGGAAACAGACTATCTTGTTGACTGTTCAAGAGGTCAACAAAATTTGAGGTCCGGCTATAGGGATTGGTAGAATCCATATCCTAATTTTCCAGACAAGTGAGAAATAAGAAGAGACGTGTTTTGTGTGAGCTGGAAAGGGAGAAAGCGATATAATATGAAAAGAAAGATAGAAAGCTCCGGCTTTAATAGATGAAATTAGAAGAAGATGTGTTAGATACGGATCTTTCAATGCCTAGACTCTTTAAGCTGAGTTCAATTCAGATGACTAGACATGTATCTACTTCTTTCTTACCTAACCACACGTTCATCACAAGCATTCATAACACGAGCATTCATCACAGAAGCATTCATCTCACGCATATTCCCTAACCGTAACCTAACTCTAACAAGCATTTATTAACCTAACTACTTTCCACAAAGAAATTAAGAAAAAAGGAAGACAATGAAACAACGTTTTGCACAATTTACTAACCGAGAGTGTCAAGTAGTGGTTGCGGTCTGTGGTGGAGGTTTTGCTTGCTTCCATTCGCCAACCATCTTCATACAGAACCAGTTTGCTTGAGCTTTTCCTTGAGGAACCTGCACGTTAAGCCCCAAACAGATAAATTAAAGAGTGTCAGAATTTGCATAACTTGGTTACGGTATCTCAACTACCTAAAACGGCTTTAAAAAGAAATGAATTTGAAATTTAAAACAAATGAAATTGAATTTAAGAGCAATGATAAAATGGAATGAAATTGAAAGCATCAGAATCAGGTGAGAAAGTTCATAACTTGGGAAGTGATCTCGAAGTGGAAGAGAACGGGAGCGAGAGCAGGAGCTGAAAGACCAACAGAGGAGACGCCGAGAAGATGGAGGAGGCGCCTTGACTTCCCGAGAGACTCGTCCTCCGTCGTGGGTTTCGGTCACTCTGAGGGAGGAGAAGAGAGAACACAGAGGAGACAGAGTCGTCGATCGTCTCTAACAGAGAAGACGAGAGAAGGCTTGGTCGGTTTCGATCGCTCTAACGGAGGAGACGAGAGAACACAGAGGAGACAGAGTCGTCGATCGTCTCTAACAGAGAAGACGAGAGAAGGCTTGGTCGGTTTCGATCGCTCTAACGGAGGAGACGAGAGAACACAGAGGAGACAGAGTCGTCGATCGTCTCTAACAGAGAAGACGAGAGAAGGCTTGGTCGGTTTCGATCGCTCTAACGGAGGAGACGAGAGAACACAGAGGAGACAGAGTCGTCGATCGTCTCTAACAGAGAAGACGAGAGAAGGCTTGGTCGGTTTCGATCGCTCTAACGGAGGAGACGAGAGAACACAGAGGAGACAGAGTCGTCGATCGTCTCTAACAGAGAAGACGAGAGAAGGCTTGGTCGGTTTCGATCGCTCTAACGGAGGAGACGAGAGAACACAGAGGAGACAGAGTCGTCGATCGTTCGATCGTATCTAACAGAGAATACGAGAGAAGGTGTGGTCGGTTTCAATCGCTCTGAGGGAGGAGAAGAGAGAACACGGAGGAGACAAAGACGACGATCGTCTCAAACAGAGAAGACGACAGAAGAGGTGGTCGGTTTCGATCGATCTGTGGGAGGAGACGAGAGAACACGGAGGATACACCGTCGTCGATCGTGCTTGACAGAGAAGCCGACAGAAGAAGAGATCGGTTTCGATCGCCTTGACGGAGAACACAAGGGACGAAACCAACAAGAAACAAAAAAAAAAAGAAAGGAAACAGATAAACCAAAAGACGGAAAAAAAAATTAGAACGCCCTTGCACTTGACACGTGCCTAAAAAACCCCACTAAATTTCGGTTTCCAAAAACCCAATTTAAGGATCGCTTATCTCTATTTTAATTATTTTACATTTAATTAAGAAACTGTGATAAACATGGCCTTACAATAGTACATGAAATACAAGAGGAAAAAGTAGTTTGGATTACAAATGCCAGTAGTAATGGGCTTGACCCAATATGCAGTAAACGACGCGGTATCAAAATGCAATATTTGCATTTTGCAGTGACTAGAAAGTGTGTTCGATTTGCCGTGCTTTCGCTTTTCTCTGCTCTCTTCTGTTGTCTTTTTTGCTTATATCTTAAAGCAAATCTGATTTCGAAAAGGAAAAAAAAAAAAAGAATCACCGACTAAAGAAAAAAAGAAGAATGAGTGAGGGGAGGATAAAGAAGAGTGTGAACGGAGGAGCACCGGCGCAAACAAATCCGGATGATCGGAGATCTAGTGTTGAAGCATCTTCTCAAGGGGCGGGGAAGCAGCGAGCTGTAATAAAGAGTGCTGATATGAAGGAGGATATGCAGAAGGAGGCTATCGATATCGCTATCACCGTTAGACTCCCTTACTCTCTCTCTCTCTCTCTTGATGTGTACATTCTTAGGGATTTCTGATTTTTGATCCTTGAATTAGTGCCTGTGAGTTGCCGATTTCATCGCTGAAGTTCGATTTGATGTTAGTGAGCTCAAGTTTATTGTTGATAATCTGAAGTAGGGAACTAGTTTCCCATCTCTCTTATAGCTGTGTGTGTTGGTTAACTAAAAGTCTATGGAATCATCCTTTGGAGTTATTATTATTATGACTTATCGTTGCTAAATAAAAGGTTTTACTTTTGTTTCAGGCATTTGAGAAGAACAGTGTGGAGAAAGAAATAGCTGAGAATATAAAAAAGGAGTTTGACAAGAAACATGGTGCTACTTGGCATTGCATTGTTGGTCGCAACTTTGGTTTGTACTCTACTCTACTTCCCCTCTTATTCAGGGGGAGATCTCTTAGTAACTTAATTTAGCTCTGAACATGTCTTCTTTGGCTCGTTTGATTTTCCTGCTTTGTCTCTTATCCTTGTGAGTTAGATCAATTGTTTGGTTTGGGAAGGTTGTTCTTCTTGCGTTTGAATGGGTTTTGTCCGCTTAGCTTTTGGGATGTATAGGTCTCTGCTCAGTGACATTTATGCTTAAATTATTATTTAAGCTAAGCAACTAATTTAGTCTACAATATGAAATTCCGATCTATTATCTTATAGCTAGTAGCCTCATCAGACTTCTTTTTTTTTTTTTTATTTGCCTTGTTCGAAACTTTATATATTAAGGTCTTTTGTGTGTGTTTCTTGAACAATTACATTGAGTGGTTCTGATCGTACATTGCCACACCTTAGTCTCACAGTTCTTGGATGTAGCTTTTCTTTTCTGACAAACAACTAAACAAGGGATACATTTCTGAAACCTATATTATTGCGTGTGGATGAGAATAGTATCACTCTACTATAGTTTTTACTCTTTCCTTAACCGATCAATTCATTTTCCTTTCCCCTGCAGGTTCTTACGTAACACACGAGACTAACCATTTCGTTTACTTTTACCTCGACCAAAAAGCTGTTCTGCTCTTCAAGTCTGGTTAAGAATTCCGAAACCAAGAAAGCTCCTCAGATGATCGGAGATCTAGTGTTCACCAACAACACTTTAAACTGTATGTATATTCGATTTGAAGTTTTCAGAAAACCGGAATTTCTGGTTTGTGTTTGTGTTTGCTGCTTCTTTCTGAATTGATCAAAGTCAACCAGTACAAAAAAAAATTCTTAAACAAGTCTTAAAAAGAGCAAAAGTGAGGGGTTCATAAGTAAACAAATCAAACTTTGGGGGACTGAAAGAGTAAATTCCGTAGACGCAATGGCAAAGTTGAATTTGTATTAATTACGATTCAGACGGAGGAAGAAGAAAAGAAGAATCAGATCGGAGAAAATGACGACGTCGATGATACAGAGGCTGTTCACGCAAGGCACCAAGATCGTCTGCGTCGGGCGTAACTACGCCGCTCACGCCAAAGAACTAGGCAACGCGGTTCCCAAGGTCTCCTCTCCCTCTCTCTCTCGCTCTCTTGCTCGATCACAATCCCTTAGAACGTCGTCTCTCTGTAATCCAATCGCGACTCAGATCACAATTTTTGTTGATGAGAGATGCATGCGTTTACGAACCCTAAATTGGAAACCTCTGATGGAAACAGGAACCAGTTATATTCTTAAAGCCGACGTCATCATACTTGGAGAACGGAGGAACGATTGAGATCCCACATCCTCTAGAATCACTCCATCATGAGGTGGAGCTCGCTGTAGTGATGGGAGAGAAGGCTAGAGATGTACCCGAGGCAACAGCCATGGATTACATTGGAGGTACTAGTGTCATCTTTTGTTCAATTGTACATGTATCATCCATCTCTCCTTAATCCTTGGCTTTTAAGGATATGCGGTTGCTCTTGATATGACTGCTAGGGAGCTCCAAGCTTCTGCCAAGGTAGTACAAACCCGATTTTACTTCTATATCAGTCGCTCTTGTGGTGGTGTGTATGCGCAATTTTCATGTTAGCTTGCTTCTTGCTCTGCGTTTACCAAGACATGGATGAATTAATGAAATTTCTTTGATTAACATCCTAAACCATCTTCATGGGTGTGTGGGTTTTTGCATAGACAGTGATTCTTTTTAGTTTTCTACGCGTAAGTGACTCAGTGCTCCCATACGGGGGAATTTTTTCCCTTTCGTTAGTTAATCCACCTTTTAAGGGCTTGTAAGAAGCAAGATTAACTAAATATGTTGTTTTTCGCTTATGCAGGCATCTGGTCTCCCTTGGACACTTGCTAAAGGACAGGATACTTTCACTCCAATAAGCTCTGTTGTAAGTATTCTCTTCTGAAACACTAGATGCTACTTTCTCTTTTCTATAATTGCAATATAACCTGATCGCTTATGCGGTTAGAGCTCGGTCTGACCCTATATTATTTGCTCAAACCTGTTGTGGTGATTTTATATCTATTTGAGACTAGAAAAGTCTCACGGTTATTGCTTCCACACTCACAGCCGACTTGACACTGAAATCAGATACCTATGTTGCTGAGAATCAAAACTATATATCAATTTTGTTTCTGTTCCCGTGTTTCAGCTACCAAAGGCTATGGTACATGATCCCGATAATCTAGAACTCTGGCTGAAGGTTTGGCATCCCCTACTCTCTTTCTACTGTTGTTGCTTAAAAATGTTGTTTCCCTCTGCGAAGACCATAAGTAAATCCCTTTTGTGATATCAGGTTGATGGTGAAACAAGACAGAAGGGTTTGACAAAAGATATGATCTTCAAGGTCCCGTATCTCATCAGCTACATAAGTTCTATAATGACTCTCTACGAAGGAGATGTTATCTTGACAGGTTTAGTTAGTTTACTTACAATTTCTGTGTGTTTTACCATGTTTAAAAACATTCAGAGCCAACCATAAGAAACTCTTGAGCAATGCCTTCAAATTATAGGTACACCAGAAGGTGTTGGACCTGTAAAGATAGGACAGAAGATTACCGCAGGGATCACTGGTCTATCTGAAGTTCAGTTCGACGTCGATAGGCGTGTAAAGCCTTTGAGCTAAGTGTTTTGTTGTATTTCATTAAATTATGAACTGTGTCAAATCTTTTGTGGTAATAAACCATGCGTTTCCTTACAACACTGAGAAGGGAGAATATAAGCTCAAAGTATCAATAATTATGTAGTTAACTATTTAACTTTCTGATCTAATTTTGAATTTATTTTAAATAAATTTTGATTATGAATATTTAAGCTTTTTTTTTTGTAAATATCTTATTTTTGGAGGGTATAATGAAATTGATAAGTTTCATACTTTTATTCTTACAAACAATTCAAATTTTAGGATATAACAAAATATTATGATAGTTTGACAGTTATTTCAATAAAAAGTGAACAAATGAATTTCCCTGGAAGATATGAAAGGAAGTACCTAGCAATTCTCAGCCGGAATCAACCTATTGTTGATGATTTCTTCGTCCTTTTGGTACTTGTACATATTCTATGGGAAGATACTAAAGAAAGTACCTAGCAATTCAATTATAAAATTAATTTTTAACGGAAACTATCGGAATAAAGCAAAGTCTACTCTTCAACTTACCAGTATAAAGTCTTCTCCTTGAGGTCGACCATTTCCAGAGTCAAATCATTCCAATAAGGTCGTTGGGTTGGATACTTAGATCATCTTCGACTTAACCCAAGAGAGAGTAATTGAGATGGATGCTAGAGCTGTTCTACTTATCGGCGAGACTGACAATTACGATGGCGTTACCGTAACCATGGAGGAACCAATGGATGCTGAGGTTTTCACCGCAAGGCTTAGGGCTTCGCTTTCACATTGGAGACAAGAGGTCTTTACATCATCAATACCACTTTTCAGATCTCTAGGGATTTCATTGTTCTGATGGTTAGTTTTATAAATTTGCAGGGGAAAAAGGGGATTTGGATAAAGCTACCTCTTGGATTGGCTAATCTTGTAGAGCCTGCAGTTAGTGTAAGAGATTTTAATAAATCTTGTCTTTGTTTTGTTTGTTGACTTTTTTGTAAGAGATTGTTTATTTGTTTGTGTTTCTTCAGGAAGGGTTTAGATATCACCACGCAGAGCCTGAGTACTTGATGCTTGTTTCATGGATCTCTAACACCCCTGATACAATCCCCGCCAATGCTTCTCATATTGTAGGTGTTGGTGCTTTGGTTCTCAACAAAAACACTAGAGAGGTAATAAAACCATCTTTGAATCTCAAAGGGGCTGAAGAAAAGATGAAGAATGTCTCTCACACCCGTCGCATTGTTTTTCTCAATGATGTTCGTTTGTGAAAAAAAAAAGAACATTACTTTGACTGAACTGAGATGAAACTAAATTGAATGAGCGCAGGTCCTCGTTGTCCAGGAAAAGAGTGGTTATTTCAAAGATAAAAACGTGTGGAAGCTGCCTACTGGTGTTGTCAACGAGGTGATTTACATTAGTTTTTTTTTCCTGTCATCTTTATTACCCAAATAGGATCTCTTGCTCGTATCATGAACAATAATGAGTGAATGGAATTTAATCACATGAGCATCCAAAGAGAACTTGACAAGCTTTTGAATAAATGTAGCAGCTTAATTTTGAGCTATAAGCAGTGTTTTTAAACCCGGACCGAAGCGGCGATCGGACCGGGTTGAACCATGAACCGAAAAAAATCTGGATTGGGTTAATGCTAAAACCCAACTAAAATCGAACCAGTTAAAAACCCCTATCAAACCGTCAAAAACCTGGGAACCGACGACCCAATGAACCGACCAAAACCCGGTTCGTATATAAGACAAAATTTTGTTAATGAAACAATTAATTTTTCTTCTTTTTAAAATAAAAATAGGATTTATCAAAGATTAATAAAGTATCATCTCTCGTCTTTTTATCTTGTCGTCTATACAACTCATAAATTACAAGATTCACAAAGTTTAATATTCACGTCAAGATATTGTTTTTGTCTACTTTTCTCTATTTAAAAATTTTTATTTCATGATCACTTGTTTTGAAGACTAAATAATTGAAACATTTTCATTTCTGAAATTTTGTATTTCAAAATATAACTTTTACCTAATGTGTCTATAATTTTTTTTTAAAAGGTGATGAAGATCTGCGAATAAAGTTTAAATGTGCTTTTCATATTGATTTTAGATTTTAATTGTTATTTTAAGTTATTCTACAAATTATGACCATTTAAACATTTTATTTGATATGATCTATTTTTTTTTTTTAAATAATAAAATATCAGTAAATTTAGTTTAATCGAAGTAAATCCGATCAAACCCGGTTCAGACCCAGTCGAACCACAATGACCCATGACCCAAAAAAATTTCGGTTCGCTAGCCGGTCCGGTTTTAAAAACACTGGCTATAAGTCAAGTATCTCTTTTTAAGTACCATTTAAAACTGACAATTTCTCCTCGTATGGTTTTTTGATTATTTGTATCTTTTATAGCAAAAATTTAAATTATTGATAACAAAAAATTTATGGTGAGATTAATAGTTTTATCAATTTATAATATTTTAAAATTTTAAATTGTCAGTGTTTGTTCAAAGATTCTATCAAAAAAAATTTGTTCAAAGTAAATTTTGAAAATAAAATATTTATGTATTTTTATATGGTATATAGTTTAATTTAAAATGATATATATATATATATCTTTTAATCTTAATAATTATTAAATAAGACTTTCTACTTATATGATTTTGTAACCATTTATATCTTGTCATAACAAAAAATTTAAACCATGGATTACAAAATTTGAATGTGAGATTTTTAACAGTTTTGGTAATTTGTGGTCATTTTCAAAATTCAAAATATAAGATATACATAAAATATAAAATTTTATTATATGGTTTATGTGGTTGTTTAATTTATTTTAATCGTTTAAAATTAAACAAATATGATAGAAGATACACTAATTTTTATCAAATTTTTATTATTCAAAATCATTAATTTTCATTATTCAAAATCATTAATTTTCATATATACTTTAGCCACATTAGACAATTTCGTACCTTCTATTTAAGGAAACAATAAAGAACATTAATAATGAATTTATGGTTAATTTAATAAAAAACTTATTATATATTTAGATGGACCAACTAATTTCTCTAATGATTCTAAAAATCATTGTAGTAATGACATGTAGCTACAAAAAATGTTGTAATGTTTCTAAATTATTATATAAAAGATATTTTGGTCATTATTCTCGTTGTGAGCCATTTTTATGGTAAAAAACTTTCAAGAGTTATTTTACGGTATTTTCTAACTTTTAAATAACTAACTCAATTAATTAATAATATTTTTAAATTATATATTTTATATATTATATAAAATAATTGAGTTATTAAATGATAAATACGATTAAATCAGTTATTATAGTAATTATTTTATGGATTATAAAATTATATTTAAATAACTACGTACATGAAATGACAAAATTTTAATATTAAAATAATTTATTTTAAGTGAATATTATAAAATAAAATATAAAACTAATATCAATTGAATTTTGATTTATAAAATACATTTTATAAGACTTAAATATTGAAAATAAGTTAATATATATTAAAACTTATAAAAGTGCTTAAAATTATATTATGTGATGGTGGATAATATTAGAATTGATATTCTTGGGTTGTGTATTTTATTATGTGAACACTTAACAGCCATATAATAAAATTTGTATGAACATAAGTTTATTCTGTAAAAATATTATAATTTAAAATTATGGTCACACGTTTTATCACATTTTGAAAAATCAAACATAAATGTAAAATTATCTAGCTAAAAGTCACATTTTGACCAACCGAATAGAGATAAGTCCATTCACATCCGTCGGCTATAAACCATCCAACACACTTGACATGTCCACCTAAGCTTGTCGCCAAACCCTGTAACTGACCATGCTCGACCACCAACCTAGTAACCATCCAGCTTGTCCACTAGCTCACTCCAACCGACCAACTGCCTCATACTCCATCCAACTAATCTGAGCTTTCCGGCAGATGGTTCAGCTAGCTGAGCTCGAATTTTCAGCTGATCCAGCTAGCTAAACTTAAACTTTAATGAAACACCCCATCCCAGAAATCTTTGGAAACCGATGAATATTTTTAAGTAAGGATCGAGTAAACGTTCATCAAATAAATGCAAGAAAATGCTACAACTTTATTAACAAAAACTGAGTTTAATAACTAAAGACAATAAGCATAATGTTTTGTAAAACTCCCATAAACATGACAATTTAAACATATCATCATCAACACAATCTGACATGCAAAAGACTAAGAACGCAAAGAACCTTTTTTTTATCTTTGAATAATCAATTTGAAGAATGAATAACAAACTTTCCATAAAACACTTTATTCATACACAAAACTCGAATATATGAATCAAACTCCCTAAAACATAACTAATAAGTTGCCAGGAGTCACGTCCTCATCTTAGTTGAATCTCAAGGATTCAAAGACTTAGAACTTTCTTAGTGTTTTACGGCGAAGAACTTATTTTCTCCTCATCGTTCATTCCCTCTGCTCGAACTTCTCTATCTTAAACACATTGTTACTCTGACTTCTCTCTAGGACTCGTTTCTGAGAAAAACTGATATTTGGACGTCTTTTTATATATTCACCAGTTCGATCTAAAAATCATATAATTCTAGAATAACGAAACAAATTACTTATTTTATTAACCTACACTTTTGAGGTTTAGTTACTTAAGAGTATACCTATAGAAATATGTATAATACTTTTTTTTTTGATGGAATTTAAAATTTATTGAGCTTTCAAAGATTGTTATATACATATCTCAGCCCCTTGCTTGTAAAGAATAAATCTCTATGCTATGTATAGGAAAGAAAAAAATATGTATAATACTTTACCAATCTAGTATATGTAAACTATGTGTAAACTAAGAAGTGTTTGATTTATTAAATGAGAAACCAAAAAAATTATAATAAATAGTTCAAATATCTCATTCTTACAATTATAATAGCTAGATATGTATTAGGGAGAAACAAAAATTAGAAGAATGATTAAATCTCTCATTCTTTGAACAAACTCAAAATGAGGTGATTGGAATCTTGTCATGATATTTCATTAAAAGCTTTTTAGGAATAAAAATCAAGACTAAGTTATTCAATCTGAATGAAATAATATATATAGTGCTTCCAATATTAAAAATCACTTCGATTTGAAGAAATGTATTTTTGGGATTGGATCAAATAACATATTAGAAATTACCTATTTAAAACATAATTTGTATATGTAAAAGTATATACATTAGAGTAAGCACATAAATCAAAACCAATATCTTTTGTTTATTTAAAATCATGTTTTGATAAATAAATCAAAACAATCATTTTATTTATTTTATATGGTATATAATTAAACTTTAGTGATATCTACATAGATATATATAGTGTATTTTATTATAAATATTTATTAATTGTACTTCCTACCCATATGATTTTATTAACATTTGTATATTTGTTGTAACAAAAATTTAAACCGTTAATCATAAAACTTTTAATGTGAGATTTTTCAATACAAATTTCAAAATTAAAATATTAAGATCTCAATAATTTTTCAATGCAAATTTTGAAACTAACATATTTATATATTTTTATATAGTATATAGTATATAATTTAATTTAAATGATATATATATATATAATATGAATATCTATTAATGAGACTTCATATTCATACGATTTACGATCATTTGTATCTTGTTTGAACAAAAAAAAGTTAAACCACAAAAATTTCTAATGTGAGACTTTTACCATTTTTAGTAATTTATAGTCGTCTAATTTTTATTATTATATGCTTAATGTGACTTTTTAATTTATTTTAGTAATATAAAATTAAACAAATAAAAAGAGGATACAAAAATTATTATCAAATATGTATTATTCATAATCATTAATTGTCTATATATATTAATCATATTAGGTAATTCCATAGTTTTTATTTAATGAAAGAATTGAAAATATTCTTTTGTACCCTACTAATCAATTTGATAAGAGTTATTCTTGGGTTCACCCCCTAGGGTGAACCTTTAGGTTCACCAACCAATAGAAAATTGTCATTTTAAATCTACTATCTTTTAATTAAGGAAACCAAATAACTTGTAAATTATATTATTTTTTCAAAATAAAATTTAAAAATAAATAAAAATAATATATAAAAAACGAATTCAAAAAAAAAAATGTTGTCAACAAAACACTAAACCCTAAACTCTAATACTAAACCCTAAACTCAAATCCTAAACCCTAAATCCTTGGGTAAACCCCTAAACCCTTGGAAAAACACTAAACATATTGTCAACAAAACACTAAACCCTAAACTCTAAT
>NC_027755.1:14653774-14663241 GCF_000695525.1 Brassica oleracea var. oleracea
TTTATTTAATTTTTTATTTTTTATTTTAAAAGCATAATATAATTTGGCAAGTTATTTTGTTTCCTTAATTAAAAGATACTAGATCTAAAATGACAACTTTGTAATGGTTGGTGAACCTAAAGGTTCACCCTAGGGGGTGAACCCAAGAAAAAGTCATTTGATAATTAGTTTAATAAAAAGTTTAACTTATATTTATATAGACTAACTTATTTTTCTAAAGATTTTAAAATTATCATAGTGATGACATGTGGTTACGAATACATGTTATAATGTTCTATGATTAATATATAAGGACTTTCATGTCTTTCACACCAAGATGGACACTTAATCTCGTTTCTTTATTTGGCTTGGTCAAATCATACCATTAATAACTTGACTCATTCTCCTATAATTTATTTCCTTTTTCTTTTCAACATACTTTCTGTATATGATAGAATCCCCCAATAGTAGTCAGTCAATTTCCTTACTTGTAAATTGCATTGTACGATAAGTGGCCTTACCTTTATAACTTTATTGTATTTGTGGTTTCGCTCTTTCTTTTACTTAGACCTCGGTTGTTCCATCATTAGTTTATCGTCACTAGGACCAAGCAATTGTCGTTTTAAGTTAATAAGGAACATTCTATACTTAGAGAAAATCGAATTTCTATTTCCTTGCTGCCTCTAACGAGAACTTTCCAAATCCACAGGGTGAGGATATATGCACTGGAGTTGTTAGGGAAGTGGAAGAAGAAACTGGTGTATGTATCTTGCTTTCAGAAAAGAAATAAGGATCCTTTATTTACTTGCCACACTATTCTAAAATCTGTTTTCTTTTTATTGGATATTTTTTACTTCAGATTGTTGCAGATTTTGTGGAAGTGTTGTCTTTCAGGTAAATTTATGCTTTCATTGCCTTGGCAAACATTTGATCTGGCCAAGATTTGATGTATCTTAATTCCTCATTGGTCCACTCTTTCTTTACTTGTAGGCAAAGCCACAAAGCATTCTTGAAACAGAAAACGGATTTGTTCTTCTTGTGTGTCTTAAGTCCACGCGCCTACGAAATCACTGAACAAAAATCTGAGATCTTGCAAGCTAAGGTAACTTTCCACTGTAGATGGGACAAGAAAATGTTGAGTTCTTGTCACCTGTGCTTGTATATATCGTTTTTGTGCAGTGGATGCCGATCAAAGAATATGTAGACCAGCCATGGAACCAGAAGAAGGAAATGTTCAAGATCATGGCTAACATCTGTCAGAAGAAGTGTGATGAAGACTATGTGGGATTCTCCACTGTGGAAACTGAAACAGGAACTGGTAAAAAGAGCTTTCTCTACTGCAATGCTGATCACGCCAAGAGCCTTAATGCAACGCGTGACCAAGCCTCCTCTTCTCCCTGATAACATTATATATGTTGCATTTTAAGCAAAAAAAAACATTATGTTGCATCTCAAGCATTTGTGTCTGTCTTCTATCTTCTTCCAATGCATCCTTTTGCTGTCTTTTAATCTATTTTCAGTTATTACTCTCCAAAATATCTAAACGTTAAACCGGTTTTAACTCCCAGCTTTATATTTCATGTTATTTCTGGTTTAATCTGGTATAACTCGGTTTTATACAGTTTAATTCAGTTTAATCTGGTCTAATTTGATATACGGGGATTATTTATCCTGCTATAAACTTTTTTTTTTTTTTTTTTTGGTAACTCTGGTATCTGGGCAGCGACATTACCAATTATCCCCCGTAGGGGGTCCAGCGCCCCAACGAAAGGGATGTTAAATCCGCTGTGGCCGGGACTCGAAGTCGTGATGGCGGGCACCTCACCGAGGTTCCTTTACCACCAGACCACTAGGCCCGGTTATATATGCTATAAACTTGAATGGTCAATCAACTAAATCATATAACAACACAAATATTCTTGTTTTATTTGATTCGTTTCAATAGAAAATGAGTAATTTTTATTTCAAATGAACTTTTGAAAGAAACTGTGAATGTGTTGATTGATCACGTCAGGATTTTCCTCGTGGAGGAAATGTCCCACTCCGTTGAGCACGACGGTTTCATCGAGCAACTGTACGTCTCTCTTAAATCCACCACCGTGAATGTATTCCTTAATCCCCGGTGAATTGTACGTCAAATCTTGATCTCCGACTATGAACTTTACCGGTACACCAATCTTGGCACCGGTCGAAGGTGCAGTTAGCTCCCAGTTTCTGATTAAAAAGCAAACCGGGATTTAGACCGATTGGTTAAAACTGTGATCGTATATTTATTGAACCGGGTGATATATACGTACCGGTCAATGTTGCGGTAGTAGTTAATTGCTCCAGTGAAGCCTTTCTTCTCGTACTTGCTGACGTAATATTCAAGATCTTCTTGTGTTAACCACTGTTTTGTGGCAGACGCAGCGTTTTCTGGGCGTTTGAAAGTTTGCCTTTGGGGAGGTAAAGCGGGCCAGCCGTTTTGTACGTGAAGAACTCTTTCAACACCTTCTCTGTTCCCAACTCTTTGAACTCTGCTTCTATTTCTCTAGGTTTCTTGATAACAAAAGTAATCAATCATAAATATTTTTTAGAAAAATTATTTAGGATAGTATTTTTTTAATTTTTTTTTCACCAAAAAAACCGTCAAAGAGAAAAATGACCAAAAAAGTTTCATAAAAATAAATATACATTTATATCTCTAGGATTAACTAATTTTATTCTGGAGTACTTATAGTTTAAAGTTAAAAGATGGTTTTTTGGGTGTGGGGGTTTAAAAGTTTTAGGAAATTTTTTTTTTTTTTTAAATTTCAAAAATAGTTTCAAAAAACATTTCGAATTTCAAAAAGAAAATTTGAAAAAAAAATTGAAAAGTTTTTTATAAAAAAAAATAGAATTTGAAAACATATAATTCGAAACTATATTAAAATTCATAAGTTTTTTCGGTGAGAAAAATTTAAAAATTGCTATTTGAAAAAAATGTCCTACTTTTTTATCATCAAAATATGCTCATAGGTTAATTAAATAAATTTTGATTTTAAGAATTTGAGAACTCTAATGTTTCATCAAGTCATGTCAGGAGCGAGAACTTATTTGCCGTTAGTTTGGTTTGGTTTAATTATAATTTGGTTCGGTTACTTTCAAGCCAATCCAAATGAAATAAGATTAGGGCTAACAAATTACCTGGAATCTGCAAATGTAATAATCGTCACCAAAGACGCGTCTAAACGTCGGCATCGGGACACGATCTTGGTTCCTGGGAGAGAAGGCAACGCTCATGTTGACCAGAGCCTTGACTTTCTCCGGTCGGTACATACACAACTGCCACGCAATCAACGCTCCCCAGTCATGTCCCACCAAGAAAACCGCCTCATCTCCACCGGCCACGGCGTCGATGAGTGCCACCAAGTCTCCGACCACGTTTAAGTAAGTGTACTCCTCCACTTTCTCCGGCGCGTCGGTGTCTCCGTACGTTAATTAAATAAATTTTGATTTTAAGAATTGGAGAACTCTGTTGACAAAAAAAAAAAAAGAATTTGAGAACTCTAATGTTTCATCAAGTCATGTCAGGAGCGAGAACTTATTTGCCGTTAGTTTGGTTTGGTTTAATTATAATTTGGTTCGGTTACTTTCAAGCCAATCCAAATGAAATAAGATTAGGGCTAACAAATTACCTGGAATCTGCAAATGTAATAATCGTCACCAAAGACGCGTCTAAACGTCGGCATCGGGACACGATCTTGGTTCCTGGGAGAGAAGGCAACGCTCATGTTGACCAGAGCCTTGACTTTCTCCGGTCGGTACATACACAACTGCCACGCAATCAACGCTCCCCAGTCATGTCCCACCAAGAAAACCGCCTCATCTCCACCGGCCACGGCGTCGATGAGTGCCACCAAGTCTCCGACCACGTTTAAGTAAGTGTACTCCTCCACTTTCTCCGGCGCGTCGGTGTCTCCGTACCCTCGAAGATCCGGGGCTATCGTCCGATATCCCAAGGACGAAAGCGCGGTCATCTGGTGCCGCCACGTGTACCAGAGCTCTGGAAATCCGTGGATGAAGAGGATGATCTGATCTCTTCCAGATCCGGATGCCGGAATCTCGGCCACGTGCATGTTTATGCCGTTTACCTTGAGGGTTTTGTGTTCTACGCCGTCGAGTCCTGACATGTTCACGGTGGTGGAATCGTTTGATGTAGAGGAAATGTGGTCGTAATAGGGTGTTTCCCGAGAAAATGAAGGAATCTTAAAACGAATTGGTTTAGGTTAGTACACAACATTAGTGGGTTTTGGTTTTGATACGGCATCGTATGAGATAGTCTCTGTCATTTCAGGCTAAAGGGAATCAAATGTGTCTCACGAGGAATAAACAAAGGAAGAGCAAAATAAGTATACGACAAATTAACAAGTTTATTGTATTTTTGTTGCTGTCGGTATTACCATTTTATATAGAAATTTTTATGAATAGAATAGAATAAAATTATGAATAGTATTTTACTATTGAAAAGGTTTTTAAAAACTCATCGATCTGGACATATCACAAAACTATTTTTTTATTTTATAAAAATATATCAGAACAAAACATTTCGATCATGTAAAACAGACCAAAATAAAGGTGAAGCTATCAAAACTGTATTAAATAAATTCGAAACAAAAATGTATTAAATTAGATGTATGAAAAGAACAATAGTGTTTTATTAAAATTAACTTAATTAATTTCTTTGAATTTAAATCACCCAAACCTTCGATATCTCTGTAATTTTACGTTCCAATTCAATAATTTTACGTTCCAATTCAATAATTAATCTTCACATTCACCACAAAGGAGATGTGAATATAATTATATAAATGATCTACCAAAGACAATCATCCCCACCTACACTACAAACACAATATATTAAAAAAATATCAAGCAAAGTTCCAAAAAGAAAATATCAAGCTATACATTACATACGAACAACATATCAGTTTGTTTTATGCCCTCATTACTATTTTTTGTTAAAGGGTTTATGCCCTCATTACCATTAAAAACACTGGTTTCATAGTCCCCGCAAGCGCGGGGCCGGAGACAATGATGATGCTTGGATGGGATTTTGATGTTTGTTTTGTGAATTTTATTTGTTCGGGTTTTAACCGAAAATGGTCAGGATTGAAATTTGTAAATCTCCCAGCATGTTTGAATTGATATAAAAATAATTAGGAATTCATATGCTTTTGATATTTCCATATATTATTTTAGATGATGTTATCGAGTATTTGTGTTATTAGTGCTTTCATGTTCAAGAGTTGTGGTTTATGGTGTTGTTATTATCTAATTGGTAGGTTGTTAGTATATTATTGTTAAATAGTTGAATGAAATTAAAAATAAAATGGTTTTTAAGATGTTTACAAATTATACAAAGAAACATACTTTAATGGATAGAAAAGAGAAAGAGAGATCATGCTTGTTTAGGGCTTGTGCAGAATGTTTAGGGGTTAATATTTATTAGTGAATAAAGAATTTTATTTATTAGTGAATAATTTTATTTATTTACAGATAAGAATGTTTAACAAATTGAATTGTGTCTGTATTTCCATATTTTATTTTTGTACGATTTAATCGGATCATTACGTTATTAGTGATTTCATGACCGTAGGTAGCAAAACTTAGGTAGTTGTTAATATAAAACTCTAATATTGGAACGTAAAACAATTTTTTTCCAAAAGAAATTTAATTAGTTTTTTTTTTAAATGTGTCATGACATGTTTTTGAAAATATATAATTGTAGTATAGCTTCTTTTAGATAGATTAATAATGATATAATTTCATATAATTATATAGTTGTATGTCTATTTCATTCGTAGTTTTTTATATTTGGTAAAAATATTGTGGATAGTTTAAAAATGGGAATGATGGACTAAAAAGGTTAAAGTAGTATAGGTCTATTTTCGAACACAATAAAAACGTAATAGTTGGGTTTTTAAATGCTTGGGCTTGAAAATCGGTGGGTCTTGAGTCACAATTTAGGTCTGAAACTGGAAAAACGGTTTAATCTCCTTTTTTTCCTCATCATCGACAGCTTCACAAGTTTTTACGATTCTTGGCCTGATTGCATTTTCAGTCTGTGAGTTTGTAAAATTAAGGTTATTCTAAAGCGTCATGGAAAAAAGATTTGCTCACCTCATCTAAGGCTGTCTCTGCCGCATTCATTGCTCAGTGCTCATTTGTTGCTTTGTTGTTCTTGGATCCTAAAATAAGAAGGTTTGAATTTGTTAATTGAGTTTGACAATTAAATAAATTGATTATTAAGCTTGATGTGTTTCCCTTGTTACCATAGATTTATCTTAAATTTCCAATAGATAAATTTTGAATAAAACATAACTTACAAAAAATACTAACAAACAAAAATCATCAAATAATGAAAGAGAAGACAAAAAAAAAGATAAAGTTCTTTTGGCCAATTAGATCCATTAAACCACAAAATAAACAATAACTATTAAATATACTAAACACATAAACTACATTAAAATTCTAACTAAATTTATATAATAATTAATTAAAAGAAATATTAAACTTTTTGACCAATGAAAAACAGATAAAAGGATAACCTTATGAATTGTTGGATTAATAAAAATGCAGATTTATTCTTCTCTCTCTTTCTCTCTGCAGACACATATTTCTCATTCCCTTCTCTTTTTTTTTGGTATGAATCTTCTCTTCCTCTTCTTTCTTACCATTTGTTTTTCATATTTGATCAACAAAAAATATAAAAAGATGATAATGGAGTTGAAGAATATGAAGATTCGCTGGTGACGAAGCTCTGGAGGCTCCCCAGAGACGAATCCACGGCGGAGCTCAAGGTCGACTTCACACCATCATCTCACATGCGCTCAAACTCAACGTCACACCATCTTCGCAATCTCGCCGTCACGCCATCGGCTCGAGTTCGCCGTCAATCTAGCCTAACAGAGGGGAGGAAGATTCTTCCCAAATCTCCATTATTCTTTTTCATTATTCTTTAATCTGCCGACGCATGGATCTGATATGTTTGTGATGGTGAGATTTAATGTTCTTTTGTGGGTTTGATACCTAGAAGATCTGAAAGCTGAACCGAAGATCTGCATATAATCTAACGGTTTAAAAAGCCTACGACAAAAAAAAAAGTATCACTGAATATGCCTTAAAATTGAAATATTCAAGTTTTAAAAAGATCTTACCATTGCTTCTTATATATTTTCATCATTTTATTCTGACGGCATCATAAAGCAACTGTTTTTACTGATGTAACACCAAATGCATCTGTTCTCACACCTCGATCTGGAGTGTTGTCGTGCCAATCACAATAGAAAACAGTACAGCGCAATCCAACCATGCCCAAATACTTGATTTCCAAAATCTCATGTATGTGTCCGTAGTATACATCATCTCCTGATGCAGAACAAACGCCAGCATCATAAGTCGTACTCGAACGTCTCCTCTTCTGAGTTGTGAATGCATATCCTCGAGTACAAAATCTCGGATATGACTTCACAACAAAGTTTGGCCCAACGACCATCTCACGTATCTAATCGTCAAATGTTTCACCTCTGGCCAAACCAGCAGACACCTATTAATAGCACATATATATATATTATATCAATAAATGTGAATTAGTATAAATATGTGATAAAATATATTTTAATTTGTTTAAAGCACTCACATAAGTAAACATCCATCCACTAAATTCTCTCTGCTTCATTTCTTCTAGTTCGTCCTCTGTGGCGTATCTATACTCGAACCGCTTTTCTGCCATGAAAATCCTGTATATGATGACAATAATGTAATTAATTAAGATTTAAATTTCAACTTGTTAAAATAAAAATTTGTAAGCTCATTTATTTACCTCTCATATTGAAGAACGTCTTCGCAGTTGGTGAGCAAATATGTTTGCAAATGACTGCGCTCCTGCTCAGTAAGTCGACGGTCCTTTGGTTTTCCGCTAAGTCGTCCAACATCTGTGAAAATGTCTGGAACCGTAACATGATATGCTGCCCATTCGCCTCTATCATCATGCCGAGCAGGTCTTCTGTTTTTGGTCTGAACTTCTGCTGGAAAGTAGTACTCGGCAAAGTTTGAAGTTTCTTCATTGATCATCTGTGCGACTATAGAACCTTCCACCCTACTTAAATTTTTCACCATCTTCTTCAAATGGAACATATACCGCTCATACAGATACATCCATCTATACTGCACAGGACCACCAAGTTCCAATTCTCTTGCCAGGTGAATAACAAGATGCTCCATAACATCAAAAAATGAGGGAGGAAATATCTTCTCAAGGTTGCACTGAATCACGGCTATGTTAGTCTTCAAATTTTCAATACCTTCAAGAGTCACTGATCTCGTGCATAAATCGCGGAAGAAACCACTTATCCCTGCAATTGCTTCATGAACATTTCGTGCTAATAGTTCCTTGAAGGCGAACGGAAGGAGGCGCTGCATCATTACATGGCAATCGTGGCTTTTCAAGCCAGAAAACTTTACTTCCTTTCTGTCGATACAGTTACGCAAATTTGATGCGTAACCGTCTGGAAATTCCACATCGTTTGAAATCCAATCAAAGAACGCATCTTTTCCCGCTGCATCAAGTCGGTATATGGGAAAAGGAGCCCTACCATTCTCATCAACATGAAGTTCTGAACGAGCACATATATCGACTAAATCCAGTCTTGACTTCAAATTATCCTTTGTTTTACCTTGAACATTAAGGATCGTGTTCATGAGATTGTCAAAAAAGTTCTTCTCAATATGCATGACATCTAAATTATGCCTTAGCAGATGATCCTCCCAGTATGGCAGATCCCAGAAAATACTTTTTTTGTGCCAGTTATGTAGTTCTCCAACAGCATCTACCGGAAAACGCTCATGTCCACCGACGTCTGGCGTCCTTTCTGCACCAAAATCTCTTAGTTGTATCTTCAAATCTTTCCCACAAATTTCCGGAGGTGGACTGTCAAACACCCTCTTGTTCTTCGTAAACAAATTCCTACTCCTACGATATGGATGATCAGGTGGTAGGAATCTCCTGTGACAGTCAAACCAACACGTTTTCCTTTTTATTGTATATTTACTTATGTAACTGTTTTTCTTTTAAATCAAATTATAATATTATGATATATGTTTAATGTAATATTTTTATTTTTTATATTTTATATTTACTTATTATTTATTTTATTATAGATTTTTTAGATAGATGTCTAATGTATTTTTTGTATTTCTTATATTGTATATTTACTTATTATTCATTTTTCTTATATTTTATATTTAGTTATTCTAATATAATAATATAAGTGTAATCTAATATTTTTATGTTGGATATTTAGTTATTATTTATTTAACTATACATTTTTCAAATATATGTTTAATTTAGTTTTTCCTTTTTTTTATATTGTATATTTATTTACTGTTTATCGTTCTTATTTTATATATTTATTTATTCTAAATTTTGTTGCTTTTATATCAATGATTATATTACGATATATATTTAA
>NC_027755.1:14663450-14664848 GCF_000695525.1 Brassica oleracea var. oleracea
TAGATGTTTAATGTAATATTTCTATTTCTTATATTGTCTATTTTCTTTTTATTTATTTTTTTTCTTATATTATATATTTACTTATTATTTCTTTTTCTTAATAAGTATACTTTTTTTTATTTATTTTTATTAATGTCACGTGTCATCTTTTAGAAGAAATTTTTTTTCGCTGATACGGACACTGCCTTAAAAGCTCCATTTTATTAGTTTAGTTCGTATATTTTATATTTAGTTATTTTAATATTATAATAGATGTTTAATCTAATATTTTTATGTTGTATATTTACTTATTATTTATTGAACTATACATTTTTCAGATATATGCTTAATTTAGTTTTTCCACTTTTAATATTGTATATTTACTTACTGTTTATCTTTCTTATTTTGTATATTTATTTATTTTATATTTTTTGCTTTTATATCAATGATAATATTATGATATATATTTAATGTAATATTTTTATTTATTATATACTATATTTACTTAATATTTATTTTTTCTTATATTTTATATTTATTTTTTCTTATATTACGATAATTGTATAATATAATATTTCTATATTTTATATTGTGTATTTAGTTATTATTTATTTTTTAAGGTAGATGTACATTTTAATATAGATGTTTAAATCTTAATGTACTTTTCCATTTTTTTAAATGTTTATTTCCATTTCTTATATTTTTTATTTACGTAATATCTATATTTTGTATTTTAAAATAGATATTTGAATCTTAATGTAATTTTCCCCTTTTTTAAATTGTGTATATGTTATATCTATATTTTAAATTTTAAGATATATTTTTAAATCTTAATTTAATTTTCCATTTTTTAAATTGCGTATTTACTTATATTATATATTTACTTTTTTTTTTATATTTTGTATTTCTATTTCTTATAATTTCTATTTACTAATAATTTTATAATTTAAGATAGATTTTTTTTCATTTCTTAATTGTATTAAATGATAAATTATGATTGATGTTTAATGTAATTATAATAGATGTTTAATGTAATATTTCTATTTCTTATATTGTATATTTACTTTTTATTTATTTTTCCCTATATTGTATATTTACTTATTATTTTTAATGTAATATTTCTATTTCTTATATTGTATATTTACTTTTTATTTATTTTTCCCTATATTGTATATTTACTTATTATTTTTAATGTAATATTTCTATTTCTTATATTGTATATTTACTTATTATTTATTTTTCTTTATATGTATATTTATTTTTTATTTTTTATTAATGACGCGTGTCATCTTTTTGAAAAAGTTGTTTTCGGTGATGTGGACATTTTATTAGTATAGATACATTTTTCAGATAGATGTTTAATTTAGTTTTTTTCATTTTTTAATTATATATTTACGTTTTCTAATTTTCTTGCTTTTA
>NC_027755.1:14664950-14665329 GCF_000695525.1 Brassica oleracea var. oleracea
TATATTTACTTATTATTGTTTAATGTTTTTTTGAAAAATATGAATTCGAATTCTAATATACTGTATGTTTTTGATCCAAAAAGAAAACACAAAAAAATTATTATAACATTCAAGCTATGCAATTATAGTTGTTGTTTTTTTGAACAAATGCAATTATAGTTGTTAAATTTGAGAAATGACTAAAATATCTAGATAGATGTTTAATTTAGGTATTTCATTTTTGAATTATACATTTATGTTTTCTATTTTTCTTGCTTTTATATCAGATTATAAATTATGATAGATGTTTAACGTAATATTTCTATTTCTTATATTGTATATTTTCTTTCTATTTATTTTCCTTATATTGTATATTTACTTATTATTGTTTAATGTAACA
>NC_027755.1:14666516-14666672 GCF_000695525.1 Brassica oleracea var. oleracea
TTTTTTTTTTTTTTATAAAACTGTAATGTTTGTTATGGAGATAAGCCGTCTTTTTTTCAAGTGAAAAATAGTAATTTTACATATGTTTAATGTAGTTTTTTCATTTTTTATGCTGTATGTTTACATATTATTTATAATTTTCAAAAATTAGTAATA
>NC_027755.1:14666760-14675490 GCF_000695525.1 Brassica oleracea var. oleracea
TTGTATGTTTAGTATAGATATTTAAAAAAAAATGTAAAATGGTAATCTTACATATGTTTAATGTAGTATTTCCATTTTTTTTGTTGTATGTTTACATATATTTATTATTTTCGAAATTATATATAATGTTTTTTGTTTTTTTTATAAAACAGAAATGTTACATTATGGAGATAAACCGTCTTTTTTTCAAGTGAAAAATAGTAATTTTACATATGTTTAATGTAGTTTTTTTCATTTTTATGCTCTATATTTACATATTATTTATAATTTTCGAAAATTAGTAATATTAAAATGTAAATCTATATTTTATACCACGTGTCATTTTTCGGGAGAAGTTTTTTTTGCTGACGTGGACACTCTATGGAGCGTCAAAAAGTCCATTTTATTAATATAGATTACTTAGCAGTTCAAAATTATGAACACCTAATCATTTTGCGCAAAAAAAAACACCTAATCATATTCATATTAGTTTTCGAATTTAACAACAAAAGCCGCCACCATATGATCCCAAGATTTTCATAAGGCTTTGAATCGATCCAAAGGCCACCATATAACCCCGAATAGCACATTTGCTCTGTTTATCTATTTCATTTCTTAATTGCCTTAGTATTTAATATTTGTTTTGTTCTTTTAGTGTAAAACCTATAAAATTTCATAGCTAAAACAGAGCAATTTTCGTAAACAGTTTAACTTAAGAATGTCATCATTAAAGAAAATCAAACATGCTCTAGCCTGAGAACATAAATAATTTTCTATGAATCCTGATATTCATTTTCAAAGACTAAAGAATACAATTTTCATAAACATCAAAAGACTTCACCAACAAAACATCAAAAAAGAAGAAATTAGGTTAAAAGACATCAAAATAAAAAGAAAAATATAAATAATTCAGAAACTTCACATTATCATGAGTCACATACTCATTTAAGTTGATTTGGAATATTGACGACTTTGAACTTTCTAGTGTTATTTCTGCAAAGATTCCGACTTTATAACTTTTCTCTTTTGTTGAAATTTGTGGACTTGCTCACGAATTTGATCACTTATGTTGTTGTCTTATGTGGCTTTATCATCTTACCCATTAATTAATGAGTCACATAGTAATTTACAAGATATTTTACATTTGATTCCCGCATACTTGAGTGTTCTTTCTAACGTTTTCCCCGTCCATGGTCAAAGTCGTGTTAAAGGGATCCGAAGTTTTTCAGTTTTCCTATAAATCATTAATGAATTTGTTGTTAAGTCGTTTTCAGATTCAATAGGTCACATAATTTATGAATTCAAATACTCTTAGAGAGTTTGAATACTTAATAAAATATAATTTTTATCAATAACTCAATGATTATAAATTCTTAAACATTTTTTAAAATCAACCATTCTTATATAAAACCCTTCATGAATCTCGTTCAAGATAAATTTATTTCAGTTTTAGATCGCTACAAATGTCTCTCATTTGTTTGATATTTTTTTTTCAAAATTTAAAAAAATAGGGAAGATGCTTTGAACAGACCTAGAAACTTAAAAGAAAACTAATTTTGACAACCTTTATGATTGAATTTTTTCAACTTTTTGTTAAATGATGGTATCTTACTATCTTTGTTACTACTTTGGTCAGAAGGAAAAAGATAATGATATTCGAATGCGTAATAGTTAAGCTGAACTCAGCCCTCTTTTTGTCAATCAATATGTTATGGTTTTGCATAAATATTCTATATTTTTATTTTGTGAAATTGCATCCCATATACACAACTTTTCTCATAATTAACTCAATATCCTAAATTACACACCATGGTATCTTTGTTCATAGACACACAACTTATCACATCATGTGTATTTACCTAATTTCCAACTACTTTGTGGGTTTTTTAGCTAATTGACTCTTATTTTCAAAATTTTAAATTAATTGAAAATATAACTGGAGATTTATAATCCAAAATGATATTAAAATGGAGTATTCAAAGCGGCGAGGACTACATTTAGTGTATAGAAAATTTAACTGGAGATTTATAATCCAAAATGATAATAATTATGTACCATCTTCTCCATCTCATTACCATAGAGAAACGTCACTGCTCGCTTGCTCGAAGCAAACACTGCTCGCTTCTTTGCTCCCTTCGGCGGCGACCACAACAACCTTATACAAACATGATTGATTTTCTATATATTTTCGTATTCATTTTTAGTTTTCTTTCGGCATTCTATATAAACAAGCTTCAATGGTAGGCCTTTCATATACTCCCTGTAACTAGAATACCAATTCATCGGTCTTTCTCAATACTTTCTAAGCCATAACGATGGTCTACCAAATATACCTCAGTGAACAATGCAATGATTTGTTGCTTAACCATTTTAGACTGAAAAGAAAAGAAAATCAGTTATAGTATAACACTAATGTTTGTAATCAAGAAATATAATTGTCATCTTAATTCACAAGCCGCAGGTCTTTAACTTTGAAGTGTTAGAAAAATAGTCTATGCACATATATGATCATTTTAATATTTTGAACACTTCAAAAAAAAAATTGAAAGCCTACTTTCTCTCAACAACCGAAAACAAAGAAATGTATCAATCAATACACAAAAGATTAAAAGCGTCAATAAGTAAATGGAGTTGATCAAAAAAAAAAAGAAAAAGTAAATGGTCAAGATTGGCGTCTTCAAATTCCGATGTCCCGAGAGACCATCTCTCTTTCTGTTCTCAAAAACACTCGCCAATACTAATATAACCACAAAAGCTTATTTTCCTCTCTCTCTCAGTTCCCACTCGTGATCATCCGAAAGCATGAGTCTTAGAGACCCAAATCCAGTAACTAACACACCCGGATCCTTTTCGGATCCTGCCGGCTTCGCTATAAACAGCAGAATCATGTTCACCGCCATAATCATAATCGTATTCTTCGTCATTCTCATGGTCTCTCTTCACCTCTACTCTCGTTGCTACCTCCACCGCTCTCGCCGTTTCCACATCCGCCGCTTAAACCGCAGTAGACGCGCCGCCGCCGCTATGACCTTCTTCGCCGATCCTTCCTCCTCCACCTCCGCGGTCACCACTCGCGGTCTCGACCCCTCGGTCGTCAAATCTCTTCCCACTTTCACGTTCTCCGCCGCAACCGCCTCGGACGCGATCGAGTGTGCGGTTTGCCTGTCGGAGTTTGAGGAGAGCGAACCGGGTCGGGTTTTGCCCAATTGCAAGCACGCGTTTCATGTTGAGTGCATTGATATGTGGTTTCTTTCTCATTCCTCTTGTCCTCTGTGCCGATCGCTCGTCGAACCTATCGACGGAGGAGTAAAAACTGCGGCGAAAGAAGTCACGATTTCGATTTCTGACCCGGTTCCAGGCGACACAAACGACGTTATAGGAGCTGGGACTTCCGATCATGAAGATTCCAGGGGGAAACCGGCGGCGATTGAAGTCCCGACGAGGAATCTCGGGGGAGAATCGGAGAACGAGTTGAGTCGGAGTAACTCGTTTAGGTCACGGGTGATATCTTCCACGCGGATTTTCAGCAAAGAACGGAGAAGCGCTTCGTCGTCTTCTTCTATCGGGTTCCCTCCGCCTCCGATCTCTAGCATGCCGATGACGGAGTTAGATATCGATTCTGGAGGAGAAGAGCCTCGTTGACTTTAAGACGCTAAATGTTTACTGCTACGTGGACGTGTATGATTTGTTATAAATGTTTCCTTGTTTAGAGTTAAGAATGCGGAGCTACAATACTTCTTCGTTACTTTTCAGTTCAGGCGTTTCCAAAAAGGGTTAAAATGTAGATTTCATTGTTTAATGAGTTTGCACCCGTGACGTAATCTCAACTGTCGTTTTTTGGGACATTTATAGTATGTTTTACTACTATTGAACAGAGAGACGCATCGTAAAATACATTGCCAGCCGAAAATAAATTAAATTTTGAGTCAAAATTGGCAAAAAACGAGATTTTGCCAGACTAAAATTATAAACGGTTGATACTTGAAGCCATAAATGTTTTTAGTTCCGAAAACGAAACGATACTACATTGAACTGAATCGAGACTTGAAACTTACAACAAACAACCAATAAAAAATGTTTATTCTTTTTTACCAAAAAACAATGTTTATTCTTGAGAACTGACACTGTGTTTAATTCTACATAACTGAGACTAACCAAAGATGTCCTTGCCCAACCATCAATAACATACTTTTCGGAATGTAAATTTTGTAATTTCAGATAACTAAAACTTCACAGGCAGCAAGATAGAGACGCATAGGCCGTGAATGGTAACTTGCTGAACGGTATATGGCGAACTAATGTCAAAAATGTAATTTTACTGTATTTTACCAATACAAAAAAATGCAGAGTGGAAAATAAATCGTGATAACGTATGTTTGCGTTTTTGCTTTAAAAACTTAATCAGACATAATGTTGCAAGATTCTACTAGAGAAGAGTAGCGGTTCTTCTAGAGGCACTGTTGCCAATCTAAAATATCTTTCTATGGTACATAAAGCAGAACAAAGCTGAAAGAGTTAACAACCACACCCATCACCAAACCTAGTGAGATGATGAGATCCCAACGATCAAACCAAAGGATTCCGGTTTATCTTTTTTAGTTATGGCCATGTTCGTTTATGCATCTGAATGCAATATCTAGATGCTGAATCTGAATGCAACATTCATTTAAATGTTGTTCGTTTTTATAGCTTGTATTTACATTGAGATGCAACATATGAATGTTACATTGTTCGTTTTTTGGATTTTATAATAGCATTTGAATACTAGTAGTTAATATGACAAAAATGGCAAATTTTTAATTCTTAATAATGAATTGATTATAATATTTAAATAAATTATTTTGCAATTTTTACGGAAAAAGTGATTTCGCAATTTTTTATGGGAAAATTAATTTTGAGATTTTTTATGATAACATAAAATTTGCGGTTTTCACGGGACAATGCAATTTTTCCGGTGTTGGTGGGAAAACACATTCTCCGGTGTTGGCGGAAAAACGTGTTTTCCAGTTTTGGCGGAAAACACACATTTTTCAGTTTTGACGGAAAAACATATTTTCCAGTTTTAGCGGAAAAACACAATTTTCAGGGTTTGGCGGGAAACATGTTTTGGGTTTCGTCGGGAAAACACGTTTTTTCGTTTTTGTCGGGAAACATATTTTTCGGGTTTTGGCGGGACAACATGGTTTCGGATTCGGTGAGAAAACATGTTTTTTTGTGGGAAAACATGTTTTTTTTTTGCGCAAAAAATGCATTTTCAGATTTTGGCGAAAAAATGCATATTTCAAGTTTTCGCGGGATAACATGTTTTTGTTTTTTGGCGGAAAAATGTGTTTTCGGGTTTCAGAGAGAAAACGTATTTTCTGGTTTTGCGGAAAAACACGTTTTTGGATTTAGGCGGAAAATTACAATTTTCGGATTAAAATTAATAATATTATATAATAATTATAATAACTAGTTTAAGTCATTTTATATTTGTATTAAGCTGTTTAGGTCTTTTGTATTTTGAAATGCAAATGTAGCATCCAAACTCTATTTTTAGCATTTTAAGAATTTAGAAATTGTAGATATTATAAATGTTGCATCTAGATGTTGTATCTAGATGTTGATGCAATAGTGTTCAAATGAACGACATCTAAAAGATAGCATCCAGATGCAGTGTCTGAATTTCAAAACAAACATGACCTATATGTAATCAAATCGCTTTTAGTGACTCAAGGCTCTTGTAAAATAACTACATGTAGACCAGGAAACAGTCTTTACACCAAGTCCACATTCAGACGCCTGATACTTAAATAAACATCTACCATCTGGAGATTAGATTTGAACATGTCCAAATGTTATACAAACTTTAAAATATCCCTAACAAAACCAAACATAACCTACGATCAAAATGATACATACCTTATATTCAAGAGGCAATTCACATACCTGAGCATTTCGGGTATCGGTTCGGTTTGGGTATTTCGGGTAGTTCGGGTAGGGAGATAGATGATCCATTTCCTATTTTCGGTTCGGTTCGGTGCAGATAGTTTCGGGTTGGTTCGGTTCGGTTATGATAGTTTCGGGTTCAGTTCGGTTTAGATAGTAAAAAACTAGAAACCAGAAAATATCCGGAAAAATTGGTTCTCATTTGGTTTCGGTTCGGATTCGGGTAATTCAGATAAAATATCAGTTATTTAGAGTAAAATATCAAATAATTAGGATGATTTAAATAAGAAGTTTGGATATTTCGGATTACTTTGGATATTTCGGATAAAAGTATTTGGATAGTTTCGGATAGTTTGGATTTAGTTATCCTCAACTATTTTCGGATACTTTTAATAGATTTTTAAATTAAAAAAATATACATATTTAGTTATGTTACATGTATATATATTTAGTTATGTTACATGTATATATAATTAATATTTTTTTATATATTCGGGCACCCGTTCGGTTCTCGGTTCGAATATTTCGGATATAGAAATATAGGAACCTTTCGGATATTTGAAGGTTCAATCCGGTTCCGATTTTGGGTATTTCGGTTCGGTTCTTCGGTTCCGGATTTTTTGCCCAGGCCTAGCCGTGAACGGTGAAAGTACCCATTATCTCCCGACTCCCATGCATGATCGGACATGATCCTAACTAACGGATATAAAGACAATATGTAATCAGCAAATACATTCATATCAGCAACTACCATAGAACAAAAAAACACCCGGTTAATGGATGATACAGCTTCAAAACTGACTTACCTCTCAGATGGAGTATGCAAAGTGATCTACAGAATGGTTAGAATCCTAACACCAACAAAAATAAACCAATATCTAACCTTTTCACTAACAATCAAGAATCAATAGGTCGCCGTTGATATAGTCTGCACTGCTTTCTCTAAAAAGGGATCACTCTTATACAGGGCTAGTAAAACTGATTTGAGCTTGCAACTTGTACAGAACGGAGAAAGTCCTTTTGATTCTAACTCTGTTTTTTGGAAACCTCATGAGGATACACAATGATTGGAGGGACATGGATTTCGATGTAGGATGTTGACTGTTTTAGTGATGACAAACTGACAATATATATGAACCTAGGAATACAATACATATACTATATATACCTCCCAATAAAAAACTGTACAAATCTTCTTTCGCTCCAGATTTATATACACAAAGAGCTTCTCCTTGGAAAAAAAAAGATAGAACTATAAAGAGACATGCTTTCATGTTTAGCAAAAAAAAAAAAAAAGACCAGCTTTCAATAAGCGTTGTAAGGAATGCGTCTCTTTGTGATCCATGCGTTGCCACGTAAAAATTCCCCGGGAGCGAACCCCCTGGCTTGCCTAGCAGAGATTCGTTGAATACCCCTCCATCTGACCCGGCGGGCCTGACCCGAGCCACGACCTCTGTTGCGATACTCGGAGTAGAACAACGTTTTGAGAGCGAACGTCTCGTTCCACTTCAACCAACCTTCTGGGTCTATCACATCATCGATATCTGTGTTCATTATGATTGTCCTTGAATATTCTTTCCATGGCCGTCCCAAAAACGCTCTGTTCCTGTAGAGATATATAAAGGTCCATATATATAACGCTAGTGATATAAGGCTAGTAACGTAGTTAAACTTTTATATAAAGTAATTATTATGGTTACTTGTCTTTGACGGGACGATATGTTGCATCGCCAGTTATACGGCTATTGTGGATAACTATCCCAGTCGTCTCACGCCTGTCTTTCCGTCCTTGGGCTGTAACGATGCACTGCTGGTTATCCATGGGACGGCGGATGACAAATTCACAGTTTTGGAAAACGGCTTTGGCATCACCGAAGACGAAATCGATGGTGCCTGAGATGCGGCAGTCACGATAGAATTGACGGTGTGTATGGACGTAAAGTGTGTCTTGATAACCAGCCATATGACAGTTGAAGAACACAGCAAAATCGGCCGAAACTCGGAGTGCAACTGCTTGATGGCGTGCTGCTCCTGCCGTGTTCTCGAACCCTATGTCCTTCGCCATGAAATAGTCACCATTTACCGCTTCAAACACCGAAAAAAACATTAACACATTAACATCAAAAATAACTTAAATAATGCAATACAAGTGTTATGAATCATTTATGAATCTTCAGGTTAGCTCAAATTACCTAAATATATTCCCTTTGTTTTTAAGAATTACTAGATCCTCATCCGCGCGCCAGCGTGGGTATGAATTTTCAGTTTTTAATTATTATTAAATGATGTATTTGTAATATTCGTTCATATTATATTCATTAAGTAAATATTTTTTTTTTACATCTTAAACTATCTATTTTTTTACGAATGTGTGATATCATATTAAAAAAACAAAAATGAGTATAGAGTTAATTAGATAATTTTAAAAACATAATTTTTTCTTTCGTGTGCGATATCATATAAATAATGATCCGCCCAGTTTACAAAAATCATGATTATTTTATGTGTAATTTTTTTTTATTTTTACCATTTCCTTAAAACTATATTAAATTGTACATATTATAATTAGAATATTTTTAATATCTTTACCTTTTATTTGAAATGCAACTCAAATTTTTTTAACAATTATAACAAAATATTTAAAAAATATTTTTAGAATTTGTTTGAAAAATATGAAAATTACATTTTAAATTAAAATTATCATAAAATATGATAAGTTTTGATGTAAACGAAAACTCAAATTATGTCAAAAATAATGATATTCAATGATAATAACAATTTTAATTGATTATTTTTTTAAAAATACATTTACAACAATATTGT
>NC_027755.1:14675595-14680162 GCF_000695525.1 Brassica oleracea var. oleracea
AATTTAATCAACTGAAAATAATATCCGTACAATTGTGTGAGTCAAATTCTAGTTTTATTGATGCATGTTATATATTAGTGCTGCATGTTTTAGGTAACATTTTAATGATGCACGTTTTTAAAAATCTCCATTATTAAAATTATGCACGTAAGGATAACTCATGAGTTTTTTTGGTTGATTAAATGACATTATGTCCAAATTTATTTAAAGATATTTCATTAAGGTAACTCAAAAAGACAAACAATAAAATATGAAGTTTAAATTCATTTAAGCATATTTCATTAATGTAACTGAAAACACAAGTAATAAATTAGGCAGTTTTATTCGTTTTAGGATATTTCATAAATGCAACTGAAAAAGACAAGCAAAAAAAGGGAGTTTAATTAATGAAGTAAAAACATTTTCAAATGGGTACTTCTCTTTTAATAATATAGATTTGTTCCAAATTAGAATAAGTTTTCAATTGTCAATAAAATTATTTAAAATTTATGTTATATGACCAATGTATTATTCATTTTATTTTCCTATTGGTTAACTTGTGGTTAGATAAAATATTTAATAATATTACAAATTTTGAAATATTACTTTTTTATATTTTTATAATTATAGAATTTTATTACTCAAAAATGTTTTCAATTTTTTTTTTACAATTTGTGAAAAAGTTATAAAATTTTAATCATAATATTATTAGCTTCTTTTATATATCTACAAATTTTAGAAATACTATTCAGTTGTACTTTTTGATAATTTTACAAATTTTTATCAAATTTTTATTAATTTTATACAATTTGATTTGATATATTTTATCCAAAATAAATAGATAAAAATCTATCTAAGATTATATGTTAAATATATGGATATCTATTATTATATATAATTTAAAATAAACAAATTGTTTATTTATCTTAATTTTATGTTCAATTAAATAATAATTTATATTTAAATATTGATAAGAAAATAAGAAAATCTAAAATAATAATAACATTTTATTTTCAATACAATATAAATTTAAAAAAATTATTAATGCACAAGGCGCAGGAAAACACCTAGTTACCTATTAAAACGGAGGGAGTATAAATTTTTAATGTGAATTAAAGCAGAAAACCTTAAAAGAATGGTATATATGAATTTACCGAATGTGGAAGTGCGGTAGGTGCCGATGCGATCGGGCAAAAATGCGACGTTTCCCGTGATGATAGTTTTTGTTGGCCCATCTCCAACAAACATGACGTTTTTCATTTTCTTTGTTACCTCAATCTTTTCCTTATAAACACCTTGTTTTATGTAAATCACGAACTTCCTTCTGTTCTTCATTGGTACCATTGCTAATGCTTGTTCGATCGTCTTGCACTTACCACTCCCGTCTTTTGCCACCACTACGTTCGCGCTAATTCTTCTTCCACGTGCTGCAAGCAGCCTCCGGGAATGCGTTGTTACCCACCGTGGGAACCCTCCTTCCTCTGATAAGTGTCTATCCTCCAATTTTCCAAAAGGATTCAATGCTTGAAGCGGATTTAATTTTCGAAGAGGATCCAACGGTCGGCTTTCTGAAGAATCGAGAGGTTGATTTCTGGAAGAATCCAACTGTTGGGTAGTGTAAGAATCTGAAGGTCGACTCTCGGAAAGATCTGGTTGCTGATTCTTGGAAGGGTCCAAATTATGAGGAGAATACTTGGAAGAATCAAGCGATTGGTTCTCGGAAGAATCCATCGGTTGGTTCTCGGAAGAATCCATCGGTTGGTTCTCGGAAGAATCCAACGGTCGTTTCTTGGAACCATTCAAATTTTGAGGAGGAGAATCCTTGGAAGAATCCAACCGTTGATTCTCTGAAGAATCTCCCATTTGAGGAGAAACCTCGGAAGAATCCAATTGTTGATTATCAGAAGAATCTCCCATTTGAGGAGAACCTTCCGGAGAACCCACCGGCTGTTCTTCTGGAGAATCCGAACCAAAAATGCCGAGTCCACCACTTCCTGGCTGTTGGAAATATCAAGTCCGGTGTGGATTATATATTAGAAGGAAAACATTGTTTTTTTAAAAGAGCAAGTAAAATTGGAAACTCAATAGAAATTGTGAAATCTAATATAAAAAAAAATTGTCATCACTGTTATAAATCAATTGATGGATGTACACAACCGGTTTGGTCCATAACCGGCCCATACACTTAGAGAGAGAGACGGTCCAATCCTAGAGAGAGGCGGCGGCCGGAGACTTAGAGAGAGACGGCTACATGGTTTAGGAGGAAAGGAAACTCAATTTCATTTTCTTTGTATGATTAGGATTTCTCTTTTCCTTTTATGTTTATGATTTGTAATCTTTCCTTTTATCTATCTTGTAATCCCCTATATAAAGGGAACACTTTATGATTAATAATAGACATAAACTTACAGTTCTAAATCTTAAGTTTCACAACACGTTATCAGCACGATAGTCCCTAAACACCCTGAGCCTAAAAACCTTTTGTAATCTCCTATATAAAGGGAACACTTTATGATTAATAATAGACATAAACTTACAGTTCTAAATCTTAAGTTTCACAACACGTTATCAGCACGATAGTCCCTAAACACCCTGAGCCTAAAAACCTAATCGAAAACTCCTAAACCCTAATCCTAGCCGGCGACCTTAAACCCTAACCTGACGAACCCTAATCTGTTCTTGCAAGCGTACCAGCTCGTGTTCATCCGATCAGCCCCAGCCCTAAGGCGTTTCTGATACTAGACGAACTCAGCCTCAGCTCCATCCATTCTCAGCTTGCATCCCGGACAGCTTCAGCTCCCGTTCGCGACCCGATAGGAAAGAGACAGCTCGCGCCTCAGCACGCGTCCGTTCCAGCTCGCGTCCCGTCCAGCTTGAGGTTCATCTTGGTGGTCCGGTTTCTACAATCTGCAAAACTAAAGGTATTTCAAATTCTAAGAACAGAATCGAACTTGGTTGATTGTAGAGATTGAAACCCTAAAATATAATCTCTAAAAGATGAAAGCCATAGGATAATAGATCAATCCCTAAAGAGTGAATCGAAGCTCGAATAAGTTCGATCCCCTAAACCCTAAAAAAATCGAGATTGATCTATTGATCAATTAAAATAAAAGCCTTAAAAGTTTTGAATCTCAAATCAAATCTCCTTGATCTACGATCAATTTTCAGAAACCCTAATTTCGAAAACCCTAAATTAAAAAAAAAACTATTGATTAAATTGAGATTGAATTGATCACTCTGAAATTGGAATTGCTTGATTAATAAAATCGAAACCCTAAAACCCTAAATTGAAAAATTGATTTTTATTGAATCTTGTTTGATTGATTGATCACCTAGAACTATTGATTAGGATTGTTTAAAACTCGAATCAAACCTGAATTGCGGCCGTGCGGCCTTGTTGCATTCATACCTAAACCTAATCATATTGATTGATTGCAATTGCACTTAGAATCTCATGTTAGGATGGTATTGAATTAAAATCAAGTAACCATGATGTTTGTTCTTTACTTGGCCGTGTGATCATATAGAAACATCTATGCTAGGATTGAAATTACACAATAAACCATATGCATTAGAACAAACCGAACTGAATGCATTCATCAGCCGTGCGGCTTGTTTCCTAGGCCTGGGATTTTTATCCATAACTGAATACCCGAACCGGAACCGACCCGAAATGGACCGGTTCGGTTCGGTTTCGGTTCTAGGCAATTTATCTGATGGGTATTAGTGTTAATTATCCATGGGTATCGGTTCGGTTCCGGTTTTTACCCGAAACCGAACGGGTACCCGTTTAACCCGAATTCTATGCTTAAAAAACATAGATTTGTATCTTTCGAGGGTTGAACCCGGGTTGGATAGGCAAAGCAACAACTGCAATACCACTAGACTAGTTCAACTTCGTTGTATTTAATACATATTACTAATATATATACGATTTCTATTAACTTTTTTTTAAAAAATAAAATAAATAAATAAAAAACTGGTATATAATTATTTTATTTTGTAAATATTTATATAATTCACATAAGAAACGGGTACCCGGAACCGACCCGAAACCGGTAGTACCCGATCCGAAACCCGAACCGAAATTTACTAAGTACCCATTGGGTATAGAATTCATTTATCCGAAAAACCCGGACCCGATCGGATCTTATCCGAACCCGAACCGAATATCCGAAGTCCCAGCCCTATTGTTTCCTATTGTGGTCGTGTGGCTTAGTCTTTGCCGTAAGACATATTAATTATCCAAACACTAATAATACTTCTAAAAGACCTAATATAATTAAATCTATGATTTCAGATGTCGAAAATCAATAACTTGGACTTTGCTGCCCTGAATCTCTCTGGAGACAATTATCTTCAGTGGGCGCTTGATACCAAGATTATCTTGAAATCCAAGGGTCTCGGTGAATGTATCACCGAGGACAACAATTCTAATGAGAAAGATCATTACAAAGCCATTTTGATCATTCGCCATCATCTAATTGAGAGTCTCAAGGATCAATACCTAACCATTGAGAATCCATTAGATCTTTGGAACGAATTGAAATCAAGATATGATCACCAGAGAACGGTGATCTTACCTAAG
>NC_027755.1:14680200-14682352 GCF_000695525.1 Brassica oleracea var. oleracea
GTGGACGAGTACAACTCGGCCATGTTTAAGATCGTTTCAAAATTGAAACTGTGTGGTGAAAGTATTATGGATGAGGATATGCTTGAGAAAACTTTTTCCACTTTCCACAGAAGCAATGTGCTGTTACAACAACAGTACCGATAGAAAGGTTTTAAGACCTATGCTGATCTTATTTCTTGTCTTTTGCTTGCTGAGCAGAATAATAAATTATTAATGAGAAACAGTAAGATGAGACTTGTTGGCTCAGCAGCACCACCTGAAGCACACACCACTGAGGACAATAAAGAGTCCCACCATGTCCAAAGAAACGGCTATCATGGCCGTGGTCGAGGAAGTTGAAACGGACGTGGCTGTGGCTGAAGTTCCTTTGGCCGCGGACGATGGAATCAGAATGGACGAGATCATGGACGTGATCGTGGCTCATTTGGAAGAGGCCATCGTCGCGGCCATGGGTCTTCGTTCAAACCTCAACACTCGACCAACTCAAGTAAACCAGTGTGCCATAGATGTGGTATGGGTAATCATTGGGCTAAGACTTGTAGGACTCCCAAGCATCTAGTTGATATCTATCAAGAGAGTTTGAAAGAAAAAAATCCTGAAGCCCACATGACCTATCAAGACAATGAAAAAGACTTCGATAATGAGAATGACGATCTTATGGATTATGAAACTTCAGATTGCCTTAAAGATTGAAGATTGATTTCGACATTTGTAATCTAAAAATTCTATGTTTTGGTGTTTCTATGTTCTCATTTCTTTGAACTTGAAAACTTAATAAGAAATGAAATGATTTTATATATGAAGTCTCTAAGAAGCGTCCTTTTGAATCTTGTTTAGAAATGAACGAGAACAAGGATGTACTCCTTGTGGACAGTGGATCAAGCCACACGATCTTAAAAGATAAGAGATACTTCATAAACCTAACTCTGAAAAACGCCACCATCTCCACCATTGCGGGTATTGCTAGTCTCATAGAGGGGCACAGCCAGGCCAATATCATGTTGCCTATGGGTACACATCTTGAGATATCAGATGCCTTGTATTCACCCAACGACAATTTCACTCTATGGTTCGACCATGATGCGTAAACTGATCCTGAACTCAAACGACCATTCCCTTAAAGAGAAACGAATCATCTCTAAGCACATATCTTGTGTTGCTTGTTCCCAAGGGAAACTAATCGTTAGGCCATCACCAGTTAAAGTCACTAAAGAGACTATAAACTTTCTGGAAAGAATTCAAGGAGACATCTGTGGACCAATTCACCCACCTTGTGGGACATTTCGATAAAGGGAAACTAATCGTTAGGCCATCACCAATTAAAGTTACTAAAGAGACTATAAACTTTCTGGAAAGAATTCAAGGAGACATATGTGGACCAATTCACCCACCTTGTGGGACATTTCGATATTTCATGGTCCTCATTGATGCGTCCACTAAATGGTCGCATGTTTGTCTCCTGTCGACCAGAAACTTGACATTTGCCAGGTTACTTGCTCAGATAATTAGATTACGAGCTCATTTTCCAGATTTTCCTTTAAAGACTATACGTCTAGACAATGCTGGTGAGTTCACTTCCCAAGCGTTTAATGATTACTGTATGTCTATGGGGGGTAAGTGTGGAACACTCCGTGGCACATGTATATACACAGAACGGCTTGGCCGAATCATTTATAAAACGCATACAGCTCATAACTCGACCATTACTCATGAGGTCGAGACTTCCGGTCTCAGCGTGGGGACATGCGGTCCTTCACGCGGCCGAGCTCATACGCATCAGGCCATCAAGTGAACATAAGTATTCCCCATTACAATTACTTATGGGTCATGATCCAGAGGTATCCCATCTTAGGACATTCGGCTGTGCTGTTTATGTTCCAATAGCTCCACCACAGAGAACAAAGATGGGACCTCAAAGGAGGACGGAGATATATGTTGGATTTGATTCCCCCACGATTTTAAAGTATCTTGAGCCAACTACGGGTGATTTGTTTAAGGCGAGATACGCGGATTGTCATTTCAATGAATCCAAACTTCCAACATTAGGGGGGATAGCAGTAAAATGGTAAAAGAAATATCATGGAATCAAACATCCATATCTTGGCAAGATCCTCGAACTCAAGAATGTGATCTAGAAGTTCAAAAGATCATT
>NC_027755.1:14682359-14694089 GCF_000695525.1 Brassica oleracea var. oleracea
GGATCAAACCGAAAGATTGTCCAATCTTTCCAGAAATAGCTCCGGTTTGATTTAAGTGATTCTCCATTGAACCGACTGATCTCCTGGGTTCTGGTGCAGCTAAGGACTTCTGGAATACCTCCTGATTGGTTAATATGATCTCGTGGTTCCCATAAATAGCTCTGGGTCGAACCAAGTTGAATTGGTTGAAGACTTTCCATAGATGACGTCGGTTTGGCCGGTTCTGGGGAATTGATCATAACTCCTAATTTCCGTGGCCATTTCTCCTGATCTTGGGCTTTCTGGAAAGCTGATAAACTCCTCTTGACTCCTATGATGGGCTTTGCTTCAGACCGCTCCTTAATTGAGCTTGAATCTTCTTCTAAAGTCGGATACTCGCAGGTGGACGGGCTGGAAAACCTCTGACTTGTGAAATTCATAACTTCTTTCTCCGTGAATATTTTGGCTCGATTCCAATTGTACTGGACTCCTCCTTGAGTGTAGAATCCAATAAAATTGGTTTCATGTTGAAAGTTTTTCTGGTTGTATAGATATACGCCTTGGACTGAACCTCGGTCGCTGGTACCTCCTAGATGGCCGGTTTGGACGGTTTGGTGAGGCTCTGGTTGAACCATGGATTTCGTGACCACAACATTGGGACACCAAGATTCATGGTACTGATGGTGCAGATAATAATGAGATCTCAAAAAACTATGTCTCGTCTAGAAAACAATGGAACAGAAAACATGTCGACATGGATGTATTTGCTTATGAAGTAGCACTTGAACTTATGGATAATGAGGATAATGAACCCACGTCTATATATGAATGCATGCAACGACCAGATTGGCTTAAATGGAAAGAAGCCATAAACATGGAGTTAGAATCATTGAGAAAAAGAGGTGTATTTGGCCAAATAATCCGGACACCTCACGATATCAAACCAGTTGGATACAAATGGGTTTTTGTGAGAAAGAGAAATGAGAAAGGCGACGTTGTGAGATACAAAGCACGACTTGTTGCACAAGGATTCTCACAAAGACCAGGAATAGATTATGAGGAGACATACTCCCATGTGGTGGATGCTACGACCTTCAGTTTTGTAATAAGTCTGGCCGTGAGAGAAGGTCTAGATTTACAGTTAATGGATGTTGTAACCACATACCTATATGGTCCACTGGATAATACTGGATAATAAAATTTACATGAAAATCCTAGAAGGTATCGAATTGAAAAACAAAGAGAGTTCTCGAGAACAACATTGTATTAAGTTGAATAAATCTCTTTATGGACTGAAACAATCCAGACGAATGTGGTACAATAGACTCAGTGAGTATTTAGTAAAAGAGGGATATAGAAATGACCCTATCAGTCCATGTATTTTCATTAAGAAATTCGAAAATCAAGGGTTCGTGATCATAGCAGTATATGTTGATGATCTGAACATCCTTGGAACCTCTGGAGAGATTTCCCAAACGGTTGAATACCTTACGAAAGAATTCGAGATGAAAGATCTCGGGAAAACAAAATTCTGTTTGGGATTACAACTTGAGTACAGAAATGATGGTATCCTTGTGCATCAAATGGCTTATACAGACTAGGTACTCAAGAGGTTTAACATGGCCGATTGCCATCCCTTGACATGTCCCATGGTCGTGAGATCACTTGGTCTGGACACTGATCCCTTCCGTCCCAAGATGGACGATGAGGATGTCCTTGGTCCTGAAATGCCTTATCTCAGTGCCATTGGAGCTTTGATGTACTTGGCAACTCATACACGTCCTGATATAGCCTTTGCCGTGAATCTACTGTCCAGGTTCAGCTCCTGTCCGACCCTAAGGCACTGGAACGGGATCAAACATGTTCTTCGTTACCTGCAAGGAACGAAAGACTTGAGTCTATATTATTCTAACCATAACAAAGATGGTTTAGTTGGCTTTGCTGATGCTGGTTATCTATCAGATCCACATCAGGCTCGATCACAGACATGATATGTCTTTACATATGGAGGTACGGCCATATCATGGTGTTCCATGAAACAGACCATCGCGGCCACATCATCCAATCATTCGAAAATACTAGCCATTCATGAGGCCAGCCGCGAGGTCATTTGGTTGAGGTCGATGACCCAACATATCCGATCAGATTGTGGGATGGTCGAGTGCAAAGACCCGACTGTTATCTTCGAGGACAATACGACTTGCATTTCTCAGCTCAAAGATGGTTATATCAAAGGGGACATGACAAAGCATATTTTGCCTAAATTCTTCTTTACCCACGATTTGCAAAAGGCCGGAGAGGTCAAAGCGATCCAAGTACGGTCCAGTGATAACTCGGCCGCTTTATTCACTAAGGCTCTTCCGACCTGCACGTTTAGGAAGCTCACGCATCAGATTGGGATGCGTAGGCTGAAAGACCTCCACTGAGATTCACATCAGGGGGAGTAGTGCTTGTAGTACTTTTTTTCCTTCATCATGGTTTTGTCCCACTGGGTTTTCCTGATAAAGTTTTAATGAGGCAACATTAAGCGTATTACAATCCATGTATGGTTATGGCATCTAAGTGGGAGTGTTATAAATCAATTGATGGATGTACATAACCGGCCCGATCCATAACCGGCCCATACACTTAGAGAGAGACGGCCCAACCCTAGAGAGAGAGGCGGCGGCCGCGAGACTTAGAGAGAGAGAGACGGCTACATGATTTAGGAGAAAAGAAAACCTAATTTCCTTTTCCTTGTATGATTAGGATTTCCCTTTTCCTTTATCTTTATGATTTGTAATCTTTCTTTTTATCTATCTTCTAATCCCCTATATAAAGGGAACACTTTATGATTAATAATAGACAGAAACTTACAGTTCTAAATCCTAAGTTTCACAACAATTACTGATCATTTTGTTAAAAAATCTAAAACTTAGCTTAAAATCTTTGAACATAAGAAATGTAGTTTGTTAGTTTTGAAAGAATTTACCCTGAGAAATGGAATCGGAATACGAAAAATCTTCAACAAAGCATCGAGATTTGAGGCGATCGCTAAACCGTTGCTAGTGAGATGCTGCCCCTTCCTCATGACCATTTCCATAATTTCGGCCGCTATACTATCAATCCCTTCAAATCCGTCGATGCACGTTTGTTGGTATGTGACTGAACCGCTTAGCCACACTAGAAGATCGTCAATGAAATCTGACAATCTGGTGAACAGAAACCCCTTGAATGTGTCCCTCGTTTTTAGAAGATCATCAATTGCAAAATCCATAAGCTCCCAACAACTATTAAGTGCGTCCCTCGTTCGCACATCCGCATCCGCCCTGCTCTCTATATCAGTCATCCCCCTGTTTATTCCACTACGAATTGATATGATTGCTAGATCGAAGGCAGCTCTAATCAGATTGCGAGGATCCGGGGACTTCACAGTCTCCAGACTCGCTATGCATTCTTGTTTGTAATCAGTGGAGGAACATATTATACTCACTGCTGTCTTTGTTATCATCAGTTTGCTTCCACGGTGAATCTCTTCGGTTTTTAGACTTGGGCTGCTGCCTTCATCGGCTTCCGCACAGAGGGCCATTGTCATAAAGAGAGATGTGATTCCCAAAAAAGCAAAACCTTTCATCTTGCTTGAATCGTTCCATCCATTCCGCATATTTGTTTTCGTAAATGTTTTTTTCTTTTAATTTAACAATTATTGCTAAATGCCAGTACGTAGGTTTCAAAGTTCAATTTACGTGGAAGAGGAGAGGGAAAGTTAGTTATATACCGTTAAATGAACATGAGGTGGTTACTAGTTTTTCAATTTTTTTTTAAAAAATAGTACCATTGGTTTTTGCTTTACTTGCGGGAATATTAATTTTCTTTTTAGATCATTGGAGGTGATTAGCCACAAAATTGAATATTAACTTGATCATCTTCAGTCCATTCTTGATCTCCACTTGGTTCCGAGACTTGCAATGATCAGGTGAATAAATCACTTGTAACTTTCATAATGGTGATATCACAATTCACATAGGTTTACTTGTTCGTTGGTTAAGTTACCGTTACTTCAAACATAGAAAAGAAAAAATCATTAGATTTTATATTATTTTAGATACGAGTTCTTTTTGATATAGTTTCTTTGTTCTACATATTTCATATCAACATGAACCATCTAAACCGGATTGCACATAAAAGCAACAACTCTGCTCTATCGATCAATTCTAATGTTCAATGGTTTGTTCCCATTTCGCCTAATCCTACAAAATCTTAACTTATGATCTCAATTGACTTCCTAAATGCACTTTCTACAGAATGAATTGTCATCTTTTCTCTAGTTGAATGTACCAAATCAGTGCTTTAGTGTTATTTCATGTAGACACAACTAACATACCAAGGTACAAAAAAAAAAAATTGGATATAAGTTATAGGTTTTTGCCAAAAGAGAGATAAACAAAATTTAGACGAAAGAACTCATGTTCATGTATGGTCTAGTAAGCGTGTTTTCGGGTGAAACAAATGCTAACATTTTCAATTTGTGATCAGTTCTAATCATTTACTTTATAAAATAAATTATTCTGTTCTTACATTTTATGCTTGTTCTTAAAATTATTATATATCTTATAATAATTTGTTATATATATTTATATCATGTCATATCTTCATCAGTATGTTATTTCTACAAATTACAGTAGTAAAAATAATCTGTTACACAAATATAATTGTTGTTACTTTGTTAGTGACTAGTAGAAATAACATGTCACAAAAAATATGAACAGCTAGCTATGAACGAAAATAAAAAATATATTCATGTCCAATAATAACGATCTAGAAAGAATTTTAGCTGCAAAATTCAGCATAGTTAAACTTTAAAATTCAGATCTAAGTCATTCGATCTCTCTAAACTTTGAAATCAAAATTTAAATCCACTTCAAAACTCATGAGATCCATGATAATCTGTTAAATATTCATTTATATCATGTCACCTTTTTGTTCTGCATGTATTTAGATCAATTATAATAATAATATAAAATTGTTGGCTGTTTCATCATTTAATAGATATCATTATTAATATATAATATATATCTATTTAAATTTAATTATATAAAATATAAATAGAAAAATGATTGTTTAGATTAATAAAATTTATTTATGTGTTTGCACCAATTTAATTATATATGTAATAGTTAAATATTTATAATTATTCAATATATATTTATTATTTTATAATATGTAAATGAACATATAATACGTAAAAATAATATATATATATATACATTACTTGAAAGCGACACATTTTAAGAATAAATATTGATATTAAGCTTGTGGTTGTCTTAAAAATAAATAATTCACTACAATGTGTCCATTAATTTGCATAAATTTACCTTCTCTAATATTCGAATCTCAGATCTCCTGTGTAAAAACAGTAAAACCGTTAATCAAACCACTGAATCAATGGAGCTTACACCCTGAAGTTTGCCTTGTTGTACATAAAACATTAGTATTTTTCAATATACTTATTTCTTCATTTATGTTTACTTTGACTTACGAGCATATATGTTTGCAACTACTAAGAGCATCTCCAAAATGACTCTTTATTTTAGAGTTTGCAGAACTCTATATTTGAAGTTTCAAAGTGTTCTTCTCCAAAAGTGAAACTTCATTTTAGAGTTTGCAGAACTCTATATTTGAAGTTTCAAAGTGTTCTTCTCCAAAAGTGAAACTTCATTTTAGAGTTTGCAGAACTCTATATTTGAAGTTTCAAAGTGTTCTTCTCCAAAAGTGAAACTTCATTTTAGAGTTTGCAGAACTCTATATTTGAAGTTTCAAAGTGTTCTTCTCCAAAAGTGAAACTTCATTTTAGAGTTTGCAGAACTCTATATTTGAAGTTTCAAAGTGTTCTTCTCCAAAAGTGAAACTTCATTTTAGAGTTTGCAGAACTCTATATTTGAAGTTTCAAAGTGTTCTTCTCCAAAAGTGAAACTTCATTTTAGAGTTTGCAGAACTCTATATTTGAAGTTTCAAAGTGTTCTTCTCCAAAAGTGAAACTTCAAATTTAACTTCAAAATTATTTGTAATTTACACTATAGTCTTTATATTTATCATAATTAATATAAATCCATAAAAAAATTATAAGTAACTAGCACATATATAAAAATACTACAGTAATATTAATTAATAAAATATTATACTAAAATATAAAATTATAAATAAAAATACCTAATTAAATATAAAACTACAAGCAAAATACCACATTATTCCATAAAATTATTTCCGTAATGCTCCATTTTCGGTTACACAAAATTTGGTTGGACAATATTTTAAAGGTTCCAAAGAAAATTTACTAGACTATTATTGTTGTTGTAATATTTAAATTTGTATAATAACTATGTCTTCATGCATCTTTTTTAAAAAAATCTTTATTAAGTTTCTTTTGTAATATTCATGTAGTCTAATTCTAGTTTTAAATATTATAAATCATATTTTAAAAAATTATTTAATTTTATGTGTAAAATTGAATTTATTAAAATAAATTTGAAATATTTATGATATACAAAAGTTTTAAAGAATAAAACAATAAATGTGAAAATACTTGAAAATCATCAATATGATGTGTAATTAATTATAAGGACCAAAATGCAAATAAAAATATAAAAATTCAAATTTGGAGTTTTGATTAGTGAAACTCCAAATATGAAGTTTAACTCCTTAAAACTCTAAATCTGAAGTTTTGAAATTATTTTTTGGAGAGTAAAAGACTCTATATTTGAAAGTATATAGTTTCTTTTGGAGCTGCTCTAAGAGAGCATATTTATTTTTAACACCGTATGATTTTATATTACATAAAGCTTCAACTTAAAGTACTTATAGATACATAACAGACACAAACACTTGGTAGAGATTTAAAGCTTATTCTAAGTGAAAACCGTTACAACAAGCTTTAGCATATGTGTTGGTCTGCATTTTTTCAGTAAGCAAACATAAAAACTATAACTCTTTTATAGGAACTCACCCTCCATCTTCAACATAATTGAGTTTTCCGCTGCTTAATGACGATATTCCTTTATAAGCACCCCTCCATAGAGTTGGACGGCCTCGTCGCAGCTTATAGCCCTTCCTTTAGGCCCCTCAAGCCGGTTGCCATGGCCCATAAGAGGGCTAGCACCACCGAAGTATTGAATATGTTCCTTTGGGTGAGAAACAACCGGTTCTTTTGTGGTTGACTCGTTTGAGTACTGATAAATGACTCGGCGGCAGCTACCAGTACTGGTTGCCTCTCTTACGGTATAAACTTTTGGACCACCATATTCGTGAAAATTTTGGTAAAAACTACGAGCAAACTCGTCTCTGGGAACATTTAGTACTGGAGGAGTTACTTTCTGTGATTTACCGTACACCTTATCGACCATTTCAAAAGCCTTTTGAGCGATCCTCGTATTCCTATCCTTTTGATTCATTGCCATTTGAAGAGCAAAGTAGAAAGGTGTTTTGTCTCTATGTGTAATCTTTGTTTCTTTGGTTTCAGTTTGATTGGGGAAAGAAAGCTAATGACCTTTATATAGAAAAGGCTTCTCGCTTTACTAAAAGAATCGAACATAATCTTGTAACAAGAGCTTTAGATTAATTACTTTTCTAGTGAAATATACTGTTTTAGGTATTATCCTCTTGTATTTGCGTATGACCCACTTGTTTTCTATGAGTTTATCTAATGCTCAACAAAGAAGTGTAAGATATCATATTTCACAATGGAGGAATTTATCTATGCGTGTAACCATCACAAGCATGTTCATAGAATCGAATATAACCAAATAGTAAGTCATCTATCCTCTAATAGTGGATATCTCCTTCAAAGTCTCATGGACGGTTTGACGGTCTGCTCTTTCTTATACAAGATTACTCTTATACTAACCAATGAAAAATTAAAAATTAAGAAATATACACTTGTTAAGAAATATACATATAGTTGATACTCAGAAATTCACTATATACTACTATACATGTAGTAAATCAGATTACTTGAATTTAATTTTAAAGACCCTCACTCTGTTAATTCATCGTTTTGTATCATATTGTCCAACGTCACGCATGGGTTTACCTGAATGAAATAAAAATCTGACAAAAATAAAGAACTTTAAATATCTTCTCTATTAAAAGAGAAATACTATTTTTATCTACCATAAAAAAGTCATACTAGCCTTATTAGGTCCATTTATTTAATTATTTATATTAATCTATTCAATATACCAAGATATTAATCAATTTTAAATGAAAATTTAAATTTTATTTTTAGATATAACAAAATGTTGAGAAAAATCTAACAAAATCTTTCTAAAAATTTAAAATATTTTATATAAATTAATACCATTGATTAATTTAGTAATTAATAATATATACTATTATACATTAATTTAAATAAAATTTTATTATAAAACAAAACTAAAATAAAAGTGTATGCTATTTTTCAAATTTTATAATAATATTTTATATCTTCTTTATTAAAAGAAATACCATAAAATTCATACAAGGTCTATTTCATCAATTACATCTATTTGACTATTTAAGTTAATATATTTAATATATAACATTTCTAAAAAAATCTTATAAATTATATAGATATTAATAAATAAATTTTAACTGTAAATTTAAATTTTATTTTTACTTATAACAAAACACGTTGAAAAAAACTAACAGAATTTTAATAAAATTTTAAACTATTTTTAAATTAATGCAGCGATTGATTTCATAATTAATAATATAATATTATTATAATGTATTTAATTATAAAATCCTACAATATACTAAAATAAATAACATAGAAATATAAATTATGCTAAGAAAATATCAGTTTTATAGTATAACTAAATAAAATTTTAAAATGTATTGTATTCAGTCTGTAAAAATAGAAAAAATGAAGGAGATTCTCAATTTTTTTATTTCATACTATGAATTTATTTTACCAAACTCGAAAATATATTAATAATAACAATTAATAATAAAGTAAAATATATAAAACAAATCATTATACATTAATAATATCGAATAAGAAACATAACCAATAACATTATAGATTTACACAATATATAACACTAAAATGTAAATATATTTTAAAGTTTTGCGATGGTATCCGTTATATATTTATAAAATGAAAATCTACCCGCACTTAGTGCGGGTGAAAAATCTAGTTAAAAACTATAATGCATGCTTATCCTTCCTCCATATTTAATCCAGATATCTGACTAAAGCAGCTTATGAATCTAATCCAGATTTTGCATTGTAGCCTCTCCAAAAGATTACACCAAAAGCTATTGCGGGAGACTTGGCTACTCTCTCGGCCTTACCAAGATATATAAGATAAGTAAAAACTTAATTCACAGCAGTGAAATGAGGTAAACCAGACGGTTATTCACATCACGAATTGTAAAAATGAGCATATGCCCCTGCCAGTGCCGGTCTAATTTTTTACAATGCCTTAATCCAGTTTTAAAATTATGCCATTTAATATATTTTATCTAAACTGTAAACACTATTAAAATTTAAATAAAACGATGTAATTCATTTTTTTAATAAAAATAGTATATTTAAAACACTTTTTTTTTTATTTTTCAATGGAAAATCATTCATTAAACAAATGTAATCAAATCTTTGATCATAGCAGTCACAGTTGATAAAAAGATCAATCCAGGTAATTTCTTGTGTGACATGTTATACCATAAAAAAAAACTATTTATCAATCTTAATTTTGAAAAACTGTTTTTATTGGTGATATATTAAAATATCCAACATACACACTAAGCAATATATGTACGTTAGATAACAATCCTTCACTTTCAAAAATATATATTTAATAGCTTTTTTAACCTATTTTGGTATATCGACTCTCGTAAAAATTTTAGGTCCATAAGCAAATAATCACTAATTATTTTTGAGTTCATATCATTTTTAAAAAGTTTCGAGATTCAAATATTGTGCTTTCAAATTTTCTAACTAAAAATGCCCAGTATGTACAGTTTTATCTAAAAATCTTATCAATTTTCTTTATCTATAAGCAATAGTAATAAAATTAAACTAAAATGTCCTTTTAAATCGGATGTCGTAATCAATGGTTTGGGTTATTTTCCCTCCGGATCGGCCCTGGCCACTGCATAGTCTACTTCGAGTGGCCAACAACTCAGTCTACATATTCGGGTCAGATATTTTCTAAGATTATATATTCCCCTATTTCACGCGACAGAAGGGTTTTCAAATGCATTTCTTGTGATATATAGTTTTTTTTTTGCTTAAAGTTTTTTGTGAGTATGATTGGCTATTGTTGTAGTTGATCTCCACAGGCACAATTATATCCAGAGTTCTAAATCTACACCAATTTTGATTTATATTTTTTTTTTAAGTTTACAGCTTTTTTTTTTAAATCCAGAGCACTTCTTTAAATTTATGTATTTATAATTGTTCTGCAGAAACAAATTTTTACAACCTAAAATTTAAAATTTTTTAAAAGTTAAAAATCTAGAACCAAAACCAAAAAAGTCATAGCAATATTTCTACGGCAATAGTTACAGTTTCTTTTTAGTGGGGTCTTCGTGAATGAAAGTTTTAAAAATGTATTTTCAGCATTATTACTATGTTCTCTCTGGGATTTAAAATATGAAATTAGAATGATTTTTTTCCTCTCTTGCATGTCAATCATTTAAGATTATTTATTCGTGAATCTATCTCTCCATATTTACATGTTCAAAATTTTACAGGGGTTCTATGTATAATGATTTAGGATTCTAAATGAAGATTGGCATCTTGTCTGGATGTATATTATGCCAAGTTGAGACTTCTTTTACAGCTTTAACAACAAACAAAAATTATCTGGTAATCATGAATCTATCTTTCCAATTTTACCTGTCAAAAGTTTACAGGAGTATAGATATCTACAAATTATATAAATGATTTAGTGTCACAAATGTAGATTGTTATCTTGTCTGAAAATATATAATGCCAAGTTGAAACTTCTTTTATACAGTTTTAACAAAAAAAGTTCTTTAATACAGCAACTGATATATTAATTCTAGAAATATTAATGTTCTTTATATAAGGGAATAACCGTAGTGCTGAATAGAGTTTGTGAAAAAGCAGATATAATTGAATGGGATTCTGAAAGAGTATAAATAATTGAGAATAAAATGATATCAAATCCTAACCGATCTTTCTCTTTATCTTGGGGTGTTGCTTTACCGTCATAAAGCGGATTCCAAATCCATTAACTTCAGAGCTTTCTGGAGAATTTTCTTTTACATCTACATATACATGATACACATTACTCATCATGGGTTCATACATATATACGTACTTGATGCTTCGATTATGCATACATTAATGTGTGCATAGACCATGGTTAAGTAAGTTGCATATCCCCTATGTATTGTTTGTGAAATATTACAACTTCTTTTTGTAGCCACGTGTCATCACTAGAATGATTCTTAGAATTATTAGAGAAATTTGTTGGTCCATCTAATTATATAATAAGCTTTTTATTAAACAAACCATAAATTTATTATTAATGTCATTTATTATTTCCTTAAATAAAGATTACGGAATTGCCTAATGTGACTAAAATATATATGACAATTAATGATTTTGAATAATAAAGATCAGATAAAAAATAATGTATCTTCTATCAAATTTGTTTAATTTTCAACTATTAAAATAATTAAAAAAAAATCCCAATAACCATATTATAAGAAATTTTGATTTTTCTGTATATGTTATATTTTGAATTTTTAAAAATGACTATAA
>NC_027755.1:14694189-14697016 GCF_000695525.1 Brassica oleracea var. oleracea
GATTATCCAGCTTTCAAGCTTGAGGACAAGCTTGGTTTCAAAGGGAGATGTATTGATAAATACCAACGTTCTTATGTGAGGCGGGAAAAGAAGATTATGAATAAGGAGTTGGATGACGTGGCCTATCCGAGTGATGCATTCTTATTGGAGGAAATGGGTGAGCTGGCAAGAAAGGAGAAGACTCTGAAGGAAGTGGAGGGTTAGCGGTTAGAGTCTTCTCAGCTCGAGATGGAGTATTAATAAAGGAAGAGAGTCGTTGTAGTTTCTTTATGCTTTGTATGTTGAGAGAAGACGATATGAGTCTCTTAACGATCGCTATGAGATCGTAGGTGTTGATCTATATCGCCATGAGATAGAAATCACATCTGAACTTTACAAAGCTATTTCCATTTCAATACACGAGTATTTCAGTTTACAAATCTTTCATCTACTTTACTCTATCAGTGCTGATTGAGAGTGAGCGACGGCGGTGGTGCAAGAAAGAGAGAGATCGTGATCTCCCTTGCTCTGACTCGGATCTCTACGGCGGTGGCTTACGTTGCCTACGGTAACAAAGACGAGGCTCTCCGGTGACTTGCGAATCATCGCGGTGCAAATCTGTGAACGGAACGCGACGGTTCCGTTTTCACTTTCTCATCTCGTCTTGGTCACGTTCGCACAACACAAATCACAAAAACGATGGCTTCTTTATCAGGTATTATCACTTCAAACTACTGTATTTTGTTCTACTCTGAATATAAAATGAAGACCGAGTTATATTAATGCTCTTTTTGGGCTTTTATCCTTTGTTTGTTTGTTCAGTGTCACTATAGCTACAGCGCGTGCGGACTAGGATCAAACGGAACAGACAGGCTGGTGCAGTTAGTACAAGGGATGCAGCATAACAATTCTAAAAGCGAGGATGGAACTTTGTATGGAGCCAAAATCACAGGTGGTGGCTCCGGTTATTGGCCGTAACTCATTGCGCAGCAGCCAACAAATACACTTGTATATCATTGATGTGGTCAACATTTATGTATATTATTTTATGTCCTTTTACATATTATTATTATGTATATTGGATGATTTAAGATTCAGCAGAGATACAAAGCAGCAACCGGGTATTTGCCACTCATTTTCGAAGGTTCATCACCTGGAGCTGGCATGTTTGGTTACCAGCGGATCCGACGTCGTATCTCGCTCTAATACCCATTGAGACCTTCTCTACTTTTGGTATAAACTTATTATTTTTATTTATTCTTCGTACGATAAATACTTTGGAGTTGCTTCTCACAAATAAAGTAGATCGTTCTTATCCACTTTTCAAAATAATATTGACGACGACGATGATGATGATAAAAAAGCTTGTGTATACTACTACAACGTTATTTTGAAACAAAATTATCTTATGCAAAAGAAAAGAATAACACTTCACTTACTGTCTTTTATGTTAAATTAAAACGTGTTCACATTCATTGTGTTTGTCACACTCATGTTACTTTAAAAAAAAGAATTGTGTGAAAACACTTTTAAAATAGTCACAAAAATAGGAAGTGAAAATGGAAGTGGTGGTAAAAAAGTAAAGAGGAGAGGGCTTTGGTCAGACAATGGGTGAGGTTCGTGGTTACGAGTAGGTGGGTATCATTCATGATAGATCACACTAGCTCAGTACCCGAGGATCTTTTTATATTACTGCTCATGTGTGCCTTTAATTGCTTTTACATACTTTCTATCTTTGCCTTTTTAAAATGATGCCAATCGTGTTTTTATCATATTATAGGAGATGCATGACTGTAAAAAATAAATCGTTTAAGCTTCACATCTGACCAATTATATTAATGTACGCAGTAGATCAATCAATGAAGTGAGAAGGGAAAGAAATCGTAATTACGTTTTTTTACACACATAAAGAGCAGAGATCCGAACAATATGAGAGAAGGCACTTGTGCTGATAAACGAGCCGACATGCACGTGCTCACTTCCATTCTTACGCGTTTCTCATCGGATCCTATGAGCTTCTTCCAATCCAACCGTATTCCTTCTTCCACGTGTCTTTTCTACATTCAACCTTGTTCATCATCATCATATGAAAACGCAAGATGGAGTTGAATTAAATATCACATGACACAGGCAGTAAATAAAATACTACTGCTGCACGTAACAATTTATTATAAATCCATTATGGATATGTGGATTGCCATTAACCATGAGGTTTACATCCGGCCCGACTATCCGGTCCGTCTACACCCGTTTCCGGTCCGTCTCATCCGTCCAAGACTAGTCAAGACGAAGACTCATTCAACCGGAGCATTTACGAGCTTTGACCAAGTCTAGATATTTGTAGTCAAATGTATTAAATGTGTAGATTCTCTTCTTTGTGTAAACCCTTATGAACTTCCACTATATATTGATAGTGAGAGCTAATGAGAAAGACACAACTTTCACAACAACACTTCTCTTATATTTCTAACACGTTATCAGCACGATTGTGCTCTCCACCTGAGAAATCTCTCTCAGCCGGCGTTCCTCTTTCCGGCCAGCTCCTCCGGTGCTCAGCCTTTGCTCCACCGGCGCTCAGCCTCTTCTCCACCAGGCCAGCTCTCTCTCTCTCCGCCGGAAAACTCTTCTCTTTCTCAGATTCCAGCCAACTCTCACGGTGGTCCTCTCAGATTCTTGTGGTGAAAAAGGTAAACAAATCAAAACCTTGAAATCTAAAGAACACCATTATATCTGAAACAAATCTAGGATCTATATGAATCCATAACTTATAAACAATCTATGGATTTAAAATATTGATCTTGTTTCTATGATCCATATGATCCATATGAAACTTGATTCTAAAAGTATC
>NC_027755.1:14699861-14700606 GCF_000695525.1 Brassica oleracea var. oleracea
AGAAATGAACATGGTGAAATTGTAAGATACAAAGCACGGCTTGTTGCACAAGGATTCTCACAAATACCAGGCATCGATTATGAGGAGACATACTCCCCTGTGGTGGATGCAACTACATTTCGATTTTTAATAAGTCTGGCCATCAAAGAAAATTTGGATATGCGGTTAATGGATGTTGTAACCGCATACCTTTATGGTCCACTGGATAACGAAATATATATGAGATTACCAGAGGGTGTTGAGCTCAAAGCTAATAAAGGTTCTCGAGAAGAACACTGCATAAGGCTGAACAAATCCTTATATGGACTTAAGCAAAGTGGTCGAATGTGGTATAATCGCTTAAGCGAATACCTTGCCAAAGTTGGCTATAAGAACGACCCTATCAGTCCATGTATCTTTATAAAGAAGTTTGCAAACAAAGGTTTTGCTATCATAGCAGTGTATGTTGATGATTTGAACATCATTGGAACCCCTGGGGAAATCGCCCAAACAGTTGAATATCTCAAGAAAGAGTTTGAAATGAAAGACCTAGGTAAAACTAAAGTCTGTTTGGGGTTACAACTTGAGTACATAAAAGGAGGAATCCTTGTGCATCAAAAGGCATATACAGAAAAAGTACTCAAGAGATTTAACATGGACCAGGCTCACCCATTGACCAACCCAATGGTCGTGAGGTCCCTTGGAGTGGACACTGACCCAGTTCGTCCTAAGGAGGATAATGAGAATGTCCTGGGTCCAGAAGTGT
>NC_027755.1:14700749-14701155 GCF_000695525.1 Brassica oleracea var. oleracea
ATTTGGGTCTATTTTATACCAATGAAACCAAAGATGGTTTAGTAGGCTTTGCTGATGCAGGCTACTTATCTGATCCACACCATGCTCGGTCCCAAACCGGTTATGTGTTTACTTATGGTGGTACTGCAATATCTTGGCGTTCCATGAAACAAACTATAGCAGCCACATCATCTAATCACTCAGAATTCTTAGCCATGCATGAGGCAAGTCGTGAGTGTGTATGGTTTAGGTCTATGACTCAACACATCCGATCAGATAGTGGAATGGTCGAGGACAATGGTCCGACCATCATATATGAGGATAATGCAGCCTGCATTGCTCAACTCAAAGATGGGTATATCAAAGGTGACCGAACCAAACATGTACTACCCAAGTTCTTCTTCACACATGAGTTGCAGAAAGCCAA
>NC_027755.1:14701439-14723525 GCF_000695525.1 Brassica oleracea var. oleracea
TTATAAATCCATGATATGGATATGTGGATTGCCATTAACCATCAAGGAGGTTTACATCCGGCCCGACTATCCGGTCCGTCTACACCCGTCTCCGATCCGTCTACATCCGACCAAGACTAGTCAAGATGAAGACTCATTCAACCGGAGCATTTATGAGCTTTGACCAAGTCTAGATATTTGTAGTCAAATGTATTAAATGTGTAGATTCTCTCCTTTGTGTAAACCCTTATGAACCTCCACTATATATTGATAGTGAGAGCTAATGAGAAAGACACAACTTTCACAACAACACTTCTCTCATATTTCTAACACAATTTTTATTAATTTCTTATTTGCTAGTCACGTGAACAAAAAGTGGAAATAATGATACGTATATAAATATGAAGCTTCTTTAACCATATAAAGATATTTATAAAGTTTAACCTACACAAATGTTAAAAAAAAAAAAAACATTTTACAAAAAAAAAGTTTATAATAAATTGGTGAGAAATAAAAGGAAGTATTGGATACAGTCTACACGTTCTTCTGCTTCACTCTAATACTTGTGCGCCCTTCTCTTCTTTGTCTTCTTCCTCAAATTTGCTTCGTTCACTTTCAGATTCTCTCACCAGACACGAACTCCAGATTCATCCCGACAATGGAAACATTCCATCTCCTCCTTTTTCTTTCCCACTTTCTCTTCTTCACGACGTACACCACGCTTACCTCAGCAAAATCTCAGATCGTTGACTGTACAATGTGCACTTCTTGTGACAACCCTTGTCAGCCGAACCTCTCTCCTCCGCCTCCGACTCCATCTCCTCCGCCTCCAGCCACCACCACCACCACTGCTTGTCCTCCGCCTCCTAGATCCGGCGGTAGTGGTGGTGGTCCTTACTACTACTACCCACCTCCTTCTCAGTCTGGCTCTTACCGTCCACCACCATCTTCTTCCGGCGATGGTGGCTACTATTATCCGCCGCCGAAAAGTGGAGGGAACTACAACCCCTATACGCCGCCGCCAAACCCAATCGTTCCGTACTTTCCGTTTTACTACCACAGCCCTCCCGAGCAATCTATTGTGTCGGCCGGATCTGATGTGAAAGTCAAACTCTCTTACGCGTTTTCTTTGGTTATAATTTTTGCTCTTTACTTATAAGACAGATAATTGTAACATCAAGACACCCTCAGATCTTTGTAAGGAAGAACACTATGCATGAGAGATCTTTTATTATTCCTTCTGCTTTTTTTTTCCACTACTTTTTGCTTGCACAAGTAGCAAATTTATATGTGCTTCTATCATTTTTAACAATTTTATGAATGTAGCCTTTTATTATCAGGGGGAGGGGGGGGGTGTGGGGGTTTGTTTGCCTTTATTTTTGGTTTTAATTTCATTCCAGTCGAAACTATAGTTGAAAGGAAGCAATAAAAGTCTTGTTTTGCTACCTCGAATATTAATTACGGACAACATAACGTAGTTACTGTTGGTTGATACTGTATATGGTCAATGGCTAATGCTTCAGACCATTGCCTAGTGCTACATCATCAAAACATCATCACTGCCAGAACTGGACATTATTACTCGTTACTTTATTCGTATCCACCTTGACAATTCAATTACTGGCATTGTCAAACCAAATGATAAATTAACAAATTTCGTTATCAATTATTATTATATTTTTCCATTACTTGTTACATGCTCTATTAAATACTTATTATTTGCTAATAATATGTCTTTTCTTTTGTTTGCATTTAGGGATGGACACAATTACTCTTTTTTTTTTTTTTTTTTTTTTTTTAATAGGAGGTTCAACGGCGACCCGTAATCCGCAAGTGGTTTCCGATTGTCCGAAGATCCGTAATCCGCACTTGGTTTCCGATTGCCAACCGCCTAATCCCCCTGGCCCGAAACCAGCCGGCACTAATACCCATTTACCCAAGGACCCGGCACCAACACCGCGATAACTTTAAACTTGGGGAGGGCGTAAAGCATTCTGTGGCCACAGGGGGTATTCGAACTCGGGTCCGTATTGGCGATAGTAACTACCTCAAGACCACTAGCCCACCACCCCGTGGTTAACAACGGGCTGGTGGGCTAGTGGTCTTGAGGTAGTTACTATCGCCAATACGGACCCGAGTTCGAATACCCCCTGTGGCCACGGAATACCCCATGTGGACACAATCACTCACTGCTCGTTTTATACTTGTTTCAACGTGATTTTTCAAGTATTCGTCGTCATCAAATTGAGTATTAAATAGTAAATTTAGATAGTAAATTTAGATACTTGCAAATATAAGACAAATAACAAGTATTGAAATTTTTTATCTATCTCGCTTGCTACTAGTTGACTTGCCAAGAGAAGACATTTTTGTTATCGTAAGAAAAGTACAATGCTTCCATATCAAAATATTATTGTTTTCCTTATCCTTCTTCTCTATAATATGTGTAAATATGCCGTTCAAAATAATTTTCATGTTCTTTTTAGTAGAGTAAACAAAGCTAACTTTCATGTCCATTTCAACTAAAGTACCATTAATAAGTACTTTTTAAATATTTAGAAATATTCGTAAATAATTCAAAAGTATTCACAAATAGCAAATAATAAAGTGGGACAAGTAATTTGCAAGCAAATCATTTTTATCAAGAACTTGAGATATCAAATTCTCAATTTTAATAAATCAAATATACATTTATTTTTTTATTACTTGTACAAGAGAAATCAAGTATCAAATACAATAAAAATAGCGAGTACTCGCTTTGTAGAATAAGGATTGGTAGTCTTTATCTTCACCTTCCCTGGCGGAGGAGTGACTTGCACCCCACACGGCATGTGTGTTGCAAGTCAGTATTCTGATGTAATTGTATAGATAGATAACTCTTCTCTGTAAAGAATAGATTTTATACTGTTTTCATATATATTAAAAACACACATATTAAGAAAACACATTAGATTACTATTATAAGTGCATTATTTTTATAACCATCAATTTTAATAAATTTTAACCAATAATAATTCAATAAACTCAATTATTTTTCTTAAAGTTCCCAATTTTGTATAGGAACATAAAAAGTCTATTTTTATGAATTTTTTTTTTTTAATCTATCTTAGTGGAACGGAGAAATTATTAATTAGCATAGTAAAGGAATTTATACCATATAAAAGTTGAGTATATAAGAAGACATTGAAAATGTCCATATAAGATTTAAAATTCCTTATCATAATAGAAATTCATACAAAATAAGGTAAATTAACAAAAACATTAAAAATTAACTTGATATAGACACTTATTTTTTTTTTAAATTAACATAAATTTAATGAAAGACTGTTTTCAATATGTCAAAACTTTCAAAATATTTTAATAATTAAAAACTAAATTTAAGTTTCTATCAACCAATATTTTAATGAACTAGAGAAGAAAATCCTTTAAATAACGTAAAGGTAGCTTTAATGAACTAAAATTAGTATACATATAGTTACATAACTAAGATAACATAAGTTGAGGTATTTTTAATAACAAAATACAACAATATTTCAGTTTAAATGATATTTTTCTTAATATTTTTGTTTAATTATTAATTATATTAATATCTATAGTTTTTATAAAATTGAATAAATGACAAAAAAGTATTTTACAAAATATAATAGATTGTATGCTTTGTTTGATTGTTCATCTCCAAACCTATCAATACTACATCTTATTTTCTTTTTTTTTATATTAAAAATATATAAATATTAATCTTAGTATATATATATATATATATGTATATATTTCAACCGATCTTAATCTAAGCAATACCAAAAAGATATTAGTCTTAGTATAATAACTAAAGATATTAGTCTTAGTATAATAACTAACAACAATTTAGTACAATAATTAACAACATTAATCTTAGTACATTTAAAAAAATAATTGGGTTTAATAGAAATCAAATCCTACATTCTAACGTACACATAATAAAAATAACCCAACCAATCATGATAACCGAACCGATTAAATATTCTACATAAAATCAAAAGTCTTACTAAAAATAAATTAATATTATTTTAAAATTTAGATATTGATTAATTGTTATAATTTATTTACTTTTACAATAATTATATTCGTGCATGAGCAGAGAAAAATTACCTAATAAGAATATAAATGACATAAATTTATATTCCATATAAAATAATTTATACTAACAGACAAAAGGTATTTAAAATGAATCAGTTTGATCTTTACTGTTTTGGAAAATTAACCTAAAATTAAAAATAATTGTTTTTAATAAAATAATACAAAAAATTGAAACTACATAATATTGAAAATATCATATGAAATTGCAATATCAATAAAATATACCAAATGAAAATTTTAATTTAATATTTTTAAAAATTAATATTTCCATAAAATATTTCCTTGAAAATAAAGTAAAATTTAATATTGTGTAACTCATTAAAAAGAATTAACTCGATAAATATAATATTTTTGGAAATTTTACATTAAAGTGATTAATCAGAAATGTCATAATATAAGTTAAAACTATAAATATATATTTGTTACAAGTAAGAAGAGAAGAGAAGAATTGGGGTATCTTATTCCATGAATAGTGAGTCTTTTATATAAAATTACAATAGTTTGAGGACAAAGTCATTTGGAGAACAAATAAAGCTTGGAGAACAAATATATCTAAGACTTGCCATAATGGCATAACCATAATATTCATAACACTTCCCCTTGATGTCCATTATGCGCGTAGATGTTGCCTCATTAAAAACATTACCAGGAAAATCCAATGGAAAAAGCCATGGTTAAGGGATAGTTACAAGTAAGAAGAGAAAAGAAGAATTGGTGTATCTTATTCCATGAATAATAAGTCTTTTATATAAGATTACAATAGTTTGAGGACAAAGTTATTTGGAGAACAAATAAAGCTTGGACAACAAGTATATCTAAGACTTGCAATAATGGCATAACCACAATATTCATAACACTTCCCCTTGATGTCCATTATGCGCGTAGATGTTGTCTTATTAAAAACATTACCAGGAAAACCTAATGGGAAAAACCATGGTTAAGGGAAAAAGAGTGCATCACGTAATGAATTCCCCTCATGTGTACATACATCGAGATCTTTGAGACGATGTAGTCCGATAAGATGAACTAACTTCTTGAAAGTAACAGTGGTTAGCGTCTTGGTGAATAAGTCAGTGAAACTAGGGGTGGGCACTTTACCCGATATCTGAAGTGGCACCCGAACCCGATCCGAAAAACCCGAACCGAAATCCGAACCGACGTAGCAGAATATCCGAACGGGTATTAAATTAGGAGAGATTGGATATCCGAACCCGAACGGGTAATATCCGAACCCGAATGAATATCCGAAAATAACCGAACATATGTATAATTAACCTTATATTTCTAGTTTACATCTCTCATTTTATATAAAATATTTATATTGATATACTACACATATTTTAAGCTCATATGATATACATACAATTACGAAGAAAATTATTTGCTACTTACTTAAAATGCATGTCAAATTTTTTATTTCAAAAATTAACAAAAAGTTACATCCAAAATTTAAAAACAATAACCAAATTAATGTCTTTTTAGTTTCAAAATGTTATGTCCAAATATATTAACCATTCAATCTATTAAAAATAAAAATTAGTTAAGTGAAAGTTATATTTTTAAATACAAGAAATTTGAGAAATGAAAATTTAATTTTGTTTTTTTCAAAACCTAAATATCCAAACCCGATCCGAAATAAATGAATCTGAACTAAAAATATCCAAAACCGACCCGAAGTACAGAAATACCCGAACGGGTTCTACACCTCTATACCGAAATACCCGATCCGAACCCGAACGGATACCCGAACGCCCACCCCTAAGTGAAACTGTCACTTGAAGGAACATGTAGGACACGGATATCGCCACTCTTCTGCAGTGAATGAGTCTTGATATGATCCATATTGAAATTATAACATTCACTTTAGATGTCTGTCATTTGTGTGTTCTTTGTTGCCTCATTAAAACCTTTATATCTTGGAAAATCCCAGTGGGATAAAAACCATGATAACGAAAAGAGTACAACCACACATAGTTTTATATCTCTTCCCCAGAAAGCAATATATTCAGGATATGCATTCCGATCAAATATATCTCTTTAATTAGGAAATTGATCTTAACAGAACAAACTCTTTTGATTTCTGTTATAATATTTAGGGTCTTTAGACTTCTGGTCCAAAATCTCTTTGACATAGACAATAATTTCTTGGTCTATTTGGACTTCAAGCCAAATTTCTTTACATACAATCGTCTAATCATTTGTCATGTACATACGATTTATTCATTCGTAACTATAAAGTTACTATTATGATTTTTTTTCTAGCCATATGAAATTACATCTTTCAATTATGAAAGAGATTAGTAACTTGCTCAAACAACACTCTTAAGTATGGTACTTCAAGATCAGTGAGTAACTACACTCTAAATATGGTACTTCAAGATCAATCATATGTGATCATCTTAAAATCTTTAAGGATCTTCAAGGTCTAGATGTCCAGTTTGGAATACATAACAATGTAGTCTTTTCAAGATTTTTCTTCCAAACAAACAATTTATTATAACTCTTAGAGAGTTTGGATTATATTCAAATCCATGATTCTATGAATTCATAATCTCTTGATAAATACAAATGGATACATTAGTTAATCTTATAATATTTCCATAAATTCCCTAAAATATTTTGTTTCAATTCGATCGAATCACTAGAGTTCCCGTGAACATAATTTTGCTATCATCAATCATTCATGGATTCTATCTCTCAAAGATTATCATTTTTCAGTGGGTCATATAATTCAAGTTCTTCTTTTATTGCCAAACTGATAAAGAACTTGACAGTAGTTGCATCTATCTCATGAGAGTGTCTCTTCACAGTCAGTTTCATATTGATTTTTCTTTGGTACAACGACTCATTTCTATCCCACTTGTTTTACACCTTTTGGTGTATGGACTATTGGTCCAAATATTTCTCTCTTTCATGAGAGTTTATATCTTTGTATATTGCTTCTTTCTGATTTGGCCAATCATTTTTTTGTGTACACTTTTCAATAGACTTTCTTTTATGATCATCTTTCTCATTCATCATATCAACTGCTACTTTGCATGCATAAATATCCTCGACGTCGATTTTCTTATCGGTTCCATTTTATTCTATACATGACATAACTTATTGAGATCTATTCATTTCCTCTGGTACCTGAATTATTTCAGTCATGTTTTAACATCTCTTCTGGATATCATTCAAAAACTTTGTTTCCTCTTGACCATTATTAATTTATGATCCTTTTCATTTACGAGGATTTTTTATCTTTGGAATCAACATGTCTACCACCCTGCAGGCGTGACTAGCAGTTTGATATTGTTCTTGTAAAACATCAATTCTTATTGGAGTATTTACAGCTGGTATATGTGACTTGATCACTATTTCTCTAGGTCAGTAAATGTGTCTGGCAACTGCTTTACTAAGCTATATCTTTGAATTATCTTTTGGACTTCTATTTCACATTCTATTTAGTCTGAGGATCGATTATAATTCATTTCAACTTATTTTTGTTTCCATCTGTGTATTTTCTCCCCTTTATGTTGGAGATACTCGTTTTAATTTGAGCATTCATATCGAGCCTTACTTATCCTTCGGAGATGACTCTAGATACTTAATTATCAATGGAGATTCATATCCAACAGATATTCCCAACCTCATTTGAAACACATCTTAATAAGCTTGTGGAGAAACTGGAATGTATATTGCACATGCAAAACTCTTAGACGAAAAATTGTTGGTTTCTAACCCAATACCAATGATGAGGAGAACTAGTGGTTACTTGTTGGCTTGATACGAATTATGTTGCTCAAAATGTTCAATACTTATTACACTGAACATGTAATAATTATCAAATACTTAAGACGTGAATTCACCAAGATTATAAAAATGCATGGTGGGTGATCAGTCCACCAACATCTCATTTATTCATGCCAATAACTTCATTTGGCTGGTGAAAACCGTATTACCATTTTATCTAATGAGCAAGCAACGTATGTGAAATCATTCGCAAGAATCTTCTGGTTCTTCAATGAATATTCACATAAATCTTTATGTATCTTTTCGAATCATTATTAAACCAAAATGGTCTAACTGGTTCGTGCCAAATGTTTTTGTAAACTTTTGGTTTACTATGTATTTATCTCCACTACACTAATATTTATGTAGTAAAATCTATAAGAGAATGTAGGTACTTCTCTAAAATACTTTTAGAGCCTTGAGAAATATTTTTGATTTGCAATGAATTTAACATTTCTTTCGCTTAGTATCTCAACATAACTTGTTTCAAAATTCCATAGATTCTTTAAGAAGGATTTGTCAACCAATTTGAGTGTAAACATAATTTTTTGGATGTTTCACTTATTATAAACTGTGAGATTCTTTAATTCTTCCTCTCGAGATGATAATATTACAAATTTTTTTAGTTTCTAATTAAATCTCATTTTAGAATCAACAACATACCATATTTGGGTTATGTATTCTTTCTCATATCCTTCAAACTTTTGATACTTATAAGAATATAATGCAATAAGAATTTTAAATTGCATTCTTATGTATAATAATATTATGTACTCTTCTGAAGCATCATATATGTCATCTTCTTGAACATTCAATAAATTTTATACTACCTTTTATTGTACTCACACTAGTTTTCTTTCATCTTTCTCTTCTTTATTACCATTTTTATTTTTTCAACTTCAAGTGGAATATAAATTCTAAAAAGAAACTCTTTGGTTTTGACCTTAACCATAACCATATATATATATATCCACATTCACGTATACAACTACTTTTTGGACTTACCAATATTATTTGTATGGATTCTTTCTCAAAATGTTAAATTCTCTTCAAGAGAATGAATCATAACCAACTAGACGTGATTTTTGATCTTACATCAATAGTTCATTATTTTTCTGAGTCTCGAAGAGACAAGATACAAGTATAAATTTCTTTAATCTTTTTTTTCATCCATGTGTATGTTGGACAACATTACGTGTGAAAACTGTATTTTTCACTATATTTGCATCATTAAAATTTTCTTTGAGAAATTTTACTTTATCCAACATAGTTAAGATTTATCTACAGACTTCATGTCTTGTAATATTTAGATGCAAAATACATAATGAACTTTAGGTAATCGCACTCTAGTGATTATACCTTTCTTTGGATTGTTTTCCAAAACTTGTGGATTTTTTAAGATCAAGCTTTAAGCTTAAAACTATCATATATGTAATGGTAATGAAATAGAACCCTCGTACTAACTTTTATGCAAATTATTTTGTATACTTATGTATATAAAACATAGATAAATACTTATCTTATAAAGAGAAAAGCACCAGCGATGAGTGTTACAACTCTTCATGTTTCTCGACATCTTACATGGTTTCTTTCTCTTTTACAAAGAATAAATATTCCTGAAATACTTAAATTTGCTCATATAAAATGACTATTGATATGTTAGTAAACATCAGTATTTAATATCAAAATTAAATCCGTAGCATTACACCAATATTATTACTAACAATATATGAGAACCAAGAACCACTCACGTATAAAACAATATCATTGATTGGTGGAATATAAATTAATGAGAACCAAGAACCATTCACATATAAAACAATATCATTTATTGTATTGACAGCAATTAGGTCAAACTCAGACTCATATCTTATTGCTAAGAATACAAAGTATGTATGTGAATAAACCCTAAACAATAAGTGTAAACGATCATTACTAATGAATTAAGTAATGAAACAATAACCATATGGCTAATAAAGAAAACACATGAGTATCAACCATAACAAGAATGATTCGTAGGTTTTGATTGTAGCTATAGGTTCTAACTTTTAGTTCACAGTTTCAACAATAAAATTGTCAAGATAGCTATTAGTTATATAATTACATGTTGTATGAAATAACAGTGGAAATATGCAACCGTATGAAAGTATAGGTTAATAACAATACAACATGTTAAGCATAGGTTTATAGCAATACTACGAATGAACACTAACACGTTTAACAATTACGTGATGACATGCGAAACATATAATAAAATCTAAAGCAAACACAAGCTATTATGAAATCAAACACATACGAATATAAATATAACAAATTGCGCGTTAGCTTGTCGACAAGGTCTCAGTTTGATCGAATGATTTTTTCCTTTCCACGAAACAAGGGCAAATCAATATTGTCGACTGAAACTTTTAAACTCAATCAAAATCAACATGTTGATAACTATAAATCTCACTCTCACAAACCATGAATTGATAATAAGCATGAATAATAAGCATGATTTAGAGAAGGATTGAACATAGATTATAGCTATTAACATAAAATAAAAATCTGTACCTATTAGCCCAAACTCACTAGAGTTTCATGCTAATAACATGTTATAAGTAAGAAGAGAAGAATTGGTGTATCTTATTCTATGAATAATGAGTCTTTTATATAGGATTACAATAGCTTGGGAACAAAGTCACTTGGAGAACAAGTAAATCTTGGATAACAAGCATATCTAAGACTTGCCATAATGTCATCACCACAATATTCATAACGATATTTACCAAAAAAATAAAAGTCGGGTGATCACCAAATTTATATATGTTAATTTTCTTTTAATTTTTAGATCATATATGCTAAGAAAAAGGAAATTGACAACAAAAAATGGTAAGAAAAAAAAAGAAAAGGAACTTTTAATTAAAATTAAGGAATAAGAATATTCTCATAGTTAGTGTTAAATTAAATGTTAATTCGAATTAGTGATTCAAGAGCATATATTGTTTCACTATATATAAAGAACCAATATTCTAAGAATAATACGTACCAGAAAGATAAATGGATTCTCTAAAACATCATATAGTTTTCTTCATCACGATGATTATGTTCATGAATGCAACCATGTCCTGTGCCCAAAAGACAACAGTGGTGATTCATAATGATCTTGGAAGTGGATTATCGTTAGGCTACCACTGTCAGTCGGGGGACAATGATCTTGGATACGGGGGTCTGGGAGTAGGTGGATCATGGTTCTTTCGCTTTAAACCTGATATTTTTGGTCGTACTTTATTCTTTTGCAGATTTAGTTGGGGAAACGAATCACATTATTTCGATATATATAAGCAAAAAAGAGATAAAGAATTTGAGAAGTTTGGATGCACACACTGTGAGTGGAATATACGTAAGAATGGTCCTTGCAAGCTTAACAAAATCAATAACATGTTTGATGTCTGTCTTCCTTGGAATTCTTGACTTTTTCAACAGTTTTAATATCTATACGTATTATCTAATAGCGTATTATACTCTTATTAAAGTTGTGTTACGAATAATAATATGGAAGAGGATTTTTTTGTCAAGTAATGAAATAAGTATTGTTTGTGTACGTCAGCTACAATGAGCTCTTGTTAAAATTACGTTTATTAACCACCATATTTGTGTATGTTATTTACAAAAAATAAATAAAAATATTTGTGTAAGTTACCAATTCTCGACCAAAAATGTGTTGTAAAATCATATTTCAATGTTCTATAATCGGAAATTTAGAATATAATGTAATTTAGAACATAATGTAGTTTTTTTTAAACTAGGGGTGGGTATATTAACGAGAACCAAAGAATTGAACCGAAACTGAACCATACTTAAAAAATATGTTAATGGTTCCAAGTTTTGAGAACTAAAAAAATCAGAACCGATCCGAATAGAACTGAAATATTTCGGATAACTGAATGGAGTTAAAAATATAAAAAAAAAAATACTAAAAATAACTTAAACTATCAAAAATATAGCAGAAAGAACGAATATGTCCTAAGATAACCATAAAACTCCAAAATATTTAAAACAAATACCCGAATGGTTACTTAATTCAATTAGAAATGATCTCGAATTGAAACGAAATATTTTAAAACCGTATGGTTTCAATTTTCGAGAACCGAACTGAATGCCTATACCTAATTTTAACATTTTGATATTGTATTGATGGAGATTGTTTGAAGTTCATAGTGGTACCTACCTTAATAGACCTTTTATTTATGCGGATGCTCAAGCTACGTACGTTCCCTACAAGTTGGACTGGCTCCATATCATTGTAATCCTTATGGTTCTTGTAACGAAAAGCGGAGAAAAGGTTATGTTTTGTCAGGATTCTCGTTTGGGCTTCATGGTAGTATATTGAAGTCAGTTGCATCTTTTATTGGGTTTTGGTGAGGAATCTTAGTTAAGGAGATAAGCTATAACTTAACCTCTTTATAAAAAAAAATTATAACTTAACCTTAAGCTTGTATTATATATCAAGTTGATTCATTTTAAATTAATTTTTTTGTTAGTTTAATTTATTTTATATGGACTTTGAAAATTAGGTTGATTTATATTCTTATAGCTTTGATTTGTTTTTTAAATCATATTATTTCTTTAAAATATTAGTTAATTTCATATTAATTTTCTAAATAGTACTATATCAAGTTGATTTTTTTTGTCATCAACTAAACAGACTCATACTGATTCGGAAAACCAAACAAGTGGCTCTGCATCCATGTGAACGACAAATGACGGATTTTTCCTAACAGTGTGCAAGACTGTCCGCTTCCTTGTTTTGCGTCTTTGGTACATGAATAATCTCTTAGCGAATAAAACTTTCTTTCAAGACCATCAAGTTGATATTTTATGAGTTACTTTTTTGGTTAGTTTACTTTATTTTCTTTGAATTTCTATTTTATTTTCAAATAAATATTTACTGGAAGTGATGACATTTTAAAAATAATGATTTGGTATATTTTGATTGGTGGTTCTAAATCCTACGTGTCAATTTTCAAAATATTCCAAATAATTATTTTAATAATAGACTATAAACTATTGAGGGTGTCGTCTGCGTATGACTAAACCACCAATCATAATATGCCAAATCATTATTTTCAAAATGCCAAAACATCAAAAAAATATTTTCCCCAAAATAAAGTAGGAATTCATTCAAAATAAGGTAAGCTAACAAAAAAAAATCATGAAACAGAATCAACTTGATACAGCTACTATTTTTTTAAAATCACCCCATCATTAACTAATAGTTCTTAAGAATATAATATTTTTTAAAAAGTCAAAGTAATAAGAATTCAAATCATATATAAATTCAAAGTCCGTAATAAACTAACAGATAAATAATAATTTCATATTAATCAAAATAAACATATAATATTTCAATAAATTAAATAAAATTAAAAATATATTTTTTTAAAAATAATACAAAAACTTTTTTCAATTTAAAAAATATAAGAACTTAAATCACATATGATTTTAAAAGTTGAACTACAACATATTGAATTCCTCATATAAAATTTTAAAATATCAATAAAATATACAAAATAGAAAATTTTGTTTATTATTTAAAACATTAAAGTTTCCAAAACTATTTATTACAGAATAAAATAAGAAATAGGAATTAACTTGATACGTATAATAATTTTGGCAAATTAAGATTAAAGAGATTAAGAGGTTGATTGTTTACAGATTTTGAAGTAGTTTTTGGCTTTTGTTTTTGGAAAACCCACTTTTCTTCCAATCAAGTTTTAGTTTTTAGTTTTTATTTTTTGTAAAAATCATTTGATTTGCCAATCAAGATTTTTAACAAGCAGATTCCCTAAATTTTAGGGAAACTAGTTTTTCAAAATTTCAATATATTTATGAAGAAAAACCAAAAACTAACTTTTGTGGGTTTTTTGATAAAAAACGAATTTTATTTCTTTTATGTATTTATAATTATATAAATAATATTCCATAAAGAGAAATTTTCCAAACAAGTTTTTAAGATATCATTTAAACAATAATGTAAAATAATTTATTTGTGTCTCATATCTGCAAATAAATTTTGATATTTATATATAATATTAATTAATTTTAAATCATTAGTTATTAATTGCTATAAATAAAATTATTGAATAACTGTAAGAATTATTAGACACACTAAAATAAATAATATTTTATAATTTTAAATTTTTTTTTCTTATTTTAAAATGATGTATTGATTATATAATAAAATTTTCTAAGTAGTTTCAAACTTTTAAATATTTTTATTTTTGTGTAATTTTATATATATTTTATTTATATTTTACTATAATATATTTTTTTATAAAAATATAATAATTAAAATATGTTATTGTATTTTATTTTAAAATAATAATCACAATATTTTGATAAATTTTAATTGTAAAATCTAAATATTTATTGCTATTTTATTATATATTTCAAAGTAATGTATTAATTAATTTTTTAAAAAAATACAGCAAAACCAAAAACCAAAATCAAAATCTAGAAACCAAAAACCAAAAGCTGAAAACCAAAAATCAAAATCTAAAAACCAAAAACTAAAATCTAAAAACCAAAAACTAAAGCTTAAAACTACCGAAACAAACATTATTAATATAAAATTTTAACTTAATAAAAGAAGAAACAATTACCCTGAAGTTTTATATATTTTGTTTTATTTTTAAATCATTGCATATGCTAATAAATAATAGGGCACAAAGTTTCTAAAAAAATTGAAATATTAGTTAATTTCAATTTGTTTCTTTCTACTTAGCAATTTCATTCTTTGGTTTTCAACAGTTTACAAAAAAAAAAAAAAAAATTAAAAGAGCTATTGGTAAGAGTAAGCCATCATTTATTTCTGAATTTCAAAATTCTTCTTAATCAAACAAAGAAATTAACGAATTTATTTACTAATCAAAATTAAAATTTTAATCAACACTATTATTTTACATTTTTGACACATTTTAGTCAGTTATAAACAAAAACTCATATAATTTAATAAAATAGGCTATATTGAAAAAAAATCTAACATGTTCTAATCTTCAAAACGTTATTATTATCGTTGTTAAAACAAGCTACATGATGAATTCTCATAAATAATTAGTCTCATTCACCTTAAATAACATATAAAAATTAAATGCTCATAAATGATTTTTGTCAAAAAAGATATTTAAAGAATAATATATATAAAATAGATGAAAAATAAAGAGTACAAAAAAATCTTGTCAAATCAGTTAGTTACAATTTCCACAGAAACTTGTAAGAAGACCAACAATGAATTAGCATGAAAGACAAGTCAAAAATGATAGAACGAATAATTAATATGAATTTATTAATACAATAATATAATATCTAAGGATCTTAACAAACAAACTAAAACAATAAAAATTTACAAATTTTTAACATTTAGAATAAAAAAATTTCAATATTACAATGAATAAGGTATTTGAGAGTTTTTTTCTCTTGTCGTTAACATTTAGCAACTATGAATGATTATTAAATTATGTAATAGTTTTCACAGGATCGTACAAATTCTCATGTAAAGCCAAAAACAAACAAATATTATTTATCATACCAGAATAATACATTTTCATACAACAAACTAAAATATATTCTATTGTAGTGCATTATAAAATCATACAAGCTTCACTAACTAAAAATCTAATTAGATCAAGTAGAAGATAAATATAATACTCCAGATTCTCTATATTATTCTCAGCAAATGTTCAACTCGTTGTCGATTTAAACAAGTTTTGAGATGATCTTGTTGTACACTCCGAGTCAGAGGCTGAGATTGGAGAGTTTGACAAAGATCCGGATTCATAGTATGTTTTTCTTCAAATTTGAGTAGATTTACGTATTTAGAAAATTTGTAACAATATATGTAACTTTAATTATTGAAGTTTTTTTTGTTAGTTGTTGGAGTTGTTTAAAATTAATATATTTTTGATTGAAAATTTTATATTCCTGCTATTTTTAAAAATAATTTACACTGTATTTTTAATAAAAAAATGATTGTTAAAAAAATTCCGAGATTGGTTTCAAAAATTATTTAAATAAAGAAAATTTAAATGTTATTCCTCGAAATTCCGTCGAAACATTCCGACATAATTCCGAGGAAAGCACCTATATATTGGGATTTTGGTTTGGGGTTTAACTTCCTTGGAATTCCGTTGGAACATCCTGACACAATTCCTGGAAATCAATGTTTTTGATATGAATTATTCAAAAAAAAAATCATCAACATAAAAAGACTCATGGAGACTCTATAAACCAAGCTGGTAGCTCTGCGTCCGTCCATATGAACGACAATCGACAGTTGTTTCCTTGCACTTCGTGCGAGGCTGTCCACCTTGGTATTTTGTGTTCTGGGTATATGGATGAGCTCAGTGTGGTTGAAACTGCTTTTGAGGGTCTTGATATCTTCGATATAGCTTGCAAAAGCTGGTATTCATCAGTTTTGAAACCATCTTCACCAATTGAGAACAATTTGTTGCAAAAGTTACATGAAACTGCCGTAAATTTCTCATACATTTCATTGTCCAAATGAATGCCTCTAGTTCCGAAGGTTGAGGAGAAAGATTGGCTCTGGTATTCGTTGCTCACATCATCCCATCAAAGCCTTCGAGCGTGTTATACCAACCTTTTCCGGAAAAACTTTCATGTTCTTTCCATGACCCATCCCTAAAACACCATCTTCCCGGTATATGAGGTAAAGTCGAATCCACTACCTCTCTAGATCTATCGATCCTACGAATAATTGATTCTTTAACCTCGGCCCAAAGACTGATTATGTCTCCTCCAAGTTGAGAGTGTCCATGTGATCTATATCCAAATTGCTAAAAACTTTGTTGTTTCGCGCTTTCCAAATATACCATAAAATTCAAGCAAATTGATGATCTTCCAGAAGCGGAGATACTCTACAAAATAGATGATCCATATTTGTAAAGAGTGAATGAGCCAGAAAAATATCTAGATTCGAAGGGGTCTTTGAAAGTATCCAAACTTGTACCGCCCAGGGGGGCATTCAAAGAACAAGTGATTTATTGTTTCCTCAAATACTCCACATATTGCACACTGTGATCCCTTTGAATCCTTCTCACTTGCAAACTTTTTATATGAAACATTCAATAAAAATATAAAATCGAATACCGACACGTCATAAAAATACATATTAAGTGTCTAATACGATGTGAGTTAACGATCGTTCAAAGTTTTCAACTTATAAAATCCTCTATGAATATATCAACGAGTACATAATATCTCTCATAAACACTTATACAATTAAACAAAGATATTTTGATAATCCAACTTACAATATTGATTTTGTTCTCTTATAAACACTTATATATTTAAAACATGCAGATAATTCCTTCTAAATCATCAATATTTTATAAAAATGTACTGTGGGTCAATTATCTCATGTTCTGAAACCAGAAATCTCATTTCGTCGGATTTTTTTCCAATGAGCTGGTTCCGATAGAGAATTTCGTCGGAAATGCGTTTCTTTGATGGATTTCGACAAAATTCTTCGTCGGAATTCGCCTTCTTTCTTGTAGTTTTTCTTGATTTAGTCATTTTTTATCGTAAGTTGTTGCCTATTTAAAGGCTTCGCCATCTCTTATAACAAGTTCACAGAATCGATACAAGTTTTGTTCATTTGAATTCATTGTCTCCCTCTCTTTCTTGTGTCTAAACAATATTGACAATGTAAGAGTCTTGTGTATCACGATTTAAAGGATGCCTTAATGTAGCTTAATACTTATTAAACACTCACCGAACTTTTACTTATCTTCTTCTCTTACTCTAGTTTACCGATTCTTTTTTTTTTGGGTCAAAACTCTAGTTTACTGATTCTAAATCTCGTTCTTCTTAAAAACACAAATTCAAAGTATTTTGTCACTTCACAAAGATTAGTTTTATACTAGAGTTTCTTTGACTCAGATAACCAGTCTATTGTATAGAATCTTTGGTTATAGTATAGACTGTGTAAAAGGATTCAACCACGAGTTGGTTCTCTTTCTTTAATTGGCGGGTTCATGTTATGTGGTTGACAGCAATTCAGTTACAAATTGACTGAATACCATTTTTTTGACATGCAACAAACACTCATAAATTTCAATGTTTCTAAGTATTTAAAGTAACACAGGTCTCGGAGAGAGGAGAGTGCAATTTTGTTATTTTCTCACTTTTGTCTTTAATAAGTCCAAAATTACTCTTGTTTTCTTCCTTTCACCTGTCGAGAAAGAAACCTTAATTTATCGTTTTTCACGATTCTTAGCAAATTTTAGTGATTTTAGTGATTTATATGCTTTTTTTACCTAGTTATGAAGGATTCTCAATTAAAGATATAACCATATAGAGATCCGCACATTGCGCGGGATGAGTGTGTATGGAAAAAAAAATTCTTAAAATTTAATTTACATTTTAATTCACTATTTCTATTATTAATCATTATATAAAACGTAAACTATGTAAATTTTAATCATGTAGATGTATTACATCTTGGGTTTGTAATTATATATGTTCAGTTATATATGGACCAGGACATATGAAAGATTAAAAGATATAAATAATCATTGGGTCTTAGCTATGTTAAAAACTCAAACAAATTTAGTGGCTATATTCTCTAAAACTCATTTGTTGAGAAGATGAGAAATGTATTGTTCTTTTCAAATGTCAAGAACTTTAAGAAAAAAGAATAAGAGTTTATATGACAAATTCAAATCTTTTCACTATAAACCAGTTCATCTGAGATTCTTATGCAACCAATATTTTCTTCTTTTCTATTTTATCTTTACTTGCTTTTTATTTCTCGTGTCTGTTGATTTCGTAATCTCCAAAATATTGTTTCTCAACATCAAATAAATAGTTTTGCAACACGATTTATGTCCCAAAAAATGGTGCATCTCCTTTGTTCACTTCAGTGATTCATTTCTTATACCAAGATACGTTAATTTTTCTTTTTTTAATTCATATATTATTATAAGTTATATAAATTTATACTGTAATTTTCATAATATTGAATAATAGCCCATAAAAATAAAGTTTAGATAAAATGTAGTCGTTGGATTACATGATATTTTATGATATTTTCTTTTTTGAAATGGAAGAAACGTATATAGAATGAATTCAACGAAAATAGAGATGAAAAAAAAAATTAAATATATTGTTTTTGAAGGATAAAATTTATTTTTCAGGAATTCCAAAAACCAAAAACCCAAATAGACCCGATTCAAATTTGAATAGATAGCCGAATAATTTACCTTTGCGATGGATCCAGAGCATACAGATCTATTCTGGAGTGCTGGAGCAAAAAACCTGTATAAACAAAAAAAGGAAGGATTGTTGAGAATAGAGAAGACGTAAAGGGACAACCATTGAAGACATCATAAACTTGAAGTATCTGAAACTGCAGAAGATCTGAATCTCTTACTACCACAGAAGGATCTAAGGCGAAATTCAAGTATGAAAAAGATCCCAAATAGCCATTTAATTATACGAAGCAATGCAACATTTCACTTCCCAGGCCCCCATCCAATATCACAACTCCATTTTGCAGTAACTACTCAGAAAAAAGTGCAAGCTCTTGAGATATTTGCAGGTCACCAAGAGATGGTCTCTGTCCCGACAAATCAACTTATCAAAAGACTAAAAGATAAAGATCAAGAGATGACCTGAGGTGCAGCCAAGTAACAATGAGATGTATATTAACGAACATTCGGAAGTCTAAATCTTCTGAACTTTCACCATAACTGACATCTACCATTTATTATGTCATAACCCCGAGATAGCGAGAGAGAGCTAAACCTATAATCTGGATGCAGGAAGAAGATGCGACATAACATCTAGGAGACTAGTATGAATGGAAAAGAGTTTCATAAATCCACTGACGTCATATCAAAGGTCAAGTAGAGTAGCAGATTTCCCAACTTATTAATCTGACAATGCACACAGACATCAAGCAGCAGAAATTCATGCCCAACCTAGCCACATCCTAACAACGTCAAAGGCCAAACCAGTCATCCCAAAGAGTTGAAGCCCGACCTTAAGGGTCTTCAATTGTTCTCCTTTAACTCAATTCCTCAACCCAAAGAAAATGTACACCGACTCCTCCAAGTATCATCATAAATTCAGCTACATAAATTTGGATTATTATAGTTCCTTTTTAATGTTTTAGAAATATAGTTCCTTTTGAAATTAGACACACACAAAAATATATATTGTCTTGTACTCATATCAATATAGGAGTGTGCACTGCACTCACCCAAATGTATGTCCTAAAGCTTTATAAAATATAATTCATCACACAGAGCATAACCATAGTTCTCTCCCACACACACACAAAACATAACCTTACCTCTCTTTTTTTATCCCTCAAAACACATACACACAAAATTTGAAGCTTAAATAGTCTTGCTCGATGGCCGGTGGAGAGTTGAGAAATGGAATTAGAAAAGCTTGCGCCCTTCTCATAGTGATTGACGGGATAGAGGGATGGATATGCATTCAAAGGAGTTGCATCAAACTTATTGACTTACTTAACTGATGTGGTGAAGATGAGAAACTCAAGAGCAGCCACGACTGCTAACACTTGGAGTGGCTTCACTTTCATGTTGCCTCTCTTCTCTGCTCATTTCACCGATTTACTGGGACAGATTCTTCACCATCCTAGCTTATTCTTCTCTCTACTTTTTGGTCAGTATCACTATACCACCCTTCTGTTAGAATCAACATCAGAAAGAACAAATCAAGACTTGTTTGTTTAAAAATCAAAAACTCAGATCCATCTGGGAGAATAGAGACTCTCCAAACATTATCAACTTGTTGAGAGAAAGCTATAACCTTTGATGCAATATCCTGGTAAATTAGGTTTTATAACTTTTCAGCAAAAAATGAAACATATCATGAAAGCTTTTGTAATAGTGATTCAACATTAATTACTTCTCCTATGGAAACCACGATCATGTGTGGTGTGAAGCTCATTCCAGAAGATGAAGGCATCATCAACTCACCTAACCAAAACAAAAGCAAAAATCTCATTAAGTATCCATGTTCTTGATCTAATAAGCAACTTAATACATAGACAGAAAGTCTTACACTTTTCCCACGCATCAAGGACACATTAAAGAGTCCTGGTTCTTGATTTCGGACAGAGTTTGTTTAACAGTGGAAGACAATCTCTGTTTCTTGCCAGAGCCTGTAGGTTGACCACAGCCTCGTTTGCTAGAGGTGTTAATGGTCAAAACAGAGGAAGACGGCAATGCCAAAGAAACAGAACCGTCTTGTCCGTATTTTCTAAGCCGTTGTCTCTTACGTTTCATCAGAGTTTCACCATGAGGAGGAGGAGGAGCAGCAGCATCAGTCGTATGAACACCAACATGATGAGGAGAAGCTCCAGTTGCTGCTTCAGAAGGATCACCATGTAAAGGATGAGATCCGATCGACTCATAGAACCTCTCGCCGGAGCTGGGCCACACGAAGACTCCGTAACTGCTAGACGATTTCTCCGTCTCTATCATCCTTATTTCTTGTTCGTCGTCATCGAAATGATGCTTGAGAGCAATATTAATTTTGAGCCTGCAATTCTAAGAAAAGGCCTTAAGAAAGCTCACGGAGCCATGGTGTTTGAAGGCGTATCCAAGACTTTTTTTTTTTTTTTTTTTTTTTTAACGAATAAAACTTTCTAATTTATTACTTGTCTTTTTAATTACATTAATGAAACATGCTTAAATGAATTTAAACTTCCTATTTTATTGTTTGTTTTTTCAGTTGCCTTAATGAAATATCCTTAAATAAATTTAGACATAATGTCATTTAATCAACAAAAAAAACTCATGAGTTATCCTTACGTGCATAATTTTAATAAAGGAGATTTTTAAAAACGTGCATCATTAAAATGTTACCTAAAACATGCAGCACTAATATATAACATGCATCAATAAAACTAGAATTTAACTCACACAATTGTACGGATATTATTTTCAGTTGATTAAATTTAAAAATAATTATTTATTCAAAAAAATTTAAGAATGGCTATGTTTTTAAAAATTATATGGTATTATTTACTCATAACTCAATTGTCATTTGATAAATTGTTAGAAATAACATTCTAACATAATATAACTCAGTTGTCATTTGCTAAATTTATGGTTTTTATTTATATTTTTTATTATTTAATTATAATATTTTCATTTTATATTTGAAAGATAAATGAATTTT
>NC_027755.1:14734419-14736355 GCF_000695525.1 Brassica oleracea var. oleracea
AAAAAAACTCATGAGTTATCCTTACGTGCATAATTTTAATAATGGAGATTTTAAAAAACGTGCATCATTAAAATGTTACCTAAAACATGCAGCACTAATATATAACATGCATCAATAAAACAAGAATTTGACTCACACAATTATACGGATATTATTTTCAGTTGATTAAATTTAAAAATAATTATTTATTCAAAAAAATTTAAGAATGGCTATGTTTTTAAAAATTATATGGTATTATTTACTCATAACTCAATTGTCATTTGATAAATTGTTAGAAATAACATTCTAACATAATATAACTCAGTTGTCATTTGCTAAATTTATGGTTTTTATTTATATTTTTTATTATTTAATTATAATATTTTCATTTTATATTTGAAAGATAAATGAATTTTCTTCCAAACAATATTTTTGTAAATGTATTTTTTTAAAAAAATAATCAATTAAAATTGTTATTATCATTGAATATCATTATTTTGACATAATTTGAGTTTTCGTTTACATCAAAACTTATCATATTTTATGATAATTTTAATTTAAAATGTAATTTTCATATTTTTCAAACAAATTCTAAAAATATTTTTTTAAATATTTTGTTATAATTGTTAAAAAAATATTGAGTTGCATTTCAAATAAAAAGGTAAAGCTATTAAAAATATTCTAATTAAAATATGTAAAATTTAATATAGTTTTAAGAAAATGGTCAAAATAAAAAAAACTACACATAAAATAATCATGATTTTTTTTAACTGAGCGGATCATTATTTATATGATATCGCACACGAAATTTTTTTTTCTGTTTTTAAAATTATCTAATTAACTCTATACTCATTTTTTTATATTTTTTATATGATATCACACATTCGTAAAAAATAGATAATTTAAGATGCAAAAAAAAAATATTTACTTAATGAATATAATATGAATGAATTTTACAAATACATCATTTATTAAAATAAATAATTAAAAACTGAAAATTCATATCCGCACTAGCGCGCAGGTCAGGGTCTAGTTTATGTTAACAGAAACTCCTTCCACGAGTTTCTTAAAAAGAAATATATCTATATTATTAAAAGAGAAGTACCTATTTAAAAATGTTCTTACTTCATTAATTAAACTCCTTTTTTTGCTTGTTTTTTTTCAGTTGCATTTATGAAATATCCTAAAACGAATAAAACTGCCTAATTTATTACTTGTCTTTTCACTTACATTAATGAAATATGATTAAATGAATTTAAACTTCCTATTTTATTGTTTGTCTTTTTCAGTTACCTTAATGAAATATCCTTAAATAAATTTGGACATAATGTCATTTAATCAACTAAAAAAACTCATGAGTTATCCTTATGTGCATAATTTTAATAATGGAAATTTTTAAAAACGTGCATCATTAAAATGTTACCTAAAACATGCAGCACTAATATATAACATACATCAATAAAACTAGAATTTGACTCACACAATTGTACGTATATTATTTTCAGTTGATTAAATTTAAAAATAATTATTTATTCAAAAAATATTTAAGAATGACTATGCTTTTAAAAATTATATGGTATTATTTGCTCATAACTCATTTGTCATTTGATAAACTGTTAGAAAGAAAATTTTAGCATAATATAACTCAGTTGTCATTTGCTAAATTTATGGTTTTTATTTATATTTTTTATTATTTAATTATAATATTTTCATTTTATGTTTGAAAGATAAATGAATTTTCTTTCAATTAATATTTTTGTAAATGTATTTTTTAAAAAATAATCAATTAAAATTGTTATTATCGTTGAATATCATTATTTTGACATAATTTGAGTTTTCATTTACATCAAAACTTATCATATTTTAGGATAATTTTAATTTAAAATGTAATTTTCATATTTTTCAAACAAATTCTAAAAATATTTTTTAAATATTTTGTTATAATTGTTAAACAAAT
>NC_027755.1:14736452-14758867 GCF_000695525.1 Brassica oleracea var. oleracea
ATGATTTTTGTTAACTGGGCGGATCATTATTTCTATGATATCGCACACGAAAGAAAAATTTATGTTTTTAAAATTATCTAATTAACTCTATAATTTTTTTTTATATATTTTTTATATGATATCACACGTTCGTAAAAAAATAGATAGTTTAAGATGCAAAAAAAAATATTTATTTAATGAATATAATATGAACGAATATTACAAATACATCATTTAATAAAATAAATAATTAAAAACTGAAAATTCATATCAAAGTCTAGTGTGTATTATTTTTGTTAGCAATCTATATTAGATGAATACCATTAGCATATGTTGTAATTCTTAGCAATCTAAAAGGTTAGTAAAATTAGAAGCTGCTGAAAAGAGTCGTGGTGATGCAACGTAAACAAAAATGGCAAACTTGTGAATAAACTATTAAACCAATGTTAGTCTCGTAAAATGTTCTAATAAGCCTAGGATATAATAATTGTAAGACTTTTTTGCTTCAGCACCGACTTTTTGAGTGGTTTGCCTTTTTGCTGAAGCATTGAGTTTTTGACCGGTTTGAAAACGCCGATTAAACATCCACCGCATACCCGCTTTAAAACAGGGATTTTTATATATAGATAAGTGTGCACTTGTTCAAAAAAAAATAATAATAAGCGTGCTGGAACATTAAGCCCAAAAAGATATGAACCGCACTGATTGGAAACATTTATATATGTCAAAAAAAAAATATTAACAATAAAGACACCCAATTTGTCACCGTTACGACAAAATAAAGTTTGACCAATTTAAAAAAAAAATGTTTTTGACCTCGCAGTCTTGTGTAGTACACAAATGTTACAAAGCTCCTGCAGGCTTCTCATCACACACATACTATTAAACCCATTTTGGTTCTCATAAAAATATTCCCTCTGATGACTCCTACCCAAACCTCACCCCACCCGACTTTAACACAGAAGAGAAGACTCAAACTCAGACCAATTTAACCAGTGCCCCCACCACAGACTCTTAAACCTCCTTTCACTCTTCAATTCAATCAGCTCCTGTTGAAACAAAACCAAACTCAAAGAATTACACAAAATACATATTTACTATTAACTTCCCAGTCTAAGACATTTGGACAGGATTAACTAGTCCTAAAGTATCACGCGAGAATTGAATAGATAAAGAAGATGGCTTCTACCCCTGAGTATTTATTTATTACCTTCACTGGAAGTTGAATCCACCTGGCGGTGCGGCTGCATCATTACCACCAAACTGGAATCCCTGAGCAGAGACATCACCTGGTGGTAGAGTCTCGTCTTCCTCTTCCAACCAGTATGTTTCAAGAATCTTCACTGCCTTCTCATAGATTTCGCTGTTGTCATGACTCTGCAGATTCTCAATCTTTTCTAATCCCTCTGCATCATCGATCAACTGGGCATAAAAGTTTACATCCCCGGTATTTCCCGTCAACTTCTCAGCTTCTCCGACCTTCAGAATGTTCTCCAATCCTTCTAGACACACGGTGATAATCCTCGGATCGGGGCATATCAAAAGATCACTCAGTGGCTTCACGACTCCCTGATCCACCATGTACCTAAAGCACGGAACAGAGGGAAGTTTTAAGTGATCGTTTGAAAAGAGAGATCTAACAAATATTTCAAAGGAGGCTGAGATCCAAAGAAGAGGGGGCTGATATCGAATAATCATACTTGATTTGGTCGGGAGAACCTCCCGAAGTCGCATTGGATACTGCCCATGCAGCTTCTTTCTTTATATCGAACTCTGCATTTTGAAGCAGGTTGACGAGAGGGAATATCAAACCAGCTTCACATACCGCCTGCATCACAGAACATAAACACACAAAATATCCATCAAACAACGAAAGCCTTCTGAAACTGATAAGCTGAACAAAATAAATCTTGGGCGAAAGTTCACCTGAATCTGGTCCTTGTTTCCAGCAGTGATGTTCGATATTGTCCAGCAAGCTTCCTTTTTAATGCTCTTCTTATGGTTATGAGTCAGAAGGCTCAACAAGCTAAGGAGTGCACCATGACTAATTACACACTGCAGGGAAAAAAATTCATCAGCTCAAAACCAACCAAAAAACAGTTATGCAATAAACGGTTAAATTCTTGAGACCTACAGAGGATTATAGGCCTAAAATGATGAACACATACATCTAAAAGAGACAGAATACCAGAAATTATGTGCAGTATTATTTGAGCTATGTGAAAACATGCATGGTACTAGGTAGACAAATTTTAGAAAGAAATGATCGACCTCTTTTTCCAGAGGTGCACATAATATTCTCAAGTGAATTAATCTGATGAGTAGAAAGTAACTTTTGAGAACCAAAAATAATTATCATATAGTTCACATTCAGCTGATAAGCCAGTGATGTCCCATTCTTCCCATTAATGTTGTAGGACGAGTGGAACATGTATGCTGAGAGAAATGACTGAAAGAATAAGAATACCTGTGTCTGTGCATCATCTCCAGTGACGATGTTACCGATAGTTCGAAGAGCAGGAATAAGCACAGACGGTGATGGATGCCTACAGCAAGCCAAAATTCATCATCACATAATCATGTACAAAAACAAGGTGGATTACAGGATTGAAAAGACTCACTCGAGAAGCTCGACAAGTCGGGGAACAACACCTGCCTGAATAACAGATTGGATTTTTTCATTGATGCCGTCAGAAAGATAAGAGAGGGCCCAACAGGCATCCGTTAACACTTCCTCATCAGTCGAATGAATCAGGCGCTCAAGGGCTGGAAGAGCTGGACTAACCTGTTCTTACGAGATCACAGAAGTGCCTTGATCAAATAAGGAAGAGAAGAATAAGACAGAAATGAGAGACAAACCTGCTCAAACGGAGGCTGTGGCTTGCCCCTGCAGAAATTAGAGAGGGTCCAAGTAGCATTTCTGAGCATGGAGAGTTTAGCACGCTCATTCAACTGAGAGAGCAATGGTAACAAAGCTCCCTGACCAAGGACAAGATCTCTGCACCGTGGAGAATCACCCGCAACATTCCCTAACGCCCAGACAGCCTAAGACGAAGAAAATATACTTTAACAACATACTTGGTCTCGAATATTAATGAAGAAACATACTGTACCTGCTCACGGACATCATCACTCTGAGAAGCCAAGAGTTGCACAAAAATGGGAACAGCACCGTGTTCAATGACAACCTTCGTATGTTCTGAAGTCCCAGAAGCAATGTTCGTCAATGCCCAAGCAGCCTCAAACTGAAGCCACACACAAAGCATTAAGTTTCAGATGATAATTGCAGCAAATGTGAGAGAGATAACACAAACCTGAAGCTGTGGATAATCGTCCCTGTTGAGAAACTCCACAAACCTTGGCACAACACCAGCAGCTATCACCTCTTCGATAGGAGGACTTCGCTCTACCAAATCAAAACAAAAGGCATCCATTCAATTTCAAGAACACGCCTAGTAAAATCCAAACTACACAGATACCAGCAAAATCACCTATGGAAAGCAGTTTCCTGAACTGAGTAGTTGCTTCAAGCTGTAAGTTCCTATCCTCTGACCACACTCCACCAACCATAGACGGCAAGCTCTCCAACTTAATCAACAATCAAAAACGATCTAATCAGTTCTAAAACCCTAGAAATCGAATCGGTTCCAGATCCATAGTGATTCTATACCTTCTTCTCGACGGATGTAGCGGAAGCAACGGATGAAGGAGCGAATTGAGGCTGCTGTGTGGATTGAAGACCTTCGCGACGCTTCTTGAGCAAGCTCTCTTCGCGCTTCGTTTTACGGATCTCGACCATGTTGTCTTCTCTCCTCCTTCGTCCTTCCTCGGCGTCCACCGCCACTTTGTAGCGGTTACGGCGAACCTCAGTCCTCGCGTTGGGTCTCAGAGACATGATGGCTACTGCTCTTCTTGGTGAACGAATGTGAGAGGAGAGGAGAGGAGAGAGTGTTAGAATAGAATCGGCGGATATATAGAGAGAGAGAGGGAATCAACCCTAGCTAGGCGAAGCAGAGGGGAACGAGAAAAGAGGAAAAGTTACAGAGATTGAAATTTCGTTTGGTTTACAAAATACATTTTTTTAATTTTATTTGATTTCGTTACAGAGACCCAGTTGACTTGTCGACACTAGTCTATTTATTTTACCATATCGTACAGCTAATTTTGTTATTTAATACTCCCTGGGTTTTCACAAATATTTGTAAGTAGTTTTAGTTAAAAATGTGAATATTAAAAAAAAATTATTTTGAAGAAATAGCATTTAATACATAAATTCAACCAATAATAAAAAATTATGAATTATTTGATTGGTCACACAACATGTAATAAATGTAAAAGGTGCTTTGGATTATGTAAATATCTTACATTGTGAAACAAACATTTTTTACTAAAACTACTTACATATCAAAACAGAAGGAGTAAAAAACTAGGTCAAACACCCGCGCCGGGTTAAGATTTTAATTTTATAAACATAAAATATTTTTTTACATCATCCATACAAATATTCAAACATAATAATGTTATATTTTACATGTTTGTCATCTAATTGATTGTTTCACCATCACATTTATTTGTAGATTCTTATTATATATTTATCTCATTGGATTTGCGTTTAATTATAAGACGACTTAATATTTTTTTTAAAATATGCAAAGTTTAAATGATTGATATACTTTTGTATTGAAATCATATATTATTTAAATATCATATCTAAAAGTATAATTAACAAAAAGTAATAAAAATAATTTATTAATTTAATAATTTATTGTATTTTATGACAATTTTACAATATTCAACTACATCATTTGATGAATAAATATTTTACTATTTTAGATTTTCTGAAAGTTGTAAAGGTAAATCTATATTCAATTAGTATGGATAATTAAAGGTTTGGAGTTTTAATTTAATGGAAAATCTAACTTGATTTCGTGTATCAAGATTTTTTAATTAAATATATGGAAACAAAATGAAGATTTTATGGTATTTTAAGATAGCGATTTCTTTTATAGGTTAATCAATATTTTCTATGGTATATCATATTTTTCACTTAGGGGTGGACGTTTGGATATTCATTCGGATTTGGTTCGGGTATATTCTAATTTTGGGTTTCTCGGGGTTAAAACTTTTAGTCTTATTCGAGTATTTATAAATTTTCATTCGGTTGGTTTAGATAAACCCATTTAAATTATTTTTAAAAAAATTAAAATTCATATATACTTTTAATTTTTAAAAATTAAAATTAAAATAATATATTACATATAAATTTTAAGAAACTATACTAAAATACCTAAATTTAACTTAAAATTGGTTTACCTTGAATATTTGGATAGAAAATCAATATATATTTCAAGTGTTTTTAGTGTTTTAAGTATTGTTCGACTATTTTAGAAATTTATTTTTGACTATTTATATATACTTTCAAATATTTTGAACAACTTTAAAATATGTTATATATTTTAGATATATCTTTATGTACTAAATCTAAAAATAATTAATATATTTAAGTAAATAAAATTATTTTGGATACCTAAAATATTTATGTTCGGGACGGGTTTGATTTCAGTTTTCTAAATACCAAAATTTTGGAACCCGTTCGGATATTTTCCGGTTGGATTTGGTACTATTTTTTCAGATTAGAATCGGTTCGGTTTTTTGGATTCGGGTATTTAGCTCAACCTCAGTTTCGCTGGTATTTTTTATGTAAATAGATAAAAGATGTTTGAAGTTGTTATGGGAGATCTAAATTGATTTATTGTATCTCATTTTACCTTGGTAAGATTTGGTTGAACATGTTTTAAATAGGAGATATGAAAGACTGATATTGCTTGATACATATACCAATTTTTTCTTGACTTGTTAACTGAATGTGGGTGACTGTTTTGATATTTTAATATTCTAAAGGAAATTTATATTATATAGTCTTTTAATTTGTTTATTCATCTAATCTGTTTGGTTTGATTTTACATTATTCTCATTTTGGATGTATACAATATAGTACAAATATGTAGAACATGTAAGTTTTCCGAGTACTTAAAATAGTCATGATATGATACTGGGTATATAATATAAATAATTTTATACAAAAATATGAGTATGTTAAATCGTTTCCAAAGTTACCTTGAACCGATTTGTTCAGTTAATGAACAAAGAATTTAATAACTGACATGTTTTTTTACACTGAATGACTTGCATTTTATAGTTGTTTATAAACATATCTAATTTCTTATACTTGGTTTATATGTTTATAATTGCTTAGTTATTTAAGAATAAATCATTCCCACTTTAGATCAGTTTTTAATTAATGGTTAGTGACTTATTTAAATACAGTTCAATATTAAAGGGAAAAGAATATTATTTAGTATAATGGATAAGATCATAGGATGTTTTTCAGTTAATGATGATAATTATATGATATTTTTAAATTAATGACTTTTTAGTAAGGGTCTATTTTTAAATATCACACATGAAAAGAAGTTGTGACTTCTATTTTAATAGATAAGATATATCATTATGATGAAATATACACCAGGTGAAAATCAATTTTTTAATTATTTTTACAACGAAATGCTATTATATTACTCAAACTTGAGTGTGATCGGATAACCAGACCAAAATAGAACAATCAATAAAACAGAGTTTTCTATAGAAAGACCTCGCGGTCCTAGTTAAAGAATCTGAAATATGATTTTGCGCTCATGGAATATGAATGATCTTGAAGTCCAAAAAACATATCTGCAGAGTCTCTACCCTCCCCAATTTTGTTGCAAAGAAATATAGTGTGTGCATTTCATGTTTTAAAATTCATGTTAAAATCATATGATATTAGGTTCGTGATTTGTAAATTTAGTTCAAATCATGTATTATTTAGTTATATAGATTTATTAAAATTCTTATTTTACAATAAATTTGACGAAAATTTTAAAAATTATTTAAATTAAATCTAATAAAACTTCTAGATTTATTAATACTAACTAAATATACAATATTAGATTTTAAAATCAATAAAATTACTTGAATTTATAAATTTTACATAAATTTTTGAATTAATTAGAATATATTAAAATAACTCCATCTACTTGGCTATTGAATGGTATAATAGTTAGAACTTAAAAAGCACAGTAAAAACTCAATAAATTAATAATGTTGGGGCTATGAAAATTTATTAATTTATAAAGTTATTAATTTATGATAATTTCCTTTTTAGATCTATATTTTTTTGAAAAAACAGTGTATAAAAGTGAAAAAAAAATTATTTGCTTCATTATATTATATATTGGTTAGTGTTTATACATTTGAATTTTAACTATTTTTACTAGATCATTGATATAATTTATGTATATGAATACATATTATATAATACAAATTCACTTTTATACTTTTATATGCAATTCCATAAAACTAAAAATAAAATTACAGATGAAATTTATTTTGAAAAAAGATACACAACAACAAAATTTTGTATATTTTAATATAAAATTAATATATATGGTAATTGTTAATTTATGATTTTAATAGGACCATATATTTACCTATGAGTTTTCAAAGTATTATTCTTACTATTTTATCAAATAATGTTTTATTTTACACCGGTCCAAGTTGAAACCGGAAAAATTTATTAGTCTATAGTGTTTATTAATTTATCGATAATAATTCATAGAGTTTATATTGTATATTCGTTTTGGAGTAAAGTATCATATAACACAATCATCAGTCATCACGTAAAGAGGCTCCAACCAAGTTTTTAGCCTTCATTATCTTTTTAAGATATTATGTACGGCCCAGACATCTTCTCTGAGGTTTAAAACTCTCAAAGAAGAAATAAATAAAATGATTGGTTTCAGCCGAGGTCGAGGACTTGGTATTTGAGTTTGGCGTTGAGGAAGACGCATGAGCAGTGCTCTTAGATAAGGTTTCCGTCTTCTGATTCCTCGTGCGGGTGGAAGCCTTGTTGCTCTATACATCTAATGGATCTGAGACATGGAATACTCCGTGAGGTGTCTTACATGCGGACACACACGTTAGGCAGAATAGCGATTTACAAAAGTAAAACTGGTCAGCTTCTCGCAAGAGAAGACTTGCAAATCAAACCACTGCTTCGTCTCGAAACAATCACCCATCCATGGTTGATAAAGGAGAGGTATATACCTCTACAACAAATACACCTCACACCGATGAATCCAAAAGCTAGAACAAGGCAAAAACGAATTGACCATGACTGCAAGCGACCGAAGAGAAACAGAAGAACCACAACTCATATCTAAGGCAACCCTCGACTTGACAACAACTGATGAACCACGCCTTCCACTTTTGAAACAGGAACGAAGAAACACAAATCTGAGGTCGAAGACATCCCCCTCACCCTAGATATCATCAAACCAAAAGCCAAAAACCCAAAAAGAGAACCCCAAACAAGCAGCAATAGATCACAAGAGATAAAAGAAGAAAATTGGCCGGTTCTGATGTTAACAGAGCCACCGAAACCGGCTGGTTGAAAGCTTGACGACACTAGGGTTTCTCTCTTAACGGCGCTAGGACTTCTCTCTTGACAGCGCTGGACCCGAGTTAATGCTGTTTTTGAGATTTTAACAGAATTTTAGTAAAACACTTTTCATTATATATAAACCGGCTTATATACGGGTCACTAGATTCATAGATGAAATTATAGATCCAAAATAGACATGAAATATTGATTTCATATAATTTAAATAATTTAGTAAGAAATAATGAGCACATTAAATGTTGGATAAAAGATGAAATAAGATTACAAATATAAATAAATAATAATAATAATAAATGTTAAAATAATTACATAAATATAATTTATCTATTTATGTGCTTGCAGAAATAAAAATTACGCATATTAAAAGATAGTGTATATATATATATATATAATATGTATAAATGTAAGGGTTATTTGTGAAAAAAAAATTTAGATTTTTAAAGAGAGTAGAGCAAAATGGGAAGATAAAAAGGAAGAGAGAAAATAATTTTGGTTTGTTGGCAAATTTGGATTTTTTTGGTTTAATGAGTACAATTTCTATATATTTTATCTGTATTTAATATATTTTTGATGAACAAAAACTTCTACGTTTTAAAAGTACATGTCAAAATCTAGCAGGCACTAAAATCACAAGCAAGGTTAAAATAAAAAGAAAGAAACAACAACAATTGTTTGCACTGTTATAAAAAGAACTGAAATTTACTGTATGAGAAGAATTTCGGAGGTATATGTTTGGTTCTATCGCTTTTGATATATCCTTCCTTCGTTTGAGCAACACATGCCGCGTTATCTTCATATAGAATAGTTGGCTCCGCATTTTCGTCAATCCCACTGCTTGAACATATGTGTCGGCTTATTGATCTTAGTCATACACATTCTCTACTTGCTTCATGGAGTGCAATGATCTCAGTGTGATTTGAAGAAGTAGCAACAAGTGTCTGCTTCTGAGAACGCCAAGATATGGCGGTGCCTCCAATTGTAAAAACATATCCTGTCTGGGATCGAGCTTTGTGTGGATCTGACAAATAACCTGCATCTGCAAAACCAATCATTTGACCTTTTGAACTTTTAGGATAAAACAAGCCTAAATCAGTTGTTCCTTGAAGGTAACGAAAGACATGTTTAATTCCATTCCAATGTCTTCGTGTAGGAGACGAACTGAATCTCGCTAAAAGATTAACAGCAAAGGATATGTCAGGTCGAGTACAATTTGCAAGATACATAAGAGCTCCAATTGCACTTAAGTATGGAGTTTCAGGACCAAGTATTTCTTCATTTTCCTCAGATGGTCGAAACGGATCATTTTCAACATTAAGTGATCTAACGACCATCGGGGTGCTAAGAGGAGTTGCTTTATCCATGTTAAAGCGTTTCAATACTCGTTTGGTATATGTAGACTGGTGTACAAATATACCCTTTTGAGAATGCTCAATTTGTAATCCTAGACAATATTTTGTCTGGCCGAGATCTTTCATCTCAAATTCTCCTTTCAGATAGTTTGATGCCTTTTGGATTTCGTTTTGAGTTCCAATAATATTAAGATCATCACCGTACACCGCGATTATCACAAATCCGGATGTTGTTTTCTTTATGAAAACACAAGGGCATATAGGATCATTCGTGTATCCTTCTTTTGTTAAGTGTTCGCTGAGACGATTATACCACATTCGTCCAGATTGTTTTAACCCATATAATGACCTTTGCAATTTCTGGCATTTTAAATCCATCTGGGATTCTCATATAGATATCAGTATCTAATGATCCATATAAATATGCCGTAACGACATCCATGAGACGCATTTCTAAATTTTCATTGGCCGCTAGGCTCATCAGGAATCTAAATGTGATTGCGTCCATGACAGGAGAATAAGTTTCCTCATAATCAATTCCTGGCCTTTGAGAGAAACCTTGGGCTACGAGACGAGCTTTGTATCTTGTAATCTCGTTTTTCTCATTTCTTTTTCGGACAAATACCCATTTGTACCCAACTGGTTTTACATCTTTGGGTGTGAGCACAATAGGTCCGAATACATTTCGTTTGTTAAGCGAATCTAATTCGACTTGAATTGCATCTTTCCATTTTATCCAGTCATGTCTCTTTTGACATTCATATACAGACTTTGGTTCTGGATCTTCGTTTTCTTCATTTATTTCCTTTGCTAAAAGGTATGAGAAAACGTCATCAATATCATCCATCTCATTTCGTTTCCATATCTTTCCATTATGGATGTAATTGATAGAAATCTCATGATTTCCTTCAGATTCAAGATGCTTTATATTGTCATTAGATTCACAATTTTCTTCGTCCAAAATATTTTCTGTTATTTTGGGAGTATCATGCTTTTCACATTCCTTACGTTTTCTAGGAAGTTTATCCTTTGAACCAATAGGTCTACCGCGCTTTAAACGTGTTCCTGATTCACGTGTATCAACTGCCGTTCCACCATTTTGTGGTATTTCAATACGAGCAGGAGTATTTGCAGCGGGTATATGTGATTTAGTTACCATTTTGGTATCAGCAAATGCATCAGGTAGCTGATTTGTTATATTTTGTAAATGCATGATACGTCGAACTTCTAGTTCTGACTGTTTCGTAGGAGGATCAAGGTGTAATAACGATGGTACACTCCATTTGATCTCTTTTCCTACTTGTTTATTGTCTCCCCCTAGAGTTGGGAATTCTTTCTCATTAAAATGACAATCGGCAAATCGTGCCGTAAACACATCACCAGTTTGTGGTTCTAGGTATCTTATTATTGATGGAGAATCATAGCCAATATATATTCCCAACCGTCTTTGCGGTCCCATCTTTGTACGTTGTGGTGGTGCTATTGGAATATAAACCGCACAACCAAAGATTTTTAGATGAGAGATATTTGGTTCTTTTCCAAATGCTAACTGTAATGGGGAATATCTATGGTATGCACTTGGTCTTATCCGAATTAGTGCTTCTGCATGCAAAATAGCATGTCCCCATACAGAGGTTGGGAGTTTTGATCTCATGATCAATGGCCTTGCAATTAGTTGCAGCCGTTTAATTAATGATTCTGCCAAACCATTTTGTGTATGAACATGAGCAACAGAATGCTCTACTTCAATCCCTGATACCATACAATAATCATTAAAAGCTTGGGATGTGAATTCACCAGCGTTATCTAATCTAACTCTTTTAATTGGATAATCTGAGAACTGTGCTCTTAATTTGATTATCTGAGTTAGAAATCTCGCAAATGCCATATTTCGAGATGATAACAAACAAACATGTGACCATCTACTCGATGCATCGATTAATACCATAAAGTAGTAGAATGGTCCACACGGTGGATGTATTGGTCCACAAATATCACCTTGGATTCTTTCCAAAAACTTTGGTGATTCTTTGTCAACTTTGGTTGGTGATGGTCTTATGATTTATTTCCCAAGAGCACACGCATCACATGTCATTTTATTACTTTGGTATATATCTTGGGTTTTTATTGAATGACCATGTGAGCTTTCAATGATTTTTCGCATCATTGTAGTGCCTGGATGACCAAGGCGATCATGCCATAATGTAACATCTTCTGGATTTCTTTTTATCACAAGATGTGATTCTATAGCATCAATATAAGTGTGATGCAATCCAGAAGGAAGTTCTAGAAATTTTTCCAGTACAAGGCCTTTGCCTGATTTTTCAGAAGTTATATACAAATACTTCTTTCCATTCTCAGTTGCAGACTGAGTGTTATACCCTTGACGGTATATATCTTTGAAACTCAACAAATTTCTCTTAGAATTTGGAGAATATAAGGCATTATCTATGGAAAACTTTGTTCCATTAGGCAACATAAAGTTCGCCTTGCCAATTCCTTCGATCAGGTCTGTAGGACCTGATATTGTGTTTATAGTCATTTTTACTGACTTTAAAGTAGAGAAATATCTCTTATCCTTCAGTATAGTGTGCGTTGTGCCACTATCTGGTATGCAAACTTCTCTACCAATTTGTTTAGTTGTTGTTTCATTTGCTTTCTTATCCATTTCGAATCGCAGAGTGATCGTGCTGATAACGTGTTATAAAAAGAACTGAAATTTATTTGTATCGCAGGAATTTAAATAAGGGCAAAATTTTATACCCGTAAAAAGAAATAACACTGATACAGAGAGAGAATAGAAGAGAAGTGTTTTTTAGGTGTGTTTTATAAACGAACGCAAACGTTCGTATATATAGAAGAAAATTTACTGTGCAAATAATGCAGCGGGACCCACATCTTTAATTATTTCAAATCTTTAATTATTTCAAACATTACGGTGGCCACCGCTTTTGTTTACTTTGGTAACATGCACCATGTATTCAAACGACGAGCATTTTATATATGGACCAAGAGCTAAAACAAAACAACTTCATACAAGGTTTTTAATGGAAACATGAAACACGTGAGCAGGCTCAACCCAACCCAAGTACCCCAACCACGTTACATTTACACGTAGAACCATTCAGCGTTGTACCTTAAAAGCTCGAATCTGCCTGCAAATTAAATCAACTTCTTCAGTTATCTGTCAAAACTAAATCTGAATCACATTTACATAATATGAAAATAACAGATATACTTTTATACTAATAAATATTTACCCACCAAATTCTCTTGTCCAGTTGCACAGGTGGGTCTTCTAAGAGGAAGTTGCTTTCGAGGCGTTCTCTGAAAATATAAAAGACACGTACGGGAAGACTTAATATTACTAATTAACTACATTTGGTACTGATATAAGTAAGTAGGTTAAAAATGTTACCTGTAATTTGGGTCTTAAGTTTTCTATTGCCGCTATTGTTCTCTCATCTACACTTGCTTCTTGCTGTGGAATTTTAATAATTATATACAATATATATTTTCTAAAAACTACGCACATATATCAAAAAGAAGAAGGAAAAAGTAAATTGGAAAATAAAAAATTCACATTTAGGTAGATTACATAAAGTGATATATATACCTTGTGTAAAGCCCAATCTGCTGAATCAAAGAAAGCACGTTTGTGATTCTGCATTGTTTTAAAAATAATTGTTAGTACATTAACAGCTCAAATTACAAATATATGAAAAATGTAGGTTATTTGGAGATAATTCACCTGCGAGATAAGTGGCTTTTTCTTTGGCACAAGTCCTCCGTATTTGTGAGCACCAGAGGTAGACTAAGGACAAAACAAAATAATTTTAATAAATTAAATATTAATATGTTTTTCTTTTGTTCAATATTAAAATCTATAGTTACATTTCAAAACTAAAGAGAGGCAAAAAGACAGTGATCATCTTGCCAATAAATCCTAAACCATACCGACAGGTTAAAGAAGTTCACTGTACTGTACCGATCACAATCGGACACTGAAACAAAAAACTAAGACCAATCGACGATACGAATGGAGAACAGGTGTCCAAAAACGTACCACGTGACAAGTGAACAAACGTACCACAAAACGACGATACGACGATAAGTCTATCTTTTTCTTTATTTTTTGCTGTAAGATTATAAGTCTTATCGTTTAGGCCGTCCATATCATTAAGATATCTCTAATGTTTGACAAAAAAAAAAATATATATATATATATATATATATATATATCTCTAATTAAGATTTTCTTTATGCTTTTATCCAAAATATCTTCCACCCGACAAACAAAAATTCCTTTCAGGATCAAATTTAAAACTCCAAAATTATGAATGATAATAAATTGCAAAAAAAGATTTGTCGAATTAAAATATTTAGTTTTGTCCAGAAAAAAAGGTAAAACAAGAAGATAATGTTTGAATGGTAAACAGACGTAAGATGAAAACAAACGTGTACGCCGTCCTTAAGTCGCCGACGATTAGTTTTGGCAATGTATTTGACTACTAATCCTATCTTAATTAACTTAGATTTATAACTTAATGTCTCTAATTTATAAACAATTCTACTGCAGTCAAAACTTTTCTTATAGTTGCAACAATATTGGGATTTACCTTTCATATATTATTTTCATTGCTACCCAGATTTGATAATACCTTTGCAATTGTTAAGATTGATTCAGAATCGTATATTCTTGTTTACTTATTAAAAGAAAAATACTTAAAAACTGCTTAAAACAAAATCATGAAACAGGAGAAACATTCAATTCGTCAATTGTTTTGATTTTACTTAATTACCTCTTGTCGTTGAGAAAATAAGAAATCGTCAGCTCTGTTGTAATCAGTCGCCATGTTTCTCTAACTTTTTGCCTTTTCAGATTCCTTCACTTCGTCCTGATCGAATCAATTAAACAGAAAACAATCAATTAAGTAATTAATCCCCAAAAAACATCACACCTTTTGGAATTAATCTCTTGTGTACGGTGTGTACCTTAGAGTGGTTCAGAGACGGGAAAAAGAGGAAGACGGTGAGATACGAACATGCGTTCACCCATTAGCCAGATTATATATACACACGCTCATGAGATAATAAATCACACGTTCACACGTGCGTTGTAGTTAAGCAAAGGCTACTAAAAGTGCAACATACACGTATTTGAACTTCTAGGATTTTTTTCTTAGCTAATTTTTAAGAAGAAAATGACAAAATAATTCGTAACTTTCAAATTTAAACTAAAAAATCTATCTCACAAACACGTTATTTAAATCCTAAATTTTCAACTAAACACAAATAAATCTTAAATTTTATTGAACAAATCTTCAGTCCGGTCAAAAGTCAACCGTTTAATTTTGTTAATTATATTTAAGACTTTTGATAGGATCAAAAATAGTTTAATTGACAACAAATAAGATTATTTTTATTTTTCTACAAAAATTTTTTTTGTTATTGACTAAATAAAATATATACTTCAAGTAAAGCTTGACACATATACAAATTTGGCGGAACCAGCCTAGTTTTTTAGGAGGGTCAAACGCATAATGTGTATATATTACATGGGTCAACATACCCACAATTTGCAAAAATTTCTTTTTTTTAGTAAAAATGCATGTAAATTTTTTTATGTTTTAAAAATCATGTGGGTCATTCATTTGACCACCCTCCTAACCCGCTGCCTCCGCCACTAATACAATATGCTTTGTTGTGTTTATTTGTTTTTGAATTTATATATATTGTGATATGCTTTTGTTGTATTTATTTGCTGTTGAATTTGAATACACATATGCTTTGTTGTAGTCACTAAAGTATGACTGGTTTACTCTCTACCACTCGCAAACGCAGCTTTTATATTTGGTAGCGGTTGTTGGCGTTTTGCAACAATCATTCAAACCGCTTCAAACCCCTCCAAACCGCTTCAAACCGCTCTAAATATCATAAATTCAAAAGTTTGTTCCAGCTAGCGTTTTTTGCGGGAGCATAATTTTTTTTCTTTTTTAAAACAATATAAATACAAAAATAAAATATTTAATCAAAATTTAAATTGGAATTATAAAAATACTAAAATATAATACTTAATATTATAAAATTTAAAAATAAAAATACTTTCTATAATTTTTAAAAATTTAAAACTATAACTTTGTAAATATAATTTTTGTATTTATTATAAAATTATGATTTTTTATATTTTTATAATTATATAAAATGTAAATATTGTTAATTTCCTATTTAGCCGCTGATATATTTGGTAGTTAACCAGTCATAACTATCCCGCAAACGCACCAATTTCTAACCGTAGAACCATTCGTACAAATTTCTTAAAACCGCTAGAAACCGCAACCACCCGCATCCGCAAACTCCTGCAACCGCAACCGCTGCGTTTGAACCAGTCAGGCTCTAACTAATTATTCATTTAGAAAGAATCATTACAATGTTAGTCTCAGAACAACTATCACTTTTATGTTTATGTTTATTTTTTTTAGTTTAGGAACTTACTTATTACTATGATATATCTAAACTTACTTCACATTTGTGTGTTTAAATTACGTTTTCTATTGAGTAAACTTTTTTATTCTTGGTTCGTTTTTAAAACTATTATTTTTAAGTTAATCTAAATCATATATTCCTTAGAGAACTATTGTAATCAAGATGAAAATGTTATAACTTTTAAGGAAACAATTTTTTTAGTAAGATATTTTAATAAAGTGGAACAAAAGAATTTCATATTTTTGTTGACCAAAATATTTTGGTCTCAATAAAAATCAACCACTAAATATAACAAACAAAACCAAATGACTAATCTTTTGCGGGACTAAAATAGTTTTGCCAACAAAAAATATGAGATATATTTTTGTTTGATTGAAAATTGAAGATTAAATCAACTTCATCTCGTACAGAAGAATGAGAAGAATTCGACCAACCGTAGCTAAGAAGCTGAATCGTAATTATTAGGTCCGATCATATTGAAGTAAGAAAATTCAGCCTCAAAATATGTACAAACAAAAAAACGGGTAATCAGAGACGAAATCCAATTTGATAACAAATAAAAAATCAGAAACCGCTCTGCTATGAAAAATAGATGAGAGAAAAAAAGAGAATGTGCCTTTTAGAATAGTTGAAAATATTTATCTAGTCATCTACTAAATCTTATGATTAGAATGGTAAAAATGGATAAAGCATCGTGGATCTAACAGATCAAGTGGATCTAGTGGAACAAATATGGATCAAACTGATCAGTTGAAACTTTAGCGAATCAATTGGTCTAAAATATTTATTTATTATATTTAAATAATATTGTAGATTTTTTATTTTCTAACATATTTTATTATTTAATTTACCTATAAATTTTTATTATTACAGTAGTAATATTTAATGTTTTATTTATAAAAAAAATTATAATAAAACAAGAGGATGCAACACAAATATACCCAATATACGGTGGTTTTACTGTACAAGTTGAATAATGAAAAGACTGTTCGAACTGCAACTTTAGTTTTTATTATTTTATTATTTTATTATTTAAATAGAATCACTTATCTGAACAATGTTAATGGTGTTAATGGATGTTTGTGTGTGTGTGTGAGATCCACCTTGTCGAAGGTATCTATTTTATCTTCTACCATTCAAAACCTTAGTAATATTTATTTTGTAAAACGGATTTTATTTATATAATATTTACATGCATTTCCATTTAATAAATAGATAAAAAATCAATCTTATTAATGTTAAAGTATATAATTAACTGTTCATATAAAAGTTTTCGTATTTAATTGATAGTTTTTCAGCCGTATCATCATATAAGGCAAAAAGAATTCACCAAGAGAATACAATCAATTGGCTTCTTACAAAAGATAAAAATGGAGCTATCGTTTACATTAGCGACAAGATTATCTCAACGTCATAGTGATTAGGGTGGGACGAATCCAGATATCTGAAAATTTTAGGGTATCCAGATAGCTGGATCCGTGACTTTAGTATCCAGATCTGTTGGATTCAAGATTTTAGTATCCGGATCTGTTCTTTCCGGATATCCGTCTAAATAGTGTATTACCCACGAGTATCCGGATTTGGATATGTAAAGATAAAATAAAATAATTAAAAAATCTTAAAAAATACTAATATTCTAAAATAACATATAAATTAAATATTTATACAAATTTTATAAATATATATATAAGATTATAAAAATTAATATATAATATTAATTTTATGTATTAATTTAATATATCAACTATAGTTATTAATACAATTTAAAATTTAATATATTTAAAAAATACGGATCCAGATATCTAGACTTAAAAATCAAGATATTCGAATCCGTATTCGATGGATCTGGCAGTTTACTATCCGGATCTAGATCCTTGCACCCAAGATATCCTATTTTTGGAGCGGATCCGGATTAGGTCTCAAATATCTGTTTTTATCAATTATTCTGAAAACGATGTGTTTTCACTTTCTCTTGCAATTATCATGGCGCTTCAAACCTTAAAACATGATTTTCTACTTATATATTTGTATGATATTTTATCTAGATTTTTGTTTTTGAATTTATCTCTGTGAAATTTTTTTATCTCGGTCGGTTTCTATCTCCAGAAGAACAATGTTTTTTGGTGGCCTATGTGTAAAAACTATATTTCACTTATTTCAGTATAATCCTTCAATACAAAAAAAACCTGTGAATTGTAAGAACCGCACAAGTAATTTTCTTACATCTGACTAGATAAAGTTTTTCCTGAGGAAAAAATAGTAAAAATAAAATTATAATATTTTACTAATTTATAAAATTATTAATTTTTAAAGCGGTTAATTTATAAAAAAAGTTTCTCTTTATATTTCTATTTTAAAAATATTTTTAATTTAAAGTAAAAAGAATATTTGCTATTACAGTATAATATTGACTAATTTGTAAATTTTTTTTTTGTCTTTTTATGTTAGATTATTTGGTGTCTTAGTGACATAATGTGTACATAATGAATTTTAAAAATAATTTTACAAATAACACCAAAATTTAAAAAAAAAAAATAAAAACAGAATTTACTTGATTTTATATAAATTATATACATAATAGTTATTAATTGATCAGTTTAGGTGAATATAAAGGGTTTTCTGCAAAAAAACCCTCAATGTGGTTTTTTTTTGCAAATTAATCCGCGAACTCAAAAACCCACGGGTCAACCCTCCAAGTGCCAGTCAAACCGCAATATAACCCTCGGCATCTCGGCCAACAAATATATTTGTTTACTTAACAAACGCAATTATATAGATTTCTAAAACGAAATGACCTTGTTTTTCTCGGACATGGGAGCTTGCGTAAATGCACAATGAAGGTGGGGTTCAACAAATTTTTTTCATTAAAAAATTAGCGCCAAAACGACCTAGTATTGAAAAAATGTTAAAATTATACACAGTCAAATACACATAAATATGGCCGAGGGTTATATTGCGGTTTGACTGGCACTTGGAGGGTTGACCCGTGGGTTTTTGAGTTCGCGGATTAATTTGCAAAAAAAAATCACATTGAGGGTTTTTTTGCAGAAAACCCGAATATAAAAGAGAGTGGTAATAAATTAATTGGTTAGTTTTCAAAAGTATTTGCGTCGTTGGGTAATATGGGTATGCAAAATTACAGAACACTCCATACAATGTATGTCATAGCTACTGCTATTTAGTCACCGGATTTGGTGAATATTATTTTGTTAGATATTGTTAGATCATCTCCGGTGGTACTATTTAATTTCTTCTATATCTATATTATTAAAACATAAACATTGTGTTGGACCTAACTTTTATTTTGTAAGTTTTTAAATTAAATACAATTTTCTACTTTATAGTTAAACCTACATTAAATCATTAATATTTTTTCCTTATATTTCTATATATCTATATTATTAAAACGGAAACATTGTGTTGGACCTAACTTTTATTTTGTAAGTTTTTAAATTAAATACACTTTTCTACTTTATAGTTAAACCTACATTAAATCATTAATACTTTTTTCCTTATATTTCTATCTATGTTTCTAAACAATATACTTATTTCTTTACACTAGTATCCATATTTCCAAACAACACTATAATTAATCTTGTGTCCAAACAGTGTAAAATATTAGAACTCATATTCTTAATAATTTCTAACAATTTTCTTTCAGATTATTTAGATAAAATAAATAATGTAAAAAATCAAATAATTTAGAAAACAATGAAAATGAATAGAAATTATTTTTACAGGTTTAAATACTACAAAACATTTCAATCAATAATAAATCAATTTAATTAACTGATTATTTTATTTATATTTACTTAATAATAGTTATATCATTTATTTAAGTAATATAATAATTCAATAATATCCATTACATAAAAAATATATATATAAAGGTTATACATTGTACAATAAATATAATAGCAAAAATAATTATGAAGAATGTTCAAAATATAGGTTATCTAAAAAAATGTTTAAGATTAATTGTTAATAATAAATAATATTATAAATTATTAACAAGATAAATTACACAAAACAATTATAATAAATTAATTAAGCTATATAAAAAGGAGTAATAAGATCAAGACATATTTATAGTTGTTAATCATTTTATATCTATCATTTTCTCTATCAAATTTTGTAGAAACGTCATAATTTCATAAAATTGCAAAGTAGCGAACTTTAAAATTTGGATTAAAAGGTGACAAATTATGAAAATATAACAATTTATATTAAATTTGATTACATATCGGTCATCCATCGGTTCAATCGGTTAGTCTTGGGTTTTAGTGATTTTTTAAAATATGAATATTTTAAAAAACTTTAATTGAATTATTGGATCATCGGATTAATTGGTTTGACCGTGGATTCGGGTCGAATTTAAAAGCATCGATTTAAATATAAAAGAAAATTAAATACACAAAATTCTTACAAGTTAACAAAATATTTGTTAAGTTATTAGTGAAATTTTTCATCATAAAATAATCCGCGCTTGCAAAGTGCAGTCAAGATCTAGTTTCATTCTAAAATAGAATTACGCTATTTTAAAGTTGGAATTTCTCCAATTCTTTACTCTATAATAGAGTTACTCAATATATAGTGGAATATAGAAGAATATTGTTTTTTACTCTAAAAATAGAAGAATAAAAAGAACATTCTTTTATATTACACTCTATTATAGAGTAGCTCTATTATAGAGTAAACCATTGAAGCAAATTCAACTCTATAATAGAGTAACTCTATTTTACAATGAAATGTAGAGAAAATTGTAGAGTATTATTAGAGATGCCCTTAGGATATCCGGTTGTGAGATTATGCCTGTATCAATGAGAGAGTTTGATTTGTATTATTTTAAAACCTGATATCCAGGTATGTTGTTTGCAGCAATAGTGTTCTGATTTTATTTGAGAATGGCCAACTACAATTAATTGTTTCGGAAACGAAAATTAAAAATTTGGTATTCGAAACCCCATTCAAAATAGACAAATATGGAGATTTGAAGATGTGGATATTGGTAAGAAGCGAATCTACAGATTGAAAAGATGGATTAGATAAGACAGACAGAGAAATGACCAATAATAACTAAATTTTTACTATAGAAACGATGATTGCAGTGGCTGCTAGAAATCCTCCCCCATAAGAGAACAACAAATTGGCGAAGCTTCTTCTCTTGGTTAAGAATATCTTGGAGAACAATATCAGTTTTAGCCGGCTCACTCTATATTGTTTGTGTAGCTGATGAATCTTGATTCGAAGGAATTATACACTTGAGTTGCAGTCGTTAAGAGCTTTATTTTCTTGTTTAAGCCGGCGAATTTGATCTCTACCCTCAAGCAAACTAATATTTTGCCATCCATAAGGTTTCTCTTTATCAACCACATGACGAATCCGTGAGAATCATCTTTGTATAATCTTCGTCATGGTTTGTCGTATGTGACATCATCAACGTTGTATAAGTAGAGGAATCAGGAATGGCATGGTGGGCCTTGAAACCTTTTGAAGTAGTGTGATGAACCCAAGCTGGAATTATGGCTACTAGCCGTTGCAGAGTAAATAGGTTTGAAAGGAAAGTAAATGTATTGAATTGAATTCAAAAAGGTGGATTTTGTTATGAAAGTCAAGAAAAAGGAGCAGCCGCGTTTGTAGAAAATATAAAAGATGTGGGGTCCGCTGCACTATTTGCACAGTGAATTTCTTTCTATATATACGAACGTTTTTCGTTCATTGTATTACACACCATCCTTCTCCTTCAATAACACATCCTCTCTTGTTATCAGTGTTATCTTCTTCCTACGGGTATAAAATATTTCCTTATTTAAATTCCTGCGATATAATAAAATTTCAGTTCTTTTTATAACACGTTATCAGTACGATCGTTCTGCAATTCGGTAAAATTTATTGTATCATATATACCCTGCTATAATGGTCGGTATACCGCATGTACTATTATTTATATTATGTTATAATGGCCGGAATACCGCCTATATTATTTATTAATATTTTAATTAATTTATTGGTCGGCCGAGCCGCCTTATATTCTATTTATTGTTAACTGGACGGCCGAGCCGCCTTTATTTTCTGTTTGTTGTTAACTGGTCGGCTGAGCC
>NC_027755.1:14762440-14766947 GCF_000695525.1 Brassica oleracea var. oleracea
AAGAAGAAAGAGATTGAAGTAAGATATGTCCAATCATGCGACAATGCAGCTGACCTCTTCACAAAATCACTTCCGACTTCGGTATTCAGAAAACATGTTCGTAACATTGGAATGCGTCATCAGAAGGATCTATGACTGCTCATTCGAGGGGGAGCTTACGTAGTTGTACTCTTTTTACCTTACTATGGTTTTTCCCATTGGGTTTTCCTTAGAAAGGTTTTTAACGAGGCAACAAAAACGTTAAGCGAGAGCGGATAGTGACACCGGCCCCCAAGGGGGAGTGTTATGAAAGTCAAGAAAAAGGAGCAGCCGCGTTTGTAGAAAATATAAAAGATGTGGGGTCCGCTGCACTATTTGCACAGTGAATTTTTTTCTATATATACGAACGTTTTTCGTTCATTGTATTACACACCATCCTTCTCCTTCAATAACACATCCTCTCTAGTCATCAGTGTTATCTTCTTCCTACGGGTATAAAATATTTCCTTATTTAAATTCCTGCGACATAATAAAATTTCAGTTATTTTTATAACAGATTTAGGATTCTTGAAGATGAAGAAATTGGAAAATCTGTGGAGGGCCCCAAAAGAATGTCATCAATCTATACACGTGTTTTAATTGGCAAAATTCTTTAGTAGCCAACCGAAAAGAAAATCAGGATATAATAATTTGTACAGTGAATCTAAATGACGGCTCGACCAAGTAATTAACGGCTAGTGTTGGTATTGTACTAGTTTTTAACAGTGACATGTAATGGTTCTATCCTTGGAACTCTAATAACAGTGTAGCACACAAATCTGCAAATAAAAAATGATACATCATTAGCTTTGAAAATAAGATTAAAATGTAGTTTGAGAAGATAAAAATGAAGAAAACAAATAGAAACGGGATTTGCGTGTCAATGTGTCTGTGGCAAACTAATGATGAACCTACGCCGAGCTGGGCGGCAAGAAATAATTTTTGACATCAGTTGGATAGTCCAAGTGTACCTACGTATGTATCTAACTCTGGTTTCTTTATCAATAGCGACTTCCAGTGAGAATAAGTTATTCCTAATTGATGTTCAAAAAAAAAGTTATTCTTAATTACTCGAGAAACTTACGAATCAAGTGAAATCATGTTCTTTATTTTATTCTATCCAATTACTGTTGAAATAGAGAAATATATATATATATATATATATATATATACTCTAGTATATACAAGAGACAAGTGTAAACTTATTTACTCCATTTTACTTTCTCTCCCACTTCTACTTTTTCACTTTTTTTTTTCTTTTTTATTCTAAAATTACTAATCACAATTTAGATGAAATTTTTATAGATTCGTGTATATGAACTATGAGGGTCAAACAAATTAAATATAAATAAAGTCATGCATTAATTAAATTAAAATTTTGAGATAAATCATCTAATTGCTTAATGGCATTTTTGCCACACTTTAGCCATTGAATTTCAAATTGGGAAACTTAATTCTTGCTAAATGAAGATGATTCTGGATTTCTGATGGTTGAAGGTGTTTCGATGCATCTTTTAAATGAAATGTGTGTCAAATGTTTCCAGTAAACAATTGGTCTTGGTAATTAATATGTATTGGATCAAACTAAATGATAACATATTCTTTAATTTTAGAATTATTTATCTTCATGTTTTTCTCGAAAGAATATTTACCTTCATGCTCTTGAATGAATTTAGTCAATTTGAAATATTCTTTTTTTTTTGTGTTTTAAAAAGAGGGGTTTCAATTTGAAGTATTCTAGATGGTTTAGAGGTTTCACTTTATCACAACATTTTTACCTGATCTGATGACCATGTTTCCGCTGGATATGACATCATCTTCTCCATGCTCTCCTTCTTCACAAGAAATTGTCTTAAATCATAACATTTTCTTGAATGTTCTCTGATCTACGGATCTTTTGTATAGCCACGCTCTTCCTTTTGGTGCTAAGCTAAATTTAAATGTTTTTTACCACCACCAAATATATATAGGTGTATCATTGTAGACTCAACCAGATTGGAGCACTCAGTCCATACGCAAAATGATTCATGATGCTTTCACCGTTCACTTCTAGATTGAGCCGAAGGCTAAAATACTTGAACTGCCTGCTTGGTGAAATGTACCAAACTGTTTTCTTATTTCCTGATATATATATATTTGTAAATGATCTTATTTCCTGATATTGATCTTGTGGAACATACTGCTTAGTGCTTACTCGTGAAATTTCACATATCATCCCAAGTTGAATATAAAAAATATAATAGTTTATTTTATTTTTGCCTAAATGGAAAGACCACGTCAAGATATCCAAACCGAAATTCACGAAAATCAAATACTTTTGCACTGTATTTCTAAATTAATTCAAAATAAAAACAAAGATGCAATGAGATACGACCAAAATCGAAAGTCTCCTCATCCTCTTGGTCTTCATCTTGTCCATCGCCTTTTAAATCTTTGATTGGATACATCCATAGGAGCATAATTGAGAATTTGATATCATAAAGAGGAAGATTTAAAGTGGTGACAAAAAAATTGATGAAATTAAGGAAGATACTAATGATAACTAATTTATTAAAGCTGCAAAGTGGCTAGATTACAGTTTAAATTTGTTAAAAATATATTCTTATGAAGGCTGATGTGTCATAAAGCAATGTAAATGTATCATCTCCTTGTGAAAAACAATTCAATCTCTATATAAAAATACTTAACTGGTAACCATTAAAAAGAAAAAGAACGAAAGAAAAATGAAAAGTAATATTTATTAGTTATGTTCTTCTTTGTATTTGATAAAGAAATAAATATACTCTATAACTCTTTAATTATAAAAGAATATATTTTTGCAACTGTATATATAAAAGAATGTTAAAGAATTACAGATAACAAATATTCTTTCTAAATAATGCAAAATTGTAAAGAATGATAATGAATTTACTATTTTTATTCATTCTCTTGGTCACCATTTAGAACTTATGTTTAGGTGAATTGAATCAGACCCATTATCTATATAACGAATTAAGCGAAATGTAACGTACTATATTCTTTTTTTCTCAAAGATTTTCAGAGTGACACATGAAGTTAAACCCAACAAATACACCACATGATTTCATGACATGTTCGGATCTGCATCATCATCATCATTATTATTATTATTATTATTATTATTATTATTGTTATTATTATTATTATTTTAATTTGAGCTAGTTTGATTTCTGTTATCAAAAATATAGTATCCCTTGTAAACGTGAAAAAGAAGATGTCAACCAAAGTTGCATTCAATGAAAGAAATTTGAGTAGAGCCCACTGTCACTATTTATACAGTAACTTCTACCTTTTTTACTTCTATATAAACGATCGATTTCGATCATTTGTAACTTGCACCTTACCTCTCTTCTTCCTCTTTATAATAAACACTCTCTATCGTATATCTATCATATATCAATATTATTTCTTTTCTGCGGGTGTAAAATTTCAGCCTTATTTAAATTTCCCAATGTTATAAAATTATAAGTTATTTTATAACATGTTATCAGCATGATCACTCTCCGATTTGATAAAATTTATATGTATATATATACCCTACTATAATGGCCGGTATACCGCCTAGATTACTATTTATTATTTATAGTGGTTGTTTTAATGTACTATTATTTACCTATTTTAATGCGGGCGGTATGTCGTCTCATTAATAAATTTTGATTGTTAAATACACTATAATTATTTGGCTTGGCTGTGCCGCCGCAATATTTATTTAATATTAAAACGAAAATTAATCTATCACCATAATACGATTGATATTTATTTGTCTATTATATTATAATTATTATATAAACTAGTGGTTTTCCCGGGCTACGCCCGGGTTCAGACAAATATATTTACAGATAATATATAAAATACATAAATTATGGTTAATTTATAAAAAAATATATTTTATATTGAATTTAAAATGCTTAAAACTTAAATTTAAAGTGGTTGTCTTTTGAATATAATATATATGTATATATAAATAAGATGATGAAGATGCAAATAAACAAAAAGTTAATTAAAACTATAATCTAAATACTTAATTAGCTGACATATTTGGATTCTCATGAAAATTCCAATATATAAAAAGGATTGAGCAAGAGTTTTTAGAGTGTCCGCGTGGGCAAAGAAATCAAGACCAATCATACTATTATATTGTAGTGTTGCTCAAACAGTAAGTTTAATATGTAAATCAATTTATAAGAAATGTATGGTAAGTTAAAATATGAATGACAAAAAGAAAGTGTTTGTTGCAATTAAGACTGGGCGACTCTCATGGCATCAGGATCCCTCCAGTAACGGATGAGGCCATCCCACACGTCCGTGGTGATGGTTGTGGGTTTGCCCCGCTCATAGCCCTTCACGATCCAGTCACCCTTCCAGTTGGAGACCGTGTCCAACAAACGTTTCTTCGCCTTGTCGATAAACTCTTTCCGCACCTTCTCAGTGACCCCCATGGACCAATTAAATTTTTGCTGCAAAAAAAAAA
>NC_027755.1:14769284-14806006 GCF_000695525.1 Brassica oleracea var. oleracea
TTGAACAACACCGATTTTTTTCTGAAGACAATTTGAATATCGGAACGGGAACTTGCCCATTGCTTTTAATATGTAACTCGCTTCTTGAGCAAATATCCGGCAAGTCCAACCTCGATTTTATGTTGTCTTTTGTCTTCCCTGGGACATTCAATATTGTATTCATGATGTTCTCAAAGAAATTCTTCTCTATATGCATCACATCAAGGTTGTGGCGCAGAAGGAGATCCTTCCAATATGGTAACTCCCAAAATATACTCTTCTTGTGCCAGTTGTGATGAACACCGTAAGAATCAGGCATATTACGAGGGACATGCCAATTACCACCCCAGCGAACTGTTTCGTTAGCTCCGTAGTAGTCGATTTGCGCTTCAATTTGTTCTCCAGTTAGATATGGAGGAGGAGTGTCTCTCACAACCTTTTTGTGCCTAAACAAATTCTTGTTTCTTCGGTACGGATGGCCAACTGGAAGAAATCGACGGTGACAATCGAACCAACTTGTCTTTCTACCATTCTTCAGTTGAAATGCATCTGTCGTTCCATTACAATATGGACAAGCTAATCTCCCATGTGTAGTCCATCCAGACAACATCCCATAGGCAGGAAAGTCACTTATGGTCCACAAAAGCATAGCTCGCATCGTAAAATTCTTCTTCGTTGAGCAGTCATACGTCCTCACCCCTGTTGACCACAAATCTTTCAACTCTTTTATCAGTGGTTGTAGGAAAACATCAAGTGACCTTTTTGGATGCTTCGGACCGGGTATTAATATGGTCAAGAATAAAAACTCCCGTTGCATGCACATCTCCGGTGGCAGGTTGTATGGCGTAAGAAAGACAGGCCACAATGAATATTGTCTCCCTGACATTCCAAATGGACTAAATCCATCTGTGCATAATCCGAGGTACACATTCCGGCTATTGCTAGCGAAATTCGGATGTACTTTGTTAAAATTTTTCCAGGCTCTTGCATCTGATGGATGAGTCATCTCACCATCCGTCTGAGTATGCTCGGCATGCCACCTCATCTTTCCAGCAGTCTGCTCCGATTGGTACAATCTTTTCAATCTATCTGTAATTGGTAGGTACCACATCCTTTGGTACGGTACCCTATTACGTCCCCTTCCTTGCGGCTTGAATCGTGGTTTCTTGCAGAATCGACATTCTTCCAACTTCTCATCATCTCCCCAGTAGATCATGCAGTTGTCGATGCAAACATCTATCATCTCCGAAGGCAACCCAAGACTATAAACCAGTTTCTGAATCTCATAATAAGAATCAGCAGACTCATTGTCTTCCGGCAAATACTCTTTAAATAAATCTGCCCATTCGTTCATGCAACTTTCAGGTAGATTGTGATCAGTTTTAATATTCATCATTCTAGCAGCCAATGACAATTTAGAGAGACCTTCTCTACAACCACTGTAAAGTGGTTGATTTGCCGCATCTAACATTTCATAAAACTTTTTTGAATCTATGTTAGGTTCTTCATCTTCATCATCATGAGCTACGAATGCATCAGTTACCATATCATGAACCCTATCATAATCTACCATCGGCTGATCCTCCTGATGGTAACTATGTGCATTATGCAATTGATGATCAACCGGTTCTTCTTGAAAGTTGCTATTACTACTACTAGCTTCATTCTGATCATAACTATAATCTTCTCCATGTTGAAACCAGATATAATAATTTGGCGTGAAACCTCTATTTACTAAATGCTTCCAAACATTTTCACGATTTGCCAACTTTGAATTGTTACATTTCCTACAAGGACAGAATATTTTACCGCTTTCTTGGGCGAGCGGTGTAGAATCTGCTTGATGCATAAAACGCTCCAACCCAGCAAGATATTCTTTCGTCACTCTCCCGTTAGCATCTCTATGCATATACATCCACCTCCGCAACTCGAAAATATTTCCCAAGCCCGACATTTTTTTCACGTTTTTTTTCTTGTTGGTGTGCTTAAAATTATGTTCAAACCTCCATATATATAGAAAATTTTCGAATCTGGTAGTTGAATTTTGCTAGGAATTTACGACGAAAAATTAGGTTGGTGGCAAAAAAAACGTGTTAAGTTGGTGGATTTCTCGTTCTTTCCTCGTAAGTTATTTCCTCGTAAAAATCATGCTAAAATTACGACGAATTTGCGACGAAACACATTTTTCTCGGAAAAACCACGTCAACTTACGACGATTCTACGAGGAAAAGCTTTACTCGGTATTTTACAAGGCCATTACGAGGAAACTTTATTTCCTCGCAATTTCATCGTTAAGTCATCGTAATTTCACGAGGAATAGTTTTCCTCGTTAAATTTCCTTGCTAAAACTGTGTTTTCTTGTAGTGTAAACAAGTAGGAAAAGAAATCAAATAGAGTGTGCCATCTTTATTACACTTTGATCCTCCTACAAAACAGTCAGAACTAGAAGTTCGACGATGCATTTACAAAATATGTCAAATCAGTTACTTGATGCATTTACCGATGCCAAAAATGGTAACCAAATCACATATACCCGCTGTGAATACTCCTGCACGTATTGAAGTACCACAAAAATGTGGAACGGCAGTTGATACACGTGAATCAGGAACACGTTTGAAACGCGGTAGACCTAATTGTTCAAAGGATAGAATTCCTAGAAAACGTAAAATCACGAGATTGTGAACCTAACGCAATATAGAGCATCATGAATCTGAAGAAAATCACGAGATTTCTATCAATTACATCCATAATAGAAAGATATGGAAACGAAATGAGATGGATGATATTGATGATGTTTTCTCATACCTTTTAGAAAAGGAAATAGATGAAGAAAACGAAGATCCAGAACCAAAGTCCGTATATGAATGCCAAAAGAGACATGACTGGATAAAATGGAAAGATGCAATTCAAGTCGAACTAGATTTGCTTAACAAACGAAATGTATTCGGACCTATTGTACTCACACCCAAAGATGTGAAATCTGTTGGATACAAATGAGTGTTTGTCCGAAAACGAAATGAGAAAACGAGATTACAAGATACAAAACTTGCCTCGTAGCCCAAGGTTTCTCTCAAAGGGCTGTAATTGATTATGAAGAAACATATTCTCATTTTATGGACGCAATCACATTTCGATTCCTGATGAGCCTAGCAGCCAATCAAAATTTAGAAATGCGTCTCATGGATGTCGTTACAACATATTTATATGGATCATTAGATACTGATATCTATATGAGAATCCCAGATAGATAAAAAAAGCCAGAAACGTTTAGTTCCAAACCTAAAGAGTTATGTGCAATAAAATTGCAAAGATCATTATATGGCTTAAAGCAATCTGGACGTATGTGGTATAATCGTCTCAGTGAGCTTTTAACAAAGAAGGATACACAAATGATCTTATATGCCCTTGTGTTTTCATAAAAAAAAAAACAACATCCGGATTTGTGATAATCGCAGTGTACGTTGATGATCTTAACATTATTGGAACTTAAAACGAAATTCAAAAGGCATCAGACTATCTGAAAGGAGAATTTGAGATGAAAGATCTCGGGCAGACAAAATATTGTCTAGGCTTACAAATTGACATTCTAGAAAGGGTATATTTGTACATCAGTCTACATATATAAAAAGAGTGTTGAAACGCTTTTACATGGATAAAGCAACTCTTCTTAGCACCCTGATGGTCGTTACCTAATGTTAAAAATGATCCGTTTCAACCATCTGAAGAAAATGAAAAAAAATAGTTGGTCCTGAAATTCCATACTAAAGTGCAATTGGAGCTCTCATGTATCTTGCAAATTGCACAAGACCTGATATATCATTCTCTGTTAATCCGTTGGCAATATTCAGTTCGTCTCCTACGCCGAGACACTAGAATTGAATTAAACATGTTTTTCGATATCTCTAAGGGACTATTGATTTAGGTTTATTTTATCCTAAAAACTCAAAAGGTTAAATGATTGGCTTTGCAGATGCAGGCTCTTGGCGTTCTCAGAAACAAACACTCATGGCTCCCTCTTCAAATCATGCTGAGGTCATTGCACCTCATGAAACAAGTAGAGAATGTGTATGGTTGAAGTCCATGAGTCGACACATTCGATCAAGTAGTGGAATTAATAAAGATACTGCTTCGACAATTTTATATGAAGATAATGTGGCATGCGTGACCCAAACAAAGGAGGGATATGTCAAAAGCGATAGAACCAAACATATACTTCCGAATTTCTTCTCATACACTCAGAAGCTAAAAAAGAATTAAGAAATTGAAGTAAAGTATGTTCGTTCATGTGACAATGCTGCAGATCTCTTCACAAAATCACTTCATACCTTGTTGTTCAAGAAGCATGTCTATAATATAGGAATGAGACATTTACAAGACTTATAAACTATTCAATCGAATGGGAGCTTACGGTGTTGTATTATACTATGGTTTTTTCCACTAGGTTTTCCTATAAAGGTTTTTAACGTGGCAACAAACACGTTTAGAAAGAGATAATAGCGACACTGGTCTCCAAGGGGGAGTGTTGTAAACATGAAAAAGAAGATGTCAACCAAAGCTGCACCGATCATTGAAATGATCGTGTGAAAGAAATTTGAATGGAGCCCACTATCACTATTTACACAGTAACTTCTACCTTTTTTACTTTTATATAAACGATCGATTTCGATCATTTGTAACTTGCACCTTATCTCTCTTCTCCCTCTTTATAATAAACTCTATTTATTGTATATTTATCATATATTAGTATTATTTCTTTTTTGAGGGTATAAAATTTCGCTCTTATTTAAATTTCCCGATGTTATAAAATTATAAGTTATTTTATAACAGTATCTTAATAGTTTTGTTGATACAGCCATCAAACTTTTAATGGATATTCATTTTTTGTTGCAATACGTTCTTGATTGGCTATAGAGTTTAAATAAAACTAAAGATAAAATAAACTGTTCATTAACAACAACAGCAAGAGAGAGAGAGAGAGAGAGAGGAGAAAAAAAGTATGTTGTTATATGAGTGAGACTAGGCAATAGAAAATATACAACAATCTGATGGAATATAACCGAATAAAATCATTAGTTAAAGCTAAACTGAATTAGGTCAAGTAGCTTTATCCATCAATACTATTAAAATAGAATAATTTTTTATCTACTCACAAATAGTTTAGCTTGAACCATTATATTTATTTAATTTCTTATTATTTCTCTTATAACTAATTTAGTTATTATTAAATATATACTATATCTAACTAAATATTTTAATATTTTCAAAACAAGATATCTAAAAAATATTCTTAAGTATCTTTTCTCAAATTTCATTTTAATAATATCTTTTAATATCTTTTATTTAAAATGTAAATATACATTTATTTTTAATATTTACTTTACATAATAAAATTCATAGATAATATTAACTATAATTATAAAACAAATATAAATGCATTTTTATTTATTGAATAAGAAATAACATTCCTATAATACTTATCTATACATAATTTATATTCATAATTAAATTGCTACAACAATTTATAAATATAAAGTAATTTAATCACTTTATTAACTATTTTATAAATTATAAAATTAAAGAATAAAATATACTCATGAATTTTATAACATATTTTAAAACAAAATATTAAAGTAAGAAACATAAACTAATAACTAATTTCACATTTTAATATACATATTTAAATTAGAATATTAAAAATAATCAATATATTTATCAACTATGAGACGGGTTGAATGACATATATTTAATTTATATAATAATCAAAATAAATTTTGACCAATATAAAAATTAAAAATAAATTTGAACCATAATTTAAGCTTTAAAGTATAAATAAAATTAATATGAGGTGGGTTATGTAAATGAATTATCTTATCTTCATAAAACTATATTCTTGTAAATTTTAATATAGTTATCTATACTTATAAAAAAATAGGCTCGATAATTATCCTCTTAGTGACCACCTTTTCGGTGCACTTCTTCGGGTTTGGCTAATTTCGGGTTCGGATATGTTATTTTCCTTTCTACGAGACTCATTCTTACATTTCAGACTAGGTACAAATCAATTTTTTTTTGTTTGGATTCGATTCAGACTTCGGTTTACAGATGTTATGAAAAATGTTGTTATATATTATTTGAGAAACATTGCAACATTTAAAATGATTATAAATTACTAAAACTATTAAAAATTTCGACATTGAATTTGTTTTCATCAATGGGTTAAAAGGATAAAAATGATCATAATTCACAAATGTGAAATTTTATTTAATTAATAATCATCCTAATAATATGCTATACATATGTTAATATATTTAAATTTAATTATATACCATATAGAATAGATAAAAGTGATTATTTTGATTTATTTACAATAAAATGATTGTAAATAAACAAGAGTGGTTGTTTTGATTTATGTGCTCGCGTCAACTTCGTTATACACAAAATATTTACTGCATTTTCAATGATCTAATATATATATATATATATATATCTATTAATTTAGTTTTTCATAATATGCAAAAATAAATAACAATACATAAAAATAATTTGTATACAAACATGAATGATATGTTAGCTAGACATTTTTTTTCTTTCTAAAGTTTAATTAGAGGTATTATTGTCCTATACTTTAATTGTTTTCATATTTTTTTTCTTTTGTTGAGAACAAGTATCCATATGTATGTTTCCTTCTTTCTGTTATTTATTAACCACGCATAAGCTTTAACCACTAGCTAGTCTAGCAAGTATGATATTTCACAAATATATCGGGCTTAGAGGCTTTGACATATAGAAAAGAGTTGGAAGGAAAAATATAATTTTTGCAATTTTTTTAAATCAGTTTAGATACATGTTTTCAAATCGCAGTTAATGATAACAAAATTCTCTATATATATTTATGTACCGCAATTGTTGCCACACACATACCTACATATATACCTATATATCTTTGGCACATGCTAGCATTTTTTTTGGCACATGCTAGCATTACACCTAGATATAGAAACATCACGCCAAATAACATGCCACTACACTAAATAACCCTTAATTAAATCCGTATTCGTGTTACTAAAATGCATAAATTAATCATAAGGCCTAGATAAGAATAATGGCTAGCTTTACAAGTTGAATTATGCTCCCTCTGTTTTCGTTATAAGCGTATTTCATTATAAGCGTAGTTTTAGGTTTCGCCACACGGATTAAAAAAACAATTAATTTTGTACATTTCCTATAAAAAAAATACTATTATCTATACACCTAACCATATTTCAACCAATAAAAAAATAATTTTTGCATAAAATTAATAAATTTTGCATTGAAAATCGAAAACGACACTTATTTTGTAACGAAAAAAATTCTCTAAAACGACACTTAATATGAAACGCAGGGAGTACATGTTTATTTGATCCATCCGATATGTGTGTCTTACGTACATGCATTTAAACTGAAGTCCATGTTTTTCTTCTTTTTTTTGCGGTGTTATAGAGATATCAAGTCCGAACTTATCCCTAAATCATATCGCCCAACGTTAGTATCATTTGATACATATTTAATGCAAACTAGGTTTTCGACTTTTTTTAGTCTGATATCTGAAAAGAATTAGCCTAATCTAAGTATAAACTTGAAATTATAGTCATCATAACTTTGAAAAGGTCTGTTTCATAATAAATTTAAACTCGGTCTGAAATAATTAAAAATTTCCAGTACAGTTATAAAATTAGAAGCAACGCTTAAACACACTTCTGATAATTTATGTTTAGTTGTTAAAATCTGAAAATTTCAAATATTTACGGCAGAATACCTATTATGAGATTTTGTAGGAATTTGATAATTTCATACTGTATTAAATAGAGCCAAAAAACTACATGTCAATTATTTGTCACCTGCTATAGTATTCAGAGCTTGTTAGATAAAAGGTTACTTTGTCTTGGACTTTTAACGTATTTAGATACTTTACACTTGAAGTGTACTTTTTGACTTGCTTTTGTTTTCTCTTCCGTAATTGTCCTTCTCGCAAACTAGTTATAGCGAGACTTAAAATCCGGTTACACAAAAAGTAAATAATAGTTTGTCTCTTTCTGTTACAGTTAATTGGTAGATTTATTCAACAATGAGATTTTTTTTGGACCGTTAGATTAAAGAATGTAAAAACAAATCGGATGACTAATGTTAAAGCAAGTACAAATCTACTAAAAAGAAAAGACATAAATGTGTAGTCATTGCTAAGGTTTCATCTCTTTCCTTGTTGTGGAAAAACAATGTTCATGAAACGTGTGGTAAGGCTGGATTGGTGTTATTTTGGCTGGTGGAGCTTGGTGCGTTGGAAGGTGGTCTGGTGGATCGTGTTGGGATGAAGTATGGTTGATGGTAGTGTGGACAGAAAACATGTGGTTGGGTGAAGAGTTGAAACAGGAGTAGGCGTGTGGGTGAAGTGTGGCTGTGTGAAATGTGGTTGGGAAAGTAGTGGATGGTCGAGGCGTGGTTGGGGGAGACATGGTTGGGGTGACTCTCTGTTGGAGAATGTGAAGAGGTGACTCTCTGTTGGAGGTTTCTGCAACACATAAAAAGATTTAGGTGTCAACCAAAGCTTTAATCATGGGTTGAGGAGATTATCAACGAATAATCAGAGAAGATAAGCCATACCATTCGTTGTGGTTTTGAGAAACTAACGGCAATTGAAATTAATGCCGGTGAGAAATTGACGGCGGATTGTGTTTTCGTCGAATCGGAGGAGACGGGGGCTTTTGCTATTTCGCTATAACAACAAAAAAAGAATGGGATCTAGATCAATCTATAAAATAGGGTAAAGTAGTTAAGATTTGTCATATCTTTCCTTGTAGGAGAATACACCGTGGAGTCACCATGATTTTTGTTCTTAGGCGGTGAGAATGAAGAAGAAATCGTCAAACTGGAAGAGAAAAAGATAACTACTTGACTTTTAGATATTGAGATAAGAGAAAGAGTAGCTGGTTCACGATTAAGGTAAACAGAAGAAAAATGTAACTAATTGATTTCTGGTTTTGGAGGTAAATAAGACAATAGCACATAAGAAAGTATTTGACATGGAGAAAGTATGTTAGAGTGATATAGGGTAGAGATAAAGTATGTCTAACTGTAAATTTTACCATATCACTTAAGATTTTTGGTTTTGTAAAACTAGCTGGGGGAAATGAATGTGGTCTCAGGCCATCTCCGACAAAATACCAAAACACTAAATTTGGTGTAATTTCATCTCCAACAAAACATCAAAATTGATATCATTCCACCAAATTTGGTGTAATATGAATAGTATTATATCAAATTTGGTGTAATACTATTCATCACACCAAATTTATAAAAAACATATTTTATTATGTTTCATTTAATAATATAATTCAATTACTATCAAATTTGTAATTGAAAATAAGTATATTGTATTATTTGTATTTTAATTTTATTTTCACACAATAATTTTTTTTTTCAAAATAAATTATTAAATGACTATTATCATTTATCACTTACAAATAGTAAAAATATAAATAATAATCTAGATGTGATAAAATAATTATTTATCAATTACAAATAATAAAAATATAAAAAATGTAAAATTGAAAGCATCAAATAATATATAATATTATTTTTGATGTAAAATTTGGTGTCATTGTTGGAAATGACGAAATTATTTTGACACCAAAATATCAAATTTTGACGTAATTTTAACACTAATTTGATGTTATTGTTCCACGAGAGTTTCTGTGTTATAAAAGGGGGTGTGGTCTCAGTGGATCTTCTCGACAAAAACAATAATGCTTTTATAATCCCGGTTTTGCGAAAACTCGAACCCCATTGCTTCAATCATTCTCGAGAAAACACAGTTAATTATTGGTTCTAGGCCTGGGCGTTCGGATCTTCGGGTCGGGTTCGGACCGGTTCTTTTCGGGTCCGAGTTTTTTCGGGTCTTAAATATTTAGACTTAATAGGTACTTAGAAATTTTCGGTTCGGGTTCGGGTTGGTTCTTCTCGGGTCCGGGTCGGTTCGGGTCTATAACTAAAATACCCATAAAATAGCTGTAATTTTTCAGGTCCATATCGGGTCTGGGTCGGGTTCAGGTATCTAGGATCTGAAAAAGACATGATATACCCAATTCCATCAACTTTAGTTGAATATTTTTCATATATATCTAGAATTTTACAAAACAATTTAAATGAAACTTTTAATAATTAAAATAAAACGTTTTAAAACTCTAAATTTTACATTTTAAAACTTTATATTACTTTAAAAATGTTAAAAATAATAACAAATGTTGTTAACAAAAGATATTTCAACTAAATAATAAAATAATATATATAAAATAGAACACAAAAACATCATAGTTTTAGATATACATGTTTTTAAGTCGGGTACAAATCAGTTCTTATCGGGTCGGGTCTATTCGGGTCGGTTCTTTTCGGGTCCGAGTCTATTCGGGTCGGTTTCTTTTCGGTTCCGGTTCTTTCGGGTAAAAAAAATTTAGATCCAAAAGGTATTTGTAATTTTCGGATCGGTTCCGGATCGGATATTTTTGGGTCGGTTCCGGTTCGGATCTTTGGGTCCAGGTTAAAATGCCCAGGCCTAATTGGTTCTTTAAAGAAAACACGGTCTTGGACACCATTAAATAAATAGTAAAGGGAAAACTTTATATTTACACGAAAATTTGAGGTCGGCAAGCAAATGTAATTGGCTAAACATTAGTTTTTACTTCTTTGTAGGTTAACCTATAAGTCAAACAAATTGCGGATAAGATTATTGGTGTCTAATCTTAAACAAACAGAAAGTTTTTTAAATCAAATTTGGTCCGTCCGGTTCAGTGTTTGTTTTGGTTTGCCTTTTCACGAACCAGTCCACTTGTACATGTTTCTTTCAGTATTTGTCAACTAATAATTGGGACCCACGTTTTTACCGAGTACAAGTTTGTCACATGCAGAAACAAATGACAATTATCGAGGATAAAAAGGAACTAAAATTATTTTACATATATTATACTAATATTGTCACGTTCAGAGAGAGAAGTTAGATCTACTTTGGGGACCGGCGTTCGGCCGGCGCGTGAGCGTCCGTGCCGGTGCCGGAGTCCTTTCTTGTCCGTCATAGTGGCTCTCCTTCGCTCCTTCTTTGTCGTCCTGTCAACGACCGCTTTGTCCGAGCTCTGGTACCGCTACCATTCCTAACGGTGGCTCGGTTTTGGAATAACGACGCGTTCGTCTGGAGGTCCCCGGTGGACAGGGAGCGGCTTACATGTTTAGATGTGGTGTTTTCCGGGAAGTGGAGGCTTACTCAGATCCACCGTCGTCGGCTCTAGCTTCCGGGAAGGGAGTCTCCTTCAGATTCGCCTTCGCCGGCTTTTGGTTACGGAGAGCGGAGGCTAGCAAAGCTCCGCGCTGCCGCTTGGGAACCCGGTGTTCGTTTGGGTCAAGGTTACTAGGTTCGATTTGTGTCAAGTTCGGCGTGGTTGTCGTCAAGGTGGGGTTGGGTCAATGCGGATGAGATCTCGGTAGACGATGAAGCTCTCCGGCGAAGTGACGACTTTCAAGAAAGAAAGCGATGGTTCTCGGTTCGAGTGTCTAGGGTTTGAAGTGTTTTAAAGTCGGAGGAGATCTCGAGGTTCGTTGGAACTATCCGGCGTGATGACCACGGTGAAGAACGGCTATGGGTTCGTTGGAGGCTCGTCGGTTACTGAGCTCTGACGAACGAGGATTTCGATGGTGTTGTTCCGACGGCGTAGAGGCGGATGCGGTCAAGTTGAGGCGGTTACGACGCGTGACGCGTTAATGGAGCAGATCTCTCCACGTGTTGAGCCAGCCTCCTCGACACGCTATTCGACTGGGTCATGCGGCTTCTGAGTTTGGGCCGAGGGCCCGTTTAGCTTTTTCATTTAGCCCGTAATCTTTTGGGCTTATAGCCGTCTTTTGCTGTAATCGGGTTTCGGCCGTTTACTGGGCATGGCCCATTTATCTAATTTAAAAAAAAAAAACTTTGACGGAATAAAAAAGGAACGAAAAACACTTCGGTCTGACTGAAAAGTAGTTTTAGCGAGAACATGATAGCGATAATTCATTTTCCACTTAGTTTAACTTTTTTTTACCAGTCTTCTAAATATATTAGTTTTCGTTATATTTTTATACTATCTTTTAAGTTTTCATTTTATTTGTGTATCAATTTAAGTTGGATTCTAGTAATGATATAAAATTTCATAAAAATAATTTTCTAATTATACATATATATATTTAACTAATATAAAATTAAATTAAATTTAAAACTCGGTTGAATCGGTTGGACCGGTCTGACCATTGACCTAGTTAGAATGCCGAGTCAATGTCCGATCCGGTTTTCAAAAGATTGCATCTATCCATAGAGTTCCTGAATCATCAAATCAGCCACAAATTTTTTTATATATTTTCTCTATATACTTAGTATATTAACATCTACCCATAGAGGTTCCGTAATCATCCAATCAGTCACAACAATTGTTTTTTTTCACATTTTCCTCTTTGTATCTTTTCAATTAATAATGATACATATAAATCAACAAAATAACTTTTTAAATAATAGTATAAATAGATCATTCATTTTCAAATTATAGTGAACATAAAACATTTCAAATAATAATTTAATATAATGACACATATATATATACTTATTTGATGAAAATCAGTCTAAATCATATAAAACATAACAAATCAACAAAATAGTGTTTTAATTAACAGTATATAAAAGATGACCTAGTCTAAAATCATGGAAAATATGATATTTAAACGAAATAAATTTTTAAATAATAGTTTGAACATAAGTAGATTTATACAAGAAAAAATAAACTAAACAGTTTATATCAAAAAAATAAAATAATACCTGATAGTATTAATAGATTTGAGAAAAATGGATCCTGGTTAAATAGATTTATAATTCGTAGGGGTGAAAAATGTGAAAACAAAAGGTTAGGGTAAAAAAAAGAGAGAAGAAAGACGGACATTTTGTTATATGCTAGTTAGCGCATCATCTACCATTTCCAGTTGAATCGTCAACGGAAAAGACAATCTACTTTATTAAAATAGAAGTACAAATAAGAAATAACCTTAAGATTTACAATTTAATTACAACTAGATCCTGATCCGCGCGCCAGCGCGGATATGAATTTTCAGTTTTTAATTATTTATTTTATTAAATGTTGTATTTGTAAAATTTATTCATATTATATTCATTAAGTAAATATCTTTTTTTTTGCATCTTAAACTTTCTATTTTTTACGAATGTGTGATATCATATAAAAAAATATAAAAAAATGAGTATACATAGTTAATTAGATAATTGTAAAAACATAAATTTTTCTTTCGTTTGCGATATCATATAAATAACGATCCGCTCAGTTAACAAAAATCATGATTTTTTATGTGTAATATTTTTTTATTTTGATCATTTCCTTGAAACTATATTAAATTTTACATATTTTAATTATAATATTTTTAATATCTTTACCTTTTTGTTTGAAATGCAACTCAATATTTTTTTAAAAAAATATAACAAAATATTTAAAAAATATTTTTTGAATTTGTTTGAAAAATATGAAAATTACATTTTAAATTAAAATTATCCTAAAATATGATAAGTTTTGATGTAAACGAAAACTCAAATTATGTCAAAAATAATTATATTCAATAATTTAATCAACTGAAAATAATATCCGTACAATTGTGTGAGTCAAATTCTAGTTTTATTGATGAATGTTATATATTAGTGTTGTATATTTTAGGTAACATTTTAATGATGCACGTTTTTTAAAATCTCCATTATTAAAATTATGCACGTAAGGATAACTCATGAGTTTTTTTTATTGATTAAATGACATTAAGTCCAAATTTATTTAAGGATATTTCATTAAGGTAACTGAAAAAGACAAACAATAAAATAGGAAGCTTAAATTCATTTAAACATATTTCATTAATGTAACTGAAAGTAATAAATTAGGCAGTTTTGTTCGTTTTATGATATTTCATAAATGCAACTGAAAAAGACAAGAAAAAATAGGGAGTTTAATTAATAAAGTAAGAACATTTTCAAATGGGTACTTATCTTTTAATAATATAGATACAATGCAACTGAAGTAATTAATAAACTTAAATCTAAATTAATTTTTTTCCTAAATCTATTCCACAACAAATTCATGATAAATATTACACTTAATGCACATTAATACCATGAACCTTAATATGTAAAGTAGAAAACCTATTTCCATAAATTTGTTGGTATTATCCTCTATTAAATAATATTTATTACATTTTTCAAAATTTTATTGTTAATGAAATCAATTAACAATATTTAAAAAATTTAAAGGATATGTCGTATTTGAGAATAAAAACTTAATAATGAGAACATATTTAAAAAAAATCCATTTTACTTGACAATTCTAAATTTGTACTTAATTAAAATTTTCAAATAACCAATTTGACTAATCTATTTAATTGACAATATTGTTTTAGATATATATAACTAAAATGCTCTTAGAAAATTATTTTTAAATTATGTATGATATTACATATGTTCAATTGAAATTTACCTTAAATTATTTATCTTTAGTAAGGATTTGAAATATTAGATTTGGTAATAACATGTACATTTAAGTATTAGTATTAAAAAATTAAAAACACCTAAGATTTTTCTTATGAGAAAATTGTAATAGGGAAAGTTTCAAAAGAATATTTTTCAAGTTTTGTATGTAAAGAAAAATATTTAGACAAGATTAAAAAAAATTCAAATAAAATAAAAATCCTACATATAATAAAATTTTAAAGTCAATAAGTTAAAATAAAATTAATTTGATAATAATATAAATACAAGAAATGCAATTACTCATTCTAACAAATTACTCATTTTAATAAGTATAATATAAATATTGTACTAAAAATGCATGACAAATATTTATATATCAGGTTGAGAAATTAAAAATTAAGACTATTTATATAATGGGTTGGAAATTTAAATATAGTTATCATTTATGACCAAAAACCTATCAAAACATCTCAAATATTATTTTCGCATATATATAGGTTAGTTTATGGAAACACACACATAAACTAAAAATAAACGAATATATATATTTTAATTATTATGCGTAATGTCATAATAAAAAATACATAATATGTGAAAAAATAAATATATATTATACTATTTATAGAAAACAAAAGTATATTCCTAAAAGATGAAAAAATGGTTTCTCTTTTTTACTAGGAACCCAAATGTTGTAAATAATGTCACATATCAAACCTGACCAATGAAAGACTACTAGCATTTCCTTTACTAATAGCCAACTCGATATCGGGTAAATAAAAATGATATCGGTTAAATAAAAACAAATATTCGCGTGATATTTACATTTACAGTTATATAAATTATTTTACTTTTACTATTAGTGGAATTATGTAACATCAATATATGTATTATGTGATGTATTTTTGTTACTATTTTATTATAATTTTTATAGATTATATAATAGTGTAAAAAATATTTAGTTACATTAAGTAAAAAAAAACATCAGTTCGGTAGAGCCGGTCCAGCTCTAGTTTTATCTAGTAAGAAGCTCTCTTTAAAAATTAATTAAAATAATTTAGTGGAGAAAAAGCTCAAATTCGTTTTTGTTTTATTGTTTCTCTCTCTCTCTCTTTCTCTCCCATCATTTCGTATATCTCAAAATCTGTGTGTTACAAGACAGTACTTGTCGTGAGGATCATCGGACTTGTCTTAGATGGCGGGAGTCGATTCCGCCAGGCTTATGGGCTCTGAGATTCATGGATTCCATACTCTGCAAGGTTGTTTTCTTAAACCTTGATCCTTCGTGTTGACGATTCCGTGATAAAGTAGTTTTGACTGTGTTCTTAAATCGGAGTTTCAAAATCACCGATTCCGTTTCCGATCGCTCTTGATTTGATCGCGCATTCCTTGTGATCTAATATTTGCATTCAATCAGAGCTCGCCGACATTTTTTAGGATAGGGTACAACTTTTGATAGAAGAAGACTATTTGCTCGTCAGGAGACTTTTCGTACCTGCTTAGTTCTTTTTTGTTTTTTTTTGTTTTTTTGATGAGCATGACTTTGACTTTCTGAGTATTTCTTCTTGTATTGCAGATCTGGATATACAAACGATGCTGGAGGAAGCATACACTAGGTGGCTCCGCCCTAATGAGATCCATGCTCTCCTCTCTAACCATAAGTACTTCACCATCAACGTCAAGCCTGTCCACTTACCCAAAAGTATTCTCCCATCCTCTTTTTTTTCTTTCTTTTTTTTTTCCTCAGAGTTTTCTTCTTTTGCTTCTTATAGGTGGCACGATTGTGTTTTTCGACCGTAAGATGCTGAGGAACTTTAGAAAAGATGGTCATAACTGGAAAAAGAAGAAGGATGGCAAGACTATCAAGGAAGCTCACGAACACCTTAAAGTGAGCGTCTTTGACTTCATACGTGCTTTTATATCCTCTTGTGTGATGATCTCTGTATATTATTGTTCCATCTCCAGGTTGGTAATGAGGAAAGGATCCATGTTTACTATGCCCACGGTGATGATAACCCTACCTTTGTTCGAAGGTGTTACTGGCTATTGGACAAGTATGTGGCAGCCCAAGATTGTATAAATATAGTTCACTTGATGATGCCTTCTTTCCCCTGCTTTATTTCTCAAGGTTTTTGAGTTAATAATCCATCTCTTCCTATAATGGCAGGTCTCAGGAGCACATAGTTCTTGTCCACTATCGTGAGACACATGAGGTTTTTTACCTGTTTCTCAGCTTCTTCTGATTTTTTTTTTTTTTTTGGTTAGGATGATGCATTGATGTTGTTTCAATAGGTTACGGCCTTCTCTTGGCATATTTTAGTAGCAAACTACAATATTCGTTTGCAGCCCTCTGAAGAATTTTGGTAAAACAGGTTCAGGCAGCTCCAGCAACACCTGGGAACTCGTACTCAAGTTCGACCACTGACCACTTATCAGCAAAACCTGTTGCTGAAGATATTAATTCTGGTGTCAGTAATGCTTGTAATACAGGTGAGAAGGAGTCTCCTGCTGATCTTGAGCTTTTGCTATTCAAATTTTTCGTGTATATTGGCAATTTTCTGTACTATTCAGAAATTTTTAGTGTATATTGAAATATGTTCTTCATTTGGAGTTCTCTTAAGATGGCTGGACATTGATCACAGTTCCTTTTTTTTGTTTTGTTTACGGGTTTAAAGCACGCAGCAACAGTCTGGTTGCTAGAAATCATGAGATTAGCCTTCATGAGATCAACACACTTGATTGGGATGAGCTTCTAGTAGAAGCAGATATGACCAACCAGTCTTCACCAACAGAAGGTACTTATATCACTTGACCTTAACCTTCATAAGTTAACTAACATCTTCCAAAAATATAATATATCTGCTTGTTTTTAAAAAGGGAGCGATGAATTTTTACTTTCGTTTGTATCTCTGCAGACGATGTGTTATACTTCACTGAACAGCTCCAAACTGCGCCTATGGGATCTGCACAGCAGGTGAGTGAAATAGATGTTTCAAGTCTGTAAGAGGCTTTGCCTGTCTTGCTGTTCACCATTTTTCCGCCTGGTTTATTGTGCAGGGGAATCACCAGGCAGTATACAATGGATCAACAGATATACCATCATATCTCGGTCTTGGGGACCCTGTTTATCAAAATAACAGTCCATGTGGCGCACGAGAATTTTCTAGTCAGCACTTGCACTGTGTAGTAGATCCAAATCAACAGACAAGGGATTCCAGTGCAACAGTTGCTGATGAACAGGGTGATGCTTTGCTTAATAACGGTTATGGAAGTCAGGAAAGTTTTGGAAAATGGGTAAACAACTTCATAAGTGACTCTCCTGGTTCAGTGGACGATCCTTCACTTGAAGCTGTATATACACCTGGACAGGAATCATCTGCTCCTCCTGCTGTAGTTCATTCTCAGTCTAACATACCAGAGCAAGTTTTCAACATCACTGATGTTTCACCTGCCTGGGCCTACTCGACAGAGAAAACAAAGGTTTCTAGTACTTCTTTCCAGTATACCCTTATCATGTCACCATTGGTTGGTCCTATAAGTGAATCTAACCATTTTCATGTTAATCTTGCAGATTCTTGTAACTGGGTTCTTTCACGACAGCTTCCAACATTTTGGAAGATCAAACCTCTTCTGCATTTGTGGAGAGTTGCGTGTCCCCGCAGAATTTCTCCAGATGGGGGTATATCGTTGCTTCCTTCCCCCTCAATCTCCTGGGATAGTGAACCTCTATCTAAGTGCGGATGGGACCAAACCGATCAGCCAATTATTCAGCTTCGAACACCGCTCAGTTCCAGTTATTGAAAAAGCCGTCCCTCAAGAGGACCAGCTGTACAAGTGGGAAGAATTTGAGTTCCAAGTCAGACTATCTCATCTTCTATTCACTTCTTCGAGCAAAATCAGCGTTTTCTCAAGCAGAATCTCACCTGATAACCTGCTAGAGGCTAAAAAACTCGCTAGCAGGACTTCCCATCTCTTAAACAGCTGGGCGTATTTAATGAAGTCAATCCAGGCGAATGAGCTGCCGTTTGATCAAGCAAGGGACCATCTCTTTGAGCTCACTCTGAAAAATAGGCTGAAGGAGTGGCTTTTGGAGAAAGTGATCGAAAACCGCAACACGAAGGAGTATGACTCTAAAGGCCTTGGAGTGATCCACCTTTGTGCTGTCCTTGGATACACTTGGTCGATCCTTCTCTTCTCCTGGGCAAATATATCGTTGGATTTCCGTGATAAGCATGGTTGGACCGCTCTTCATTGGGCAGCATACTATGGAAGGTAAAACAACTTGCATCTTTATAGTAACACGAGGTTCTTTTGCATATCCTCTTTTCGTTTTATTAACTTCTTTTCCATGTTTTACTCTTTGAAAGGGAGAAAATGGTGGCTGCTCTTCTGTCTGCCGGGGCAAGGCCTAACTTGGTGACAGACCCGACTAAGGAATACCTCGGCGGCTGCACAGCGGCTGATATTGCACAGCAGAAAGGTTACGAGGGTTTAGCAGCTTTTCTTGCAGAGAAATGTCTTGTAGCACAGTTCAGAGACATGAAAATGGCTGGAAACATCAGTGGTAACCTTGAGGGCGTCAAAGCAGAGACGTCAACAAACCCGGGGCATTCAAATGAAGAGGAGCAGAGCCTGAAGGACACTCTGGCGGCATACAGAACCGCTGCAGAGGCGGCTGCACGGATCCAGGGGGCGTTCAGAGAGCACGAGCTCAAAGTCAGGTCAAAGGCGGTGCGGTTTGCTAGCAAAGAAGAAGAGGCCAAAAACATAATAGCCGCTATGAAGATTCAGCATGCGTTTCGAAATTACGAGACTCGTAGGAAGATTGCAGCCGCTGCTCGGATTCAGTACATGTTCCAAACATGGAAAATGAGGCGGGAGTTTTTGAACATGCGGAAAAAGGCAATTAAGATCCAGGTAAAAAAATATTATATCGCCATCAAACTCTGCAAGACTGCTCTTTGCTGCTTTAGAATACACTAAAGATGAATTTGTTTTATGGTGGTGCAGGCTGTGTTTAGGGGGTTCCAAGTAAGAAGACAGTACCAGAAGATAACATGGTCGGTGGGAGTTCTTGAGAAGGCGATTCTGAGGTGGAGACTCAAGAGAAGAGGATTCAGAGGGCTTCAGGTTAGCCAACCTGAGGAGAAGGAAGGCACTGAAGCGGTGGAGGATTTCTACAAGACAAGCCAGAAACAAGCAGAGGATCGGCTAGAGAGATCAGTGGTTCGAGTCCAGGCCATGTTCCGGTCCAAGAAGGCTCAGCAAGATTACAGAAGGATGAAACTGGCTCATGAAGAAGCTCAGGTGAAATTACTTTTGTTTCTTTCTATTTTCGTAACTCGCTATATATAATCTATTTCAAAAACATGACACAGTTTCACTTATAAATGTGTAACATGTGACAGCTGGAGTATGATGGGATGCAAGAGCTTGATCAGATGGATATGGAGAGCTGAATTTCATATTAAAGAGAAGTGTTGTGCTATTACAAGTAAAATATGTGTAAATGACGAGGCAATTTCGGCCTTTTTGAAGCTGTTTGTTAGCATGGTAAAATCAATTCTGGAGGTGGGAGATTTTGCTTAGAGGCGTCTTGTCATCAGTCTTTTGTTTGGAAGACGGTGTTAGTTTCTGTAATGTGTTATGTGACTTATGTTCAATAAACAATCTAAGATATAATAAGAAGACAGAAAAAAAAAACATGAAACAAATATACATGAAATCCAGAGTATACAAGTGCAAGTCTTCTTCCACAAAACTTTGGTTAAATGCTGTTTTCGAATTCTGGGTGGTGCTTACACTCTGTGCCGATGTTGAGTTGGACTTTTGACCTGAAATAAATAGGAGTTGCTTCTAGTCGAGATTTGATTTCTAGGTCCAGTGGGTGGGCTTTTATCTACAGTTTGAAGTTAGTCTTTTGCAACAAGATACACGTCGGAAAAAAAACGAAAAAGAGCGGTGAACAGTTCGAACGTCACACTCCGACACGTGTGGAGAAGCAAAACACGTGTCAAGGGAGTGGCAAAGCTCTCTCTGATCTGTTTTTTTTCGCTAAAAAGCTCTCTCTGATCTGTTCAGCAAACTTTTCCTTGCTTCTTGTGAAGAGAGAAGTATTAACAAAGAAGCAAAGAAAGATAAGTGATAGAGAGAAGAAACAAAAAGTGGACAAGAGTGGAGGAAGAAAGGTGATGGATGAGATAAGGAGCTTTGAGAAGACAAATTTGTTCGATCTTGGCCATCCTCTTATCAACCGCATCGCTGACTCGTTCGTCAAAGCCTCCGGTATAAGTAATTTTAATATTTCATGTATTGTGTAAATATATTTAAGATGGCATATTTGTATTAACATAGCTTAAGATGGATTTATTTTTGAAGGTCGGAGCTTTACAAGCTGTGTCTAGGGAAGCTTACTTCACGGTGGTTGATGGTAAAATCTCCCATATTTAAAAAAAATATAAGTTAATATAGAACTTTATATGTTTGATTATGAATCCAGGGGCAGGGTTTGACGCAAGCAGCATGGGTCCACCTTCTGAGAATGCCGGTAGCAAGAAACATAGGTTTCCCAATCTCAGAGGTTGGTTAACAATGTTATGCAATTGCAATCATGAGATTTGTACGGTTTGATGTGTTTAAAATTTGCAGTGTTTTGCGGGGCAGCCTGAGATTGAGGGGGCTTTAGGCGGTTTAAAAAAAATTTCAGCTATAATTTTTTTATTGGTAAATTTGGAAGTCTAAAAAAAAAATTTTAGGTATTTTTTTCTATGTAATTTTTTCCAAAATTTTTGGGGGCCCAAAGCTAATGTTTCGTTAGGCTTTGCCATGACCGGCCCTGGTGTTTTGTAAACTATGATTAACTTATGTTGATAGTACTATTTGGGTTGCTTTTTCAGGGGAAAGTAGCAAATCGCTGGAGGCATTGGCCAGTATTTTTACAAAATGAGCACTAATTTTTCCTATATTTATTTATGTCCAATATTCGTCCGCACGTGTATGCGTGTTATGGCATGTCTTGTGTTGAAATGTGTTCATGTGTTGAGCAAATGCAAGAGACAAAGTATGGGGCGGATGTAGGATGCTAATTAGTAGGGGGCACAATGATTTTTTCCATTATGATTTAGTTTTAGGGTGGAAGCATTCAATAAACCCTATAGTATTTAGCAAAGAAAATTTTAAAAACAGTTGGGGGCACGTGCCCCCGTAGTCGTTGTCTTGCGTCCGTTATAAGCTTGTGTTTTAGAATTAGTTAACTAAGGTTTGGTCTTGTGATACCGTTATGATTATCTTTCTCCATGTGATCTCCACTCCACCTTGACAATCGACAGTCCTTGGTTTCCAAAATCTTCTTTTGTAGCTGTTCGATATTGATGCATGTGACGTGTTGTGAAGTGATTTTGCTTTTGGATTTTTCAAATCTGGCGTCCCCTATCCGAGCTTTGTCTAAGGATTGGCTTCTTCACGTGGTGGTTGTCTTGTTCTTTTGTCTTGGTGACCATTCTCGCTGATGTATCGCTTGGTGGTCTTTGTCGGAGCTGGTGTTTTGGTAGGGTTAAAGAACATATCCGAATCTGAAAAATTGAACCGATCGAATCAGGGCCGGATTAGGGGGCGAGCGGTGCGACCGTCCCGGGTCCAGTCCATTGTCCTTCTATTTTTTAATAGATAAAGACTCGATTTTTTTAAAAAAATACATGTATTTTTATATTAAAAATAAAAAAAGGGGCTCAAAATTTTTTTTATATAAAAGTATTTTTTTATTTTCATAGATTTATTTTTAAAAATACTTATGGTATTTTGTAAAAAAACATATATCTATTTGATTTTTTAAAGAAAAATGATAGTTTAGAAATTAATTTTTTTTTTTGTCCGAGGCACACCATTGAGTCGGCCCTGGATCGAATTCAGCCCTAAATATTTATACAGTACACCCGAAAATATCTGAATTATAGTTATATTTTTAAATACATTAATTATTTTTACATAATATTTAAAAATATTTAAATATTTAAAAATATTCAGACTTTCCTAAACACTTCGAAATATCTAAAATACCTAAAATATATACATATTTTTAAATAGTCAAAGTTACTTAAAGTAGTAAATATTGAGTCTCACAACATTGAAGGTTGAATGTTAAATATTATGAGAGAGACTTGGACCATCAATTATTGTACTTGCTTCTAAAAAGATTATTGATCTTGCTTATTCCTCTATCAAATACATATTACCAAGGCAACTGTCGTGATGTTATATATTTAAAGTTAGATGATCATGTAATTAGTTAGAGATAACTCTTAAGTTAAGTTGGTATTTTGAGATAAGCCTAATAGGCAATCTCTTGTAAAGTATATACGAGTCAACGTCCACACAAATATCCACCAAAACCTTGTTTACAGTAGCAATCTTAAGCTTTGATTAACAGAGCCGGTGGCAAAGCATTATCGGTAGCATAATGATTTTATAAATGCAATTAATACAGTGATCGATAGAACAGTAAATAAAGGAAGCTACAGAGCCCACCATCACTAAGCTCTAAGTCTTTGCTTGGAAGTTAAAGGCGCCTAAGAAGATATGTTATATTATATGGCAATTGTTAACTGGTCATATGACAGTAACGAGGAATTTAACAAGATGCAATATGAGGTGTGACAACTACTGCCCAAGATGTGGAGAACTAGAAGAGACTGTAACCCATGCCATTTTCGAATGTCCGCCAGCTCTCCAAGTTTGGTTATTATCATCAACTCCAACAAGTCCAAATATATTCCATGTACCGAGTGTACACAAATATTATGGACTACCTGTTCTGGAGGAAAAATAGCATTATTGAGCCAGAACAAGACAGAGATCATTATCCGTGGATAATATGGTATATTTGGAAGGCTATGAACGATAAATTTTTCAGAGGGATAGAGATCCTTTGGAGGTAGTTCGACATGCAGAAAGCGAATGCCAGGCATGGTTTGATGCCAATGAAGTGGTACAACCCGTGGTACAAGATGACAATACTGACGAACCTCAAGTCATAAGCTTGGGTAATATTTGTTTGATAGATGGATCTTGGACCTCCTCTGCTCACTTTAGTTGATGCGGATGGGTCTGGATGGATAGTGGTGGGAACATTCAACTTATGGGGACAAGAAATTTCAATCGACGTGAATCAGCTTTGCATTCGGAAATAGAAGCACTGCGATGGACGATGGAGAATATGCTTCAACATGCCAAAACTTCGGGATAGACTGCAAAGAGCTGATTGCAATGATAAAGACACCTCAGGCTTGGCCAAGCTTTGCGACAGAGTTGGAGAGGATATAGACGCTACAGATATGCTTCTCGGATTTCAACATCACTTATGTTCCACGAGCGCGCAATCAGATTTCAGACTTTTTATTTAAGACTGCTAGATCCTTCCATAGGGAGTTACATTTTATTGGTTATTCTATTCCGGTTTGGTTACCCAGACCACCTCAAATTTAAGTAATAGAATAGTCTTATGACGTCAAAAAAAAAAATGATTTATATATAAAATTATCATATAAAATTAGTATATGATATATACTTAGCTTATTGCTGAAAAATATAGATATATTATATTTATAATATATATTTTATTATTTTTTATATTTTTATTAACGATAATGAATTATGTTTAATTTAATTATATTTTAAATGTAAAATAATTTTTTTGAAAAATAAATTTTATTTTTATATTAAAAAAATTAGAAAGATTATTTAAATTTTTTTAAAGTTTTATTTTAAAAAATTATTTTAATTTTAAAATTTAAAATTTTTTTTTTTCAATATATATATTTAAAATAATAGTCTTCATTTAAATGTTTTAATTTTTTAAAAAATAATTAAATTTATATTTTAAAAATTATATAGTTTGGATATAAATAGAATTTGTGATACTATTATATAAAATCAGTTAATTATATTAAATTATTTTAATGATTTTATATATTGTGATATTATTATATAAAATAAGTTAATTCTGTTAAATTATTTTAATTATTTTATATATTCTAAATGTAAATGATCTACCAAAAGCGTCACATGAAAACATTGAACAGAGAACATTTGGAGAGCATTTGCATCATCTAAATGCTAAAAAAATTGTTGATTGTAGATCCCTAATATTAGTCTGATGATTCCTCTCAGTGTCTAGACTCAGCTTGTTACAAAAAGAAAGATAAGTGGAAATTATAAATAATACTATAAATAACATATTGGCACTAAATATAACAAAAAGTATTAGAACACAATTTAATTTTATTAAATTCAAATATTTGTACTACAATAGAAAAAGAGAATTAAGCATTCTATTGGAAGATAACCATAAACTATAATAGCAAATTTGAGAGAGAGAGAGAGAGAGAGAGAGAGAGAGAGAGAAAGAGAGAGAGAGAGAGACATTTATATAAGCTTATGGCGATTTTAATTTATATCTTAAATAGATAAACCATTTTGATTTGGATTACCAAAACTTAAAAACCAATATATATATATATATATATATATATATATATAAAAGTTGATAGGAGAAACTAGCCCAAGTGATTTCCATTACATATATGCGATCTAGTATTTTTTCAACCTTGAAGGTATCACATACTCATGGAAATGCTTTGACTAATTCCCAGAGGAGTGGGCCATGGATGGACTCTCACTCCGGAGATAATCATAAACTATAATAAGAAAAAAAAATATGATAATTTTTCATGAGAGAGAGAGAGTACTGTTCTATATTTAGTGACCATATAATATAAAATAAAATAAAACATTTTTATTTAAATGTCTTTAAAAAAAATATTTATCTTGTGTAAAAATATATATTCTTGAAAATCATATGATATAATGTATGATGTTAGTTAACCATATTTTTGCTTTTAAAATATTTATTTATCATCATTTGATTAAAAATTATAAATATGTGTTAATCTATTAAATTAATATAGATAGAACTTCATTTTCTTGTTAATTGTTTTTGTTGTTTATTGAGAAATAAATGTTGGTTTGAAATTTTTTCAAACTATAGCATATGTATAAAAATGTGTTATTTTATAAAATTGATATAGAATAGAACTTGATTTTCTTGTTAAATTTTGTTTTATTAGTTTATTGAAAAATATATGTCGGTTTGAAAATTTTCAAACTATGGCATATGTATAAAGATGTCTATGTTTTTCTAATACAATTGCTTGTGATTATATTAGTACAAATATTATAAGATCAAATGAAATTAGATGGGAAGAAAAATAGAGAAATATAAAGGGTAAATATTGAATAGCGATAGAAATAGTAATGAAAAATTCCATAGGATAGCATTTTTAAGTTTTTGTCACAAAAATAGTCTTTAATGAGAAAAATGACCAAATTTGTTTTTATTAAAGGGTAAAAGTACATATTTACCCTAGGTTTAACTAATCTAGACTTAGGGTTTAGAGTTAAGGGGTGGAGTTTTGCGGATAGAGTTTCAAATTAAAAAAAATAAAAATAAATATTAAAAGTTTCAAAATAATTTTTTTTCTGGCAGCGGTCATTTTTTTTAGTGCTATTTTTGTTACAAAAACTTAAAAAGTACTATTCGAGAGAATCGCCCAAAAATATTACATAATATGTACACGATATTCCAACTATGCATGATTCTAATATGGTTATTAATTGTCAAATTATAATTTATATTTTAAGCATACATATTCTGTAAATTAATATCAAATAAAAATATGAAATGACCCAAATATGAAAACTAATCAAAATGAAGATTAGTTTTTAGATAGAACCTAGTAGGTTTTGAAAACCCTTGTTGGGTTTCTCTCTTCTCTCTTCCCCCTCTTGTATCTTTCACGGAGAAGTTTTGAGAGAAATTCTTGTTTAATCTTCTGATCATAGTTTACATCAGAATTTCGTTTTTTTGATCGATTGTATATTTATGCTTGTTGGATCCTTACTTCGCTTGGCGATTCTGTTTTGTTTTGTTTGGATAATTCCGAAGAGTTTGGATCTTGCCCTTTCAAGCTCCTTTTGAGGTTCTTTAAATCCAGATGAAATGAAATTGATTCTCTTTTGCTGGTCTATCTATGCCTATACGTCTTTCAAGAAAGTGTAAATCTTACTGTTTTACAGGAGCCGCTGATTTGAGTCAAGTGAATTGTGAGAAAGATGAATAGAGTATTGATTCAACTCGATTAAGTTGGGTTTGATTTTAGTAGATGGCTTTTCAGGTGAAAAGCTTCCTGGCAAAATTCTAAACTTCAGCTGTTAAGAGTTTTATCCAGTTCTTAATGTCCCATCAATTTTAGAATCAATCTTCAAGAATGGTTGAAGAAAGGAGCTTCGTTGGTGTTACATGGAGCATATGGTTTTCGAACCTCACGGAGGAGGACAAGTTGCTGATGAAGGATGTTTACATCTGAAAGACTTTACGTCGGTGCTGATTATTGCAGATCCAATGAGGTGTCCGGTGATACTATCACCGTACGGAGTCCACTTGTTGCATGATGCCCTTAGTTTCCTACATGTATTTAATATTATTTAATATTGTTTTTGTTTAAAGTGTGAAATGGGGTATAAAAATATGATGTAATGGGTGATTGGCTGTTGTAATGCTTACTTGGCATTTCATATAAATGAAACAGTTGGCAAAAAAAGTTTCTAGATACAGTAAAAAATCTACAAATTAATAATGTTTGGACTATAGCATTTTATTAATTTATAGAGTTATTAATTTACAAAAAAAATTATTTGTTAGATTTTTCAATTTTAACATATAATTTTAGAAAATATTTTTTTTACTGTAAATACATTAACTAAATTTTAAATGCGACTTTTGAATCTGGATTTTATTATATTATTTAGTATATATAAATATGTTTCTTTGAATTTAATTATGGTTTAGATATAGTTTTACTAAATACCATCAAAATATATTGAAATATTAAGAAAATATAAAGATACTTTCATTATGAATATAAAAATAATGCAATGGTTTGTTTGCACTTATATAAAATTAATATACATATAGGTTAATTTATGATTTAATAGGGATCAAATATTTATATACGATTTTCTAAAAAAATATTATTTATTATTGAGAAAATTACCCAAACTAATCTACATATTATAAGAAATAACTAGAGTAACCCGTCAAATTCGTTATTACTCACATCTCGATCAAGAGAGAAATATAGTTTTTTTTTCTAAAGAAATATAGATATTATCAAAGCAAAGATTGCTCCGAACGAATCATAAGAAGATAAGGAAAGCAATCAAAGGTTTTTATCTCATTTTTTTAATTAGTTATTGAGAATTAACATGAATGGAAGTGCTATACACGCGCAGAGACATGAGTGTTGGTGAGATATGAGATACATATTTTAAACTTAAAAGAAAAATAGACAGGAAGCAATGCGTTCAATTTCAATTGAGTCTTTTCTTTTGAGCCTTTTGTTTCATAGAAAAACGACATAAAATAACCGGATTTACTTCGGTTTAATTTAGATTCGATTCAGCTTAAATGCATGCATGATTTTAAGCTACACAAGTTTCATTCAATAAATAAATCAAGAGAAAATTTTATTGTAAGAAATTGGGTTAATTGAAATTCATAAGACAGAAAACAATAAATAATTAAAAATAATTTTATAATTTTATAATTATCTAGCTACTTATATTTATATAGTATTTATAAATCAAAATAACATAAATATATGATTATAATTAATATTTAAATAAAAAATCCGGGCGTAGCCCGGACCGACGCTAGTATATATAACTAAAATGAAGCAGACTCCATTGAAAAAACAGACCAATCCCCCAAATTTTCTATCATATTCACCAGATCAGAATAGTCGATCCAGATTTGAATAGTCGAAACCTGTGTTTCTCCACCGTATCTCCGACTTTGAAGGTACCTTTAAATGAAATCTCATGGTTTCATATTGTGAACAGTTTGATGATGTACGAATATTTTCAGAAAATTATGAAATTGACCAGTATTCTAGTGGAAAGAGCAAATAGGACCACTGAAGTGGGTAAGCAAATGTCGGGTGCAAAATGCAAACTGCAAACACGATAATAGTGACATGTAATCCAGTGGTCATCACTCAAATGTCACGTATGCTGTTAGTTTTGTTACTATTGACAATATCGATGCAGGACAAATACAGTGGTGAGCAATAGATAGCAATGACCTATATTGATCTATGTTTGTTTTGTTATTATCAAAGACAGCGATGAGCAATAGCAGTGAACTATATATATGTTAATTATACTGTTAATTTGTTTGAGTGATAAATAACATAAAATGTCGGTCTAGATCACATAAATAACATAAAATGTCGGTCACTGGATCATAGTCTCTTTGTTAGTTGATCGTTACTTTTGACAACCAACAAAAATTGTAATCCTTAAATTATCTAATTGTTTGATTGTTTTAAAAAAAATGTATAATGAACCAACACTACAACAAAATAGTGTCAACTCAGACAAAAGTTTTCTGAGAACATGCATCATCGGAAAATTTGCTTCAACTTTACCAGAAATTACTGAGAAACTATAAATTTCATCTGAATATTCTCGGAAATTTCCTATGAACAATATTTGTCAAAATTTGGTCACAATATATAGTCGAAATCTTCCGAGAATTGTTTTTTGTCGGAATGTTTGTTGGTATTCTTTCGGGAATTACCGACGGCAACGAAGTCTCTGAAATTTGTCGGAAAAATTGACGGAAAATAGCCGGAAGAGTTGTTGCGTACACGTGTTACGATGGCAATAGTTTCCGAGGAGACATCGACGACAACCGGCGTCAATAGTTTCTCGGTTTGTGATAATTTGTTGGCGTTCAAGTTAAGTTTAATTTCTTAAATCAACCATCTCCCCCATAGAAAATTACAATTTTGTAGATCTCGCTATAATCCTTTAATCTTCTCAAAGATATTTTCAACCACGCCTCTCTAATCCTTTCAGCCGACCAATGTAGGAACATCTTAAGCTTCTTAAAGTTCTCTTATGCTTTATATTCTTATTATATCATGGTCAGATGTTGTTACTTATTGAAATAAAGTAGATTTTTTGGCCAGATCTTGTGATTTTGCTTTGTTTGCTGTGGGAGGAGAACGGCGACTCTGGTGTGTGGTCTAACAGTATCGTCTCGATGCGGTGAGGGATGGGTTATCTTGTCCACTTTCGTCTCCTCTGCCGTTGTCAATTCTTATTCTAAACTAGATTGTAAGCAAGTTTGATACCTGGCACGGCTAGTTCTTCACAGCATCTCAGATCCGACTTTCCAGATATCGAAGATGTCATCTTCTTTGGCGTGATGGCTAGGGTTATGTGTTGTATCCGGTTTGTATCGGTTTTCTTCTCTAACTTTGTTTTATGTAAACCACTTATAATCTCTCCGGTTAGGATTGGTATATATATATTAATACATATTATTTTAAAATACTATTGTGTAACTAGACTCGGCAGTTGGCACATTAAACTAAACCGGTGGTTTCGTTGAACTAAACTTCTGCTCCGGTTTTTTTTAATAAAACTTTTAGTTTTTTTTAAAAATTTTTTTTCTGAAATTGTCAATAATTTCTCGGAAATCACCGACAACATTAAGACAAAACTGTTCATCGGCAATGTTATCGGAAGTATCTCGGTTGTTTCCGACGATAGTTACCTAGAATATCCCGAAATTTTTTTTTCGTCGGTAATTTTCCGACAAAATAACGATGATCATTGTTTTCCGACGCTCAAACTCCGACTAATTGTTGATCATCGGAAATACGACGGGTTTACGTTGCGAGGTATTTTGCTGTCGGCATGTAGATTTATTCTTGTAGAGGCGGATCAGGGTCTAGTAACCTATAAATCATTAACTAATTTTATAATTCCCAAAACTACCCTTTTAAAACTTGATTTAAATTTAGTCGCTACAAAAAAAATCGAAAAATAATAATGAGTAATTATTTACTTACCTAATTTACTTTATTAAAATCAAATTTATTTATGAGTAATCTTTTTAAAATTAGGAAATTTGATGTATCAATCTTACCTTTTTTCCGCTGTCATATGACTTTATTTTCAAAATGAGGTTGCAGACAAAGTTTTGGATATTGTGCGACTTTGTCGAAGTAAGTAAGGATTCGAATTTGACCTTTCTTCCTCTATCCATTATAATTCTTACTATTCTTCTCTTCCATAAACTTATGTTATTCATGTTATTCTCATTATCTTTCAATAACGAACGCGTCTAATAATGAAACCAGTCTCTGTTTTTTTGTGCTTTTTGTTTTTTGGTTAGTGTTGTTTAATTAACTTGTCATAGTCTTTACAGAAGGTTGGATAATTGCTTGATAGAGTCTTTATTTAAGCTTATTATTCATTTTTTATACAGGATGTCGATTCAAACAAATGTGGATTTAGGATTCCTGTTGCGGTTGTATTCAGTTGGTTGTGAGCCGAAATCGAAGAAAAGTATCAATCACCATAGTAAAACGAAGTTTCTTGAAGATGTAAAAAATGATGTTGGAGAAGAAGTGAAGGACATTGTTTGTGCTTCTCCTCTCGGAGTAATTATACGGTTCGTAGAAAATAAGTTCACTTGCAAGTGGTGCTTGTTTTTCTGTATCATCACTACCTACCACTTTTCATGTATCATCACTACCTCTATCAAGAGTACCACGTTTTTCTTCATATTCACAAGTTTTATTTTGATTGGTACTCATTTCCTCAACTACGTACGTGCAAAATAAATTTCTATGGCGTATTAGCTAATCTACGAATAACATGTCGATATAATATAAATCTGCCGACTGAGATCTAGTCTACCAAAACATGTGATATCTAGTCTACCAAAACATGTAGACATCAGGCAAGTCAAGGACAAAATACAAGTCTACAAAAATAACATGTAAAGTCTGCTTTACACGTGTGGACTTAATGTAAATCCACCAATTATTAGCAGACAGTAATCTAGTATGTCAATAATCAGTAGACAGCGAAATAATCTACGGATTATGAATGTCATGTCTGTAGAAACATGTAGTCAATATGTAAGTCTACCAAATTCACACATAAAGTCTGCCATACACATTTAGATCTTTTGCTTATCTACCGATTATAAGAAGATACAAACTAACGTACAGGTTTCGAATGTCATGTATGTAGAAACATGTAGTCATTACGTAAGTCTACCAAATGCATGATGTAAAGTCTGCTATACATGTGTAGACTTTATTCTAATCTACCTATTATGAGCAGACAACAAACTAGTTTACAGGTTTCAAATTTCATATTTGTAAAATCATGTAGACACTATGTATCTATCGCACAAGTCTATCAAATTCAGATGTAAAGTCTGCTATACATGTGTAGACTATATGATAATCTACCTATTATGAGCAGGCAACAAAATAATATACAAGTTTCGCAAACAAAATATATGTCTACCGATTTCTAGTTTACCATGAACGTCTACTGGTTCGAAGTTTCTCTGCCAATTTTTTTTTTTTTTTTTTTTTTTTTTTTTTTGATAACTTTGGTATCTGGGCAGCCACATTCCCAACTATCCTCCCGAAAGGGGTCCAGCGCCCCAACGGAAGGGATGTTAAATCCGTTGTGGCCAAGGCTCGAACCCGGGTGGCGGACAGGACAGCTGGACCTCCTTTACCACCAAGCCACGAGCGCTTGGTTATCTCTCTCTCTCTACCAAAATTTGACAGACGTTATGTTCTTTTTATCTTCTGCGTATATAAAGCTGTTTCAGTTACCTTGATCTTTGTAGAAATTCAATCCTGAAATTCTTTTTGAATGCTTTTTAAAAGTAAATAGATCTACAAAAAGGTTAGCAATATTAAAAACAAAACATAGAACAGTGTTATCTATGAATTGTACTAGCCTCACGTTAAGGTATAAACTTTTGCTTTGGTGGGAAAAATGTTTTAGTATAAAAAGATGTTTTAGGAAGATGAATGTGTAACAATAGTGATTTTTCAAAAATGTTTTTTCCTTTTTGGCCAGATTCGTTCCTCTTCTGTAAAAGCAATCAATGTTGTTTTAATGTTATACTAGGTAATAACTCGCGCCTTGCGCGGAATGTAATTATTAGTTTCGTTATTTTTAATAAAAACATATTAAATCTGTTTAATCTGGATATCGGTTCGGTTTTAAATTATTTTTTAGTTTTTAATCTCCTAAAATATAACTATTATATTAAATTAATATTTATTTTGGTTTATTCGGTTAGAATGTTTGATTTTTTAGTTTTTTCGGTAAAAACCAAAAATTACTATTATTTGTTTATTTTCATATTATGAATTTTAGATAGTCGTCATGTCGAACCAATGGTTTCATATCATAGTTTGTAAACGGATAATAGTTCAAGAAAAGAAAAGAAAATTATTAAGACAAATCATTTTACTACAATTTGGTCAGTAGTGGAAGAAGCATTAAGAAAAAAATATTTCAACTTCAAAAAAAAAAAAAGATACTTCAGTTGTGGTAAATATTTAGTCACAAGATGCTTACATCAATGTGCAAATGTATGTGTATGTAAAAATATATAAAAATAGTTGAGAAATATATAAAGATATTGTTAATTAATATTAAATGACATTTTTGTTCAAAAATAATACATGAAAAATAAAATTAAAATTAATTAAAAATTAAAAAGGCCTTGACATTAGTGAATTTTTTTCATATAAAGAAAAATAAATTGTATCCGTAAATAGAAGTGGACACATATCGAATATCTGAGTATTTGGAGGCATTCATGTTGATTCAATCTTTAGCCACCTGGATAGTCGGTGACTCTGATATCCGAAATGATTTAGAATTTTAAAGAATATCCGATTTGATCCGTAAATAAAATAAAATTTTAAAAATAATTGAAAATTTTAATAATAGCATTTTATTACAAAAATAAAATATTATTTAACTTTTTAAATTTTAATACCTAATATAATAAATTTAATTCATAAAAATATTGTAAAACTTATATAAACTATAACATATATAACATATATATATATATATAATTTTGTACATATATGTATATATATGCATATAACAGATCGAATTAGATATCCGTTCCTAAAAATATAGGTATTTGTTATTTGCTTTTTTATATTGTATTTTAGTATTTGATTTGCTTCGTAGAGTTACGGATATCCATCTTTTTTTTTGGTTCAAATCAAAACGGATAACGAATCAAATCAAAATTTATAAATATTTTGCCCAACTTTATCCGTAAACAATAAAAATAATATATATATATATAGCTTTTGATTCGTTATTTGTTTTGATTCGAATAGAAAAATCTAAAGTTTTATTGGAACCATGCATGTGAGTTTTATATTAAAAAAATACGAAATATATAGTGTGAACACATTTATGAATACAGTGTGAACGCGTTAGCATATTTATTATCAAATCATTGTGAGGTTACCACGTGTCTATTATAGTGTGAATGCATTTATTACAATGCTTCTCCTTTAATATATAAGAGATTCATCTTTAATATTATTTCCATTTAATTAAATTCAAATTTTGATTAATTTATTTAAAGAAATTAATTATTCTCTTAATTTATATGGTAGAATCAAGAAATTAAATTATGTGCTTAAGGGTAATATAGTAAAAGTGTCTTCAGAAAATCTTCAAAAATATTTATAATTTATTTTAGCAATTTTCTATACTTTTTTGATTACCCTTGGTATCCGAATGCCTTCGAAAAAAACTCGAATATCGCCTAATGACCGTCCACTGGAGCTGAGCCGGGGAGCCTGCCAAAGGCATCCAGAAGGAACGCATTTTTCATTCATTTTAATTGACAGTGGCCGGGACTCGAACTTGGGTGGGAGAACTCACAGCCGTGAACCCTTTACCACCAAGGCACCGGCATCCGGTTATTTTTTTCTATATTTTTAAAGTTATTGTAGCAAATGTCCTTTTATTATTTTATTGATTTATGTCGTACTTGAACCAATCTAATTTGAAACCTGAAAAATTTATTAATTTACCGTGCTTATTAGTTTACCGAGTATTAATTTATAGAGTATTAATCCTATAACTCAAAAAGAGTCAATCTAAAATGTTAATTAACTAACGTTCATTGACTAAAAAGTTTTACCATATACGTTAATTTAAGAAAAATCTAAAATGTTAATTAACTAACGTTCCTTGACTAAAAAGTTTGACCATATACGTTTTTTTTTTCAATGACCATATACGTTAATTTAAGAAAAATAATATTCGTCTAATATATGTACGGAAATAAATATAAATGATCGTTGACTCTGTGTCATAATACATTAGTATTATCTTATATGTAACTCATCACAAAGTTCATGTTGTTAGCTACACTCTCCTATACCACCCAAATGGATATTCCAAAACGACACCTATCCTTATTCATATTGATTATCTTCATAACTACATATTCGTCAAATGCCGGCACAAACAACAACATTCCAGTTCCATATGGTCCATCACCACCAACATATGCGTCGTCTAGTCCTTATGCAAAAAAAACTGTAGAAATTATCAACGATATTGGTAGTATAGTTTCGTATCATTGTAAATCAAAAGACGATGATTTTGGTGTCAGAAGTTTGCAAGTGGATAGCTCGTGGTCGTTTAGTTTCCGGCGTCAAATATTTGGAAGGTCATTGTTTTTCTGTTATTTTGTGTTGCCAAATATTGGAAGCTATTGGTTCGACATATATAAAGAGCCCCGAGATAGTTCCGGCGAATTCTGGTGCAATAATTGTGCGTGGAAGATAAGACCGCTCGGACCTTGTAGGTTTAACAAGATAACTCATGAGTTTGATCTTTGTTATCCATGGAATAAAAATAAGTCCTTGTATTGACAAATTAAAGACATAGCCGAGATAAATGTAATGCGTTTGTTTTGTCTATGGCTCGCGAGCTTCAAACATAATATAAAATAAACCATTTTTATGTAATTTCAGTTTTTTTTTATAAATTGATAATTGTTCATAGCTGGGATCTCACTACTATATGATGCCTTTATATGGACTCGGTACAAAAACGATAGCTGGGATTAGGACTGGGTGTTTTTACCCTAAACCGAACTCCCTACCCTAACGCAAACCGAAACAACCAAAACTCGATCCGCAGTGCTGGTCCTGAGTTATTTCGGGTTTTAAAGCTCTAAATAATAAATAAAATTAATTTAGATTAAAATTAAATTTACAACTACCCTTGGAACAAATATATTTATAGTTTTGAAATTTAACTCTTTATTTTCTTTATATAAATAAAGAAAAAATATTCAAAATTTTATTGTTAGAGGTTTGAAATACTTTTTAGAATCTTATTTACATTTTCAGCTAATAACCAAAGAATGGCCTTAAAAACTACAAAAAGTTGTAGGCCCCATATGGGCTCAACACTGGCCTGTTGATCCGTTGAATATTCGAACATGACTAGAGTTTGGTATTTTGGGGTTTGGGTTACCCGAACAAACCAAAATTCGAACTAAGATCTGAAATATCCAAAATTAGTTAAATATGTTAATGTTTTTATATATGTTAATGTTAAGGTTATTTAGAGTATTTAAAGACTTTTTTGCAATTTGTTTTATTTGTTATTTTGAATAATTTTAGTTAGTTTACGTAGTGTAACTAGTTTTAAATTAGATTTGTGAATGTGGACGCACTGTGGCCTAGTGGTTAAGGTTAAAAAAAACTCTTGCACCAGGTTTAGGTTTCTATGCATAGAAGATGCAATTGTTTTGCAGTTTATAGGATGCAAGACTTTTCAGAGGTTATAGTATGCTGCTACAGGTAGCCGCTCATTGTGATCGTGTGCTGCAAAGAGAGCATGTCCATCGGGGACGTACATGCAGAACCGTTCGTAGATCCAAGTATTATGGAGAGAGCTACATTATGGAATCATTGTCCGAGAAGTTGTTCGTCGATATTACATATGTTGCAGGTAGCTTATCATCGTATCTAATAGAAATAGAGATTATATGATGTTGTAATGTATTCGACCAATGTTAAAAATCATTAGCATTGTGAAGAATTTCAGACATTGGTTATAATCTGAGAACCACACTCATAAAGAACCCAATGGAAGCCAAACCGATAATTGGTAAAATTTGAAGATAACTTATGCGCATAGTACCCCAAAATTTGAATCAATCAAACTGAATCCGACAGAACCCCCC